>NC_072795.1:28856145-29168125 GCF_028583425.1 Eublepharis macularius | reverse complement strand
GTGGACTGTGCACTCATAAATGGGTGACTCTTGAAAGCTTATACTGTGGAAATCTTGTTGGACTGTAAGGTGCTACTGGACTCAAATTTTGCTCTTCTACTACAGATCAACATGGCTACCCACCTGAAACATAAATGGGCTTGTATTTCCACAGTGCTCATGGTTGCTATGCTCTCTCACACCTGCCCCTGCCAGCAGCAATTCAACTTGCCATTTGGTATCAACACTGTAGCAAGATGGCCAATTTTCTTGTTATCACAGAAGAAAAACCTGTAGACACTATACAGGTGGGAACGGAGCAATTATTTCCCTTGGACAACCATCCATTCTGTAACCACAGAAGGCGCTTTGTTATGTTGACTCCTCAGCTCTATGCTTTCTCCTGCAAATACAGGATGCGATCATTACTTCTGGTTTTTGTATCCATTGCACTGCTTTAAAGTAGAAACTTTGTGTCCTTCTCTTGGCTGCAACTATAGCACAGTTCAGAAGAACTGGGAACAGACCCAGGTTAATCTTTGCACTTGCCTTCCTGTTTCCAAGGCAAATGGGCTAAATAAACAAAATGCTATATTTTATTGGTGCAAGTTAGCTATAACTTATCTCCTGTAATGCAACAGTCACATGATTTGCAGGTTTATATTTAGTTTCCCTAACTCTTCAGTTAATTGTATTAGGAAACCTAAAATATCACTGAAAGTTGCATTTTATTTGACTGGAAGCCAGGCAGTGCAGAACGAATGAAATTATTCCATAAAATGCAAATTAACCCGCAACACAAGCTTAAGATATTTAATGCTAGGTTTTAAATAGTCATTTGCTTCCAGCACTGGAAGGAAGACAGAGTAAAATGATTGCTATATAGTCTACTATCAGCATGCTCCCTGAACATTTCCAGGATTTCCTTGCAAGGGACTTGCAGTGTCTACAGATGTTTTGTATTGTTTGGACCAAATTAGATTTCCTTCTAAACACTGCAATATACAGTGTTGAACAACACACTACACTGTACTTTTTCTAGTTGTCTTGCTGGTCAGTAGAAAAGAGCAAGAGTCCAGGAGCACCTATAAGACTAACAAAATTTGTGGTAAGGTATGAGCTTTCGTAAGCCGCAGCTCTTGGGTAGCTCTTGTTGGCTACCCAATAAGATCTATCTTGTTGACCAGGCATATGATAATGCAAGGAAAATGAATGTTATCAATGTATCAAATTAGAATTGAGCTGGGCTAAAGAAAAAAATGAGGGAGACATTATAGGTCGAGTTGTAGGTGAACCCAATCTTGATGAGCCTATAGACATTTTTGGAATTTGAGTATGAGGAGTAGGCATCACCATAAAATACTGTCTTCCATAGGGTGAGAGTCAATTACAAAGCATGGGCATGATGCAATCTAAGCATTCTCCTATTTATTTATTTATTGCACTTCTAGACCGCCCTCCCTGTCAGATGGGCTCAGGGCAACACACAATTTGCAACATACAGTCTAAAAACAGTAAAAACATTATAAATAAACATTTAAAACACTATTCCATACAATAAAAATTTCTCAATTGGCAGATATAGATATTAAAATACAGCATTTTAGGCACAGGGCTTGGCTCTTACATCATGCCCTGCATCACACTTATGAGCTCCTGCATGGGTGGTGGATGGTCTTCAGAGGTATGGCCGGCGAGAGGACAGCCTAGCTCCCACCAAATGCCTGGCGGAACATCTCTGTCTTGCAGGCCCAGTGGAAAGATAACAAATCCCGCCGGGCCCTAGTTTCCTCAGACAGAGTTCCACCAGGTCGGAGCCAGGACCGAAAAGGCCCTGGCTCTGGTAGAGGCTAGACGGACCTCCCTGGGGCCAGGGACAATCAGCAGCTGCTTATTAGCTGATCGAAGCGACCTCCTATGATGGAGGCAGATGTTTTCTCAATCAGTGTTCCTTGCAAACACAGAGATGATGAGTCCTGCGTTCTTCTGAGGTGCCTCTTGACGACGACAAATGGATGCCTGGAAACCCATTGGTGGATGCCAGGGTGCCCACAGGTGCCAGGTTGAGGACAAATGCATTAGAAGATGGAAGAAACACAACAAATGATACAATTCTTGGACCTACTGTAGCACTATTACTATTGAATTTTAATGGTGAAGTCTATGAGCATAACCCAGACAAAGTAAAGTACTTTTAACTGTTCTATTAAGTTTGTTTCAGTTTCTCCAGCTGATATAAAATGGGATTTCAAAGCGCTTCCCCCACTCCTTCACTTGGGTGTCCCTCCTCATTTTTTTTATTTTTGTGGCATTTTAAGCATATGTTGAAATATCATTATCTATGAAAACTTAAGAAGAATCCAAGTTGTTCTTTGGAAGCCACGAAAGGCGGACAGATGGCAACCAGTTGCAAAATACGTTGTTGCGAACATATGGAAGGCATCTAACATGATTAAATTTAACATCTATAAGTTGCTTCCATGAGAGCCAGAATGGCAAGAAACCAGCAACAGCCCCACAGGCTCCTGAGGCACTTATGCAGGCAGTACATTACAATAAGCATTAGAGTAGACTGTGATGTGCGGCGGCACTTGAGACAGAAATCAAGGGTAACAGACTGTGTATGATTAAAACATAAGAAGAACCCTACTAGGTCAAATCAATGCTCCATCCAGTCCAGCATCCAGCTTCCCACAGTGACCGAATTAGTTGATCTCCAACGAGCGCTTTGAGTAATACCATCCCTGAAGATGGAGAATCTATTTAATTATCATGGTTAAACTGTTGATGATGGCTCAGTTCTTCATGATTTTGTTTGCTCCCTTCTTAAAGCCACCTATACTAGCGGCCTTCACCATATCCTGCGTGGTTTCACAAGTTAATTATACATTCTGTGACAAAGTACTTTATTTTGCTTGTCCTATATCTACTGTTCACAAAATTCATTGGTTGCCCCCAAGTCCATATCATTACCCAAGGTGAGGAGGTTTTATTATGAGATATTTTAAACGATTATGCATTTTAATCCCTCCTATGGAAATGTGTAGAAGTTCATAGATTTTACCTTGTTGGATACTTGATTTTGTTTTGTACTGCTGCAATGGCTTTTTTTTTTTTTGCTAATGCAACAGATTACATATATTAACCAAGGTATAAAGAAAGCCCATAGGAGCACAGCCAGTTCTCTTCTCTCTTTCTAAACTAATGACTAGTGAAATTCTCTTTGTTTCTATTTAGAAGCGACTCTTGGGGATTTCCTGGGGAATTTTTCTTGGGGAATTCTTTTTTAAAATCCTGGCTTTTTCTAAGAATTCATCTTGCTCATAATATGAACCTGGGTGGGACAGCTTCTCCTGCTGTTTCCCAGGAGAGAATCAAAAGCAGGAGAGGATTCGCAGTAGCATCAGAGATCCCGTTTTTAATATCTGGGTGCTCCATGATTATTTTCTCTCTCAGGCAATGATGTTCCTTCCTGAGCATGCAGGAGAATGTTCACTGCTAACAACATTCCACGCATTTCTCACCAGCAACAGACTCCCATGTGATCATCCAAGACTTAAAGATGAGGCGTCCAGCACTACTAAAACCTGGCTGAACTTTGGTGAGCATTTTGGCTAATTTGCAATGATCTGATATTTTCCAAATTGAGGAAATTATTCTTTGAGCTCCCCCATTTCCAAAAGCTAGTACCATCAGTATTCCAAACTATCCCTGCACAAATTCTGATGAACCAAGCAGAGTTTAGGCCACCAGCCAGATTACCTTTCTGTTTTTCCTACTTGCCAGGGACTCAAAAAGCAGAAAGATGGATGTCAAACATCTAGCTGGCCATGATACCTGCTGATGGGCTGTATTTGTTCTGTCTGTCTGAGGCTGTGTGCTTAACACCAATTTTTTTTGTGGGTAAAGATGCATAAAACAAAATTTTGTGATGTTTTTGGGTTGTTTATTGTAATCATGTGCAATAGAAACATATCCCATTTAATAATGGTTTCCTTTGAAATAAGTTCAATTTCTTTTACTTTGTCAGTTACACTCCTAGCTAGGCTCCTGTGCTATTATTTTGTGTACTTTTGTCCACTTTAGGATTGTCATTTTTTAAACTAGTTCAGCACAGCTCAAGAGTTCAATCAATGTAAATGGGCTGCTAACCAAGAGTATGGTACAGTAGGTAGAAAAAGACAACTGCTGGAACAGAAAAGGCCTTTTTTTAAAAAACAGACATATATATATATATATATATATATATATATATATATATATATATATATATATATATATATATATATATATATATATATATATATAACATGTTGAAATACATTTCTTTTTCCTCCAAGAAGTCCATGCACTTCTCCTCAAACTCTCTCTGCCTCCTTCTCTCATCCCTCATTACCCCTTGCCTTTACATGACAAGATATTCCAGAGTTTCATCTTTCATTACTTTGGAGGACAGACAAGGTTTGGTTGCCCTTGGCAGATACTTGGCATTCATGCCAAATGGGCCATGACGATACAAACAACAGCCACTGAAACACATTTTAATTCACTTGGTTGTACTTTTAAAATTCATTTTCCTTACAGTTAACATATCATTAACTTTTGACATCTGGTCTTTGGATTTAGGCTTTGTGGAAAAACAACATTAAGATGAACAGGATAGTCCAGAAGAGAGGAATGGTAAAGTATTCAATTGCAGAACATTAAAATTTGTGGTACGGCTATCATGTGCGATTGACCTGCATGATTAATCTAAACTGATTAGCGTGCTGTGGGATTATGATGACTTTTTCTGATTTTATAATCTAAGCAGAAGTGTTTTCACAGTCTCCTTAACTTCAGATTCCATAGTTACAAAAGAGAAAAAACACGGGCCAAACCCCACTTTTTACAAGTCTGAACCATTTTATTATTATTTTTTTGGCATAAAGTAATGGCTGACACATAATATTTGAATGTTTTTTACTGGCAACTGAACCTTATTTAAAGAAGGAAGGGCTATTTTGATGGTCCTTAAACGTTTAAAAGTTATATTGATGAGAAACAGAGGGTAAGTAAAGAATACTGGCTGGAACTAGCTGAAATGTTGTAAGATGGCTCTGCAGATGCGCTCAGTCTTAACCAGTGAAAAGCATGGTAATGAGTTATATTAGCGATAATATCAAATCAATAGAAATTATAACCCAGGTGGATGAAATATTATGGGAAACTCAAACTCTAGTGATATGAAGTAATTTAACTGGAAATGGTAAGGATTTTATCATTTCAAAGGAAAGAAAATTAAATACGACAGTATGACTGCCCAGTATCATTTCTTTCAGATATGAAGTGGCAGATCTCATTAAAAATGCAGATCTGTATGAAAATTGTATACATTTGAAAATATTCCTACTATTAGACAATACTAAGGCATTACTCAGGAGGAATGTTCAGGTATCTCTCTCCAGAAATAAAAACACTCAGTTTTTCTAAACAAATGGGACAGAGATCTGTGTTTTCCAATTCTCTTTCATATACAACATGGGATTTGGTGGTGTACATCGTCTCGACTAGAGATGGGCACGAACCAGAAAAAAAACAAACCATGAGGTTCATGGTTCGTCATGTTTCACGAACCACGAACTTTCACGAACCTGCCCCGGTTCATGAATTGGTTCGTTTTGGTGTGTGAAAATGTCACTTCTGGGCCAGCAAATCGCCACTTCTGGGTCAGCAGAAGGTCACTTCCAGGTCAGCAGAAGGTCACTTCCGGATCAGCAGAAGGTCTGCTGGAAGTCAATCCTGTTGCCTAGGAAACTGATTGATCGGTGTCAGGCTGTCTGCAGTGATGAACTGAAAAACTAACCAAACGAACCAGCCTAAAGTTCGTGGTGGTTCATCAGAAATGGGATCTGATGAACCATTGGTTCATGAACCACGAACTAGCCTGGTTCGTCATGAATTTTGGTTTGTATTTCAGTTTGTGCCCATCTCTAATCTCGACTAATATCTGTTAACTTAAAGGAGAGCTTTGTAAGACCCATTTACATAACTTCTTATATGCTAAACAGATCTATTATCTGGAATACACTAAGATACAGGGGGAAATTGGGTTGGCTTTTCTGCATATATTTTGTAAATACAACATAGCTAGTATTTTATAATTTATTATTGCTCTATATTGATCTGGTAACTGGCTATTCAATTTCAGCAAGACCTTATTAGGTTATCTCAAAAATACTTTGGTGAAAAAAATAACAGATGATACTCAGTTTGTTAACACAAGGGATTATATTACTTTCTAGGGAAAAATTTTTTTGTTTGGTCTTAAGTTTGGTTTTTCTCAAGCATAAGATATAACAAACAAACACAGGTTTTTTTTACAGGTCAGAAATATATACATGGCAATATCTTGCATGTGCTGATAATCTGTTCAAAGCACGCATACATCCTCCTCTCCTACTATTCTCAAATTCACAGAAGCAGGGTTGTCAGGCCTGCCCGGGGCCCAAACCAGGGGTTGGTGGGAGGAGTCATGGGGGACAGGGGAAACGTACCCAAACTGGCAAATTGTAAGCAAAAATAGTCCCACATGGGGGCCTTTCCTTTATTGTCCTGCTGGGAATGACATCATTCCTGGAGTGACAATGAAGGCTCTGGAGCGTCTGGGAGCATGCTTCAGAGCTTCCTCCCTGCACTCCCCTGCCAGCCAGGTAAGAGATGGCAGGGGGACTGGGAATAGGTGGTGTCCCCCGGTTGGGGTGGGGGACCTGGGAACTCTACAGAAAACACCCCCTCAGATATGCATATATACACTGCATACACACTCCTCCACTCACAAATCTGTACAGTTGATTATAGCTGTCTCCTTACTCCTCTGCAAGTTCCTTCCAGCTCAGATAGGAGTTTTTTCTGTCTGTAGGTCTTTGCGCTGACACTTGTATTCCTTAGTGTTTGGGAGTGCTCCATGATTCCACAGATTCTTGGTCAGTAGCTAGGAAGGTTTCAAAGATTGTAGCCTGCATTTACATCCAGTGTTATCATTTTTAAGGATAAACTGGGCAAAACTATTATTATAGAGCAAATCTACACACACACACACACACACACACACACACACACACACACACACACACACACACACACACACACACACACACAATTCTTGATTAGATCAAAGAAAATGGATTCCTGAATTACAGCTAATAGTTTCATAAAGACCCCACTAGAGAGAGAGAGAACAGTCCTGGGCCTAGCACCACTCATAATGCCTGCAGCATGGATGGTATATTTGGGTCATTACAATGATTTATGGCAGTCTTTTTCAAATTCCGTTTGCAGGTCAGAAAAAGTTCTTTCCTTTATTATATATAAAACATGGTACAACCCTCACCACTAAACATGTTGGGGATGAAGACAGAAGAACAGAATTGGGGCTGGTTTAGAAATGCTAATGTGCCTTTTCAAGGTGGAGCTCTGGAAAAAAAGTTCTGAAAATCTGCAGAATGGGTTGCCTGTCTTTTGACTTGATTATATTCTTGATTTATGCATCTGTGATTTCTACAGCAAGATTTCTATTACTTCTTATTATAATGACATTTTAAAGGTATATGCCAGGATACCAGTCAAGGATGATGCCGTATCACTGTCAATAATAGTAAGGTGAAGAATGAAGGTATAAATGCATAAATGCAAATTGGCCGTTTAAAGACTCAATATTCAATCTCACAGACTGGTTGGTTTGTCATGCAAATTGCTGTGTCAGGATAAAGTCAAGGTCAATGCTTACCATGGGTAAAGAAGCCATTGTGATATATATCTTTAAATGTTACATCATGGGTGAGAGTAATTTAAGTTTCTTATTGGTGCTGTCTCTCTTGGGAGGTCTGAAGCCAAAAATGAAAGGAGTATCTTTGGGCCCTTTCTCATTGGTATTTCATATCAACCTGTACTGGCTCACATTTACCCTGAGATTATTCATCACCATAATCTGAAATCCCAGGCATGGATGTTCCTCATGTAAACATATATCTTTTTTTAAAGCCAAGTTTCTGATTATGTGAATGTTTTGGATTCTATTATGCTATTACATTTGTGATAATTTGTTCTGTATACTTAATCTTTGAGGCATTCTTTGCCAATCAGGACAAGTTAGTTAAGAAATAAGATCATCCAGAGATCCCACAAATATTAGTTTCTTGACGCATCTATGGTTAATCCGGGAACAATCTTTCAACTAACTTTTTTGAAAATAAAAAAGCTTTCTTTTAATTTAATTGTACATAAATGTGATTTGTATAGCAAGAGTTCTATTCCTACAAATGCAGCAATCATTTAAAACTAGCTGCAAGGATGTGCGCTTTAAAGGTGTGTCAAAAGATAAGGAACGCCTGCACTAGCATATACAGTTATAACTACCAGTTCAAGGTTGAGGCAATATTGTTCAATTTTGTAAAAGCAGAGTAGCATCAACAAAACTAGAACTCAACAGTAAAAACAGAAATATCAGTTATCTGTTATGCCTTTTGCCAAGCAAATATATTAACAAAAAAACCCCCAAAACAAATGGAGATGATTTGGTTTCATTTAACACCATCACACGTTTTAGAATAAGTGAAGCTCATGAAATTTTACACAGACTGCCCTTGCTTGAAGGCTAGCTAGTTGTTCCTGACAATTATTTTGCTTAATATGCACATCTACCAACAGGATAGTTCCAGGTTAATTGTTGCCCCAAGTAAAGTGCACCCATCCTGTCCTGGACCGATGCCGCCAGCAGCAGCTGGGTTCCAAGCATGACCTCTGCAGCAATTCTGCAAAACCTTGTACCTGGCTGGCAGCAGTGTTGGCCCAGGAGATAATACAAATTACCTCTCAGGCCCCTCATGGCTGGTAGCCAAGCAAGCTCTTTAGGGGCATCGGCACCCTTCTTGTTGTGCCACCCCTAGTAGTTGTAAAGGGGTTGACCTGAGAAATGGTCCTTCTAGCAAGAGACAATTAACTTATGGAATCCACTACCACAAGATGTGCTCAATGGCAAACAGCTTTGGTGACCTTTAAACAGGTTGAGAAAAATATCATATCGAATCTGCATATCATGGGCTGAGTACTAGATGCTGGGGGCAGGCAGGTAAGAGTGGATACCTATCATGCCCTGCTTATGAACATGTAAAGACAGCTGGCAGCACACTGTCAAGAAGACAGAACGCTGACCCAGCAGAGCAATAATGATGATGTTCTTAGAACATAACTATTTAACATGAGCACCCAGAGAGGTAGCACTCAATCCAAAGCTGCATAGACCAATAAAAATGTATATATTTCAGATGTGTGTATACTTACAGCATCGTGACATATATTCCAGTGCAGCATTGAACCTTGTTAAAGCAGAGCTGAGAAAAATGTCCTCTGCAAAAGGGTTTTGCTTTGGGAAATATTTGAGGCATGTGTGACATATCACTCTGGTTCATGACTGCCTGTAAAACGTTAACAGATTTTTAAATGAAGCTGGAAAGCCACTGAGCTTTTTATAGATGTATACGATGATGTGTGAAGAATATGTGCTTGTCTTTTTCATTCCACTTTGCACTGTACAGTGATCCTGTACTGATCATTGAAGATGTTTCTCTTTATTACAGAGGCAGAAAAACTGGGGGAAAATGAGATTGGTTACTATAAAAATGCAATTAGATTTGGGGAAAACACAGCTGAAAACACTGCGAGTCAATCTTCTTTGAAGATGAGGCCCTGGAGAAACTCATACTCAGGTTTAATACTGTTCAAGGAAATATATCTGTAGTTCAGCTGAACAAAAACACTTTTAACAGCCTTGATTCTTATAGCTATATCAGTGTACCTCACTCTTCAGGTACGCCTTTTTGGTTGTTCTTTGACAAAAGGAGTCCCATCAACTACACCAAGTCAAACCGATTTTGAATTCTAGCCCAGAAATCCGTTCAGAGAGATATTTTTGAATGAATGGAAATGGAATCTAAAATCTCTTGATTGCCATAACTATGTGCAAGGAAACCAAGAGCTCTTAGGTTTGGGGTGGGGTGGGGTGGGGTGGGGGAGCGAAACTTCCCTGAACCACTTTTGGGGCAAAGGGTCAGGATGTATTTGACTGGCATTCTGAAACTCTTTTTAATGAAAAAAAAACTTTGCTACAGTAAACACTCAACAGTGGAAAATGGCAATTTAAGCTAATAGAGAACACATGAGCAAGCCCTACCGGGTAAAAGTGTAATTATTGGCTTAAAATAGATGTTGAAAAACCTGCACCAGATCACTTAAACATTATTTTTCTAATCCTAGTCCATTAGTGTCCAGAGCACTAAACCTCAGTTAGCGGAAAGACATTAGAATTCACTGTAGTCTTAGCCAGAGACAGATCTTCTCTTTGATTAGTCATTAGGTTTGGGGTTGGCATATGGGCCACTGTGTAGAGCTGCTGCCTTCTTGCACGAATTCTTACATTTTAATGTATTTAATGTATTCTAATGTGATTTTTATTAATTGATGTTACCTACTTTGAGCCTGCTTGCAGCAAGTGCGGGTTATAAATCTAATGAACAACAACAACGACAATAATAATTCGGACAACACTAGAGTAAGTCAGTAAAGAATGGTAACTGGTATCCCTGAAGTTCAGTATTTGACTGGATCATATTGGTACCTGACCATTACATACGTAAATTGACATCTCAAGGAGGAACGGAGCGAAGAGGAAGCACTGCCCACTAAATTACACATTTCTCCACAGTCATTTAAATAAACCTTTTATAAAAACCTCAGAGGGACATCCTGTAATACTTGCACTTTGTAACAGCCTCCATCTGAGAAGTAATTAAGTGTCCTTCAGCTGCAGTCTATTTTCCTACATCATGTCTTTTTGCTTAATGAAAAATCTATAGTAAAACCAAAGGAACTTTAAAATCCATATTAATTGCTGAAGACTAGTATTCTGTGTGCAAGGAAGCAACTGCAGGGCTTAGAGTGACTCACACCTCCCCCGTAAATCTATTCAGGAAGACTAATGGGGTGAAGAAAAGTGGCACATCTATGTTAATAATGTGTGTTTTGGAGCTTTCAAAAGTGCCAGCATGGATCGCAAGAGCAGTCTTTTAATATTATAAGCAATAATTTATACAAAGTAAAGTGCAAGTGCAAAGTAGTTTACAGATTTTGCCATGTCCACCTTTGCAGGTAGGTTGCTATTTTTACCTCACAGAAGGAATACTAAGACTGAAAGAGAATGATGGGCACACGGCCACCACAGGGATTTGAGGAAAACTCTATCAAGACTTACCATTAGAGAACTGTAACAGCCTTCATAAACCATCTAATCCAAATCTCTGCTCAGTGTAGGAAATCCAAAGCTAGAGGATTCTTGACAGATGGCTGTTTGGCCTACCTAACTTTTAGCAAACTGGTGTTGCTGTTAAACTACTCTCACCATTAAGAAGTTTTATCCTAATGCTGAACCATGCTCTACCTTCCTTATTTACATTATTTATAGTCCGCCTTTCTCACTGAGACTCAAGGTGGATTTATGCCAATTAGACATAGGGCCAAACTAGATGATACTGTGTCCTCAAGTCCATTATGGAAACGCAGTGTCATTTTTACTTTTAAAAATCCTGCTGGGAAGCACGGCATAAAGGGTACGGTCTAGTTTTGCCCTCTGAAGCAGCAAAGAACAAATCTTCTATGCCTTCTATGTGAAAGACATATTTATTTATTTTATTTATTTATTCAATTTATATACTGCCCATCCCCAGGGGCTCTGGGCGGTGTCGAAGGCTTTCACAGATCTCTGAAAGACCTTCAGAGATCTACTTTTAGGAGGCTCTTAAGACATAACCTGATTATCTATCGACAGATCCAGGTCTGGGAACCCATGTCACTACCAACCAGTAGTGAAATGGGTAGGAAGGAAGGCATGATCAGCAGTAGAAAATAGGACGGGTGCTTAATCCATCCCCTTCCCAACACCTTCCACCTGTCACTTCTTCCAGTTGCTTCCCCCTTCCCCAGTTAGGGTTCTGGTTACATTTGTCACATCACGGGGAAGTAGTGGGTGAGGAAGGGTCAGGTATCCCCACATCCAAAAGCCCCTGAAGCAGAAGCACATCCTTTTTCTACAGTTTTGCAGCTGCCTGGTAGCACCCTACAGTAGGTTCCCAGCGCTGGCTCTGCTGCTGAACCTCTGGTTTGGCTCAAAGCTACTAATATTTAAAGAACAATCCAGCTATTTCTGCAATCAGGAAAGTAAACGGCAACTTATCTTTGAAAGGCTAGTGAACCTCTTCACGTTTTCATAGATCCTTTGCTGTTCCTACCAAGTTCTTTGCTCCTTTTGAGACTTACCATTTGCCTGCTTATGGTGGGCAAACTCCTGGGAAACTTGATTACTGCTGGCCGCAAGAAAAATAAAGGGGGGAGGGGAAGGCTTTGGCTAGTCACTGGCATGTCACTTCCAGGCACAACCTGGAAATGATGGTACATGACATCCCCCACTGGTTGCCAACCTCCGCCAGGTAACCCTACTCCCCCTACTCTCTCAGCCTCCTGTGAAACAGTGCTGGTGTGTCCGCAAAGAAGACGTTATGCAGAAGGTGATTGTGATCAGAAAGACCAAATCATAAAGAATAACTTTTAACTCATTGCTGCCCCCACGCAAGTGCCCAACATTATTACTAAGTGCCTCCCCCTCCATGCAAGAAGAAGAATAACACTCCAGAGAAAGCAACTTAACTGGTGTAGGTTAATTTGTGATATATACATACGGTACATAGATCTCAGGCATACGTTCAATGAGACCCCTGTGACCAATGGCCACCAGCCAACTCTTTAATGTTACGTTTGATTCCAGTTCACTGTGTGCTATTTTTAAGGGCCTGAGGGAGAAATATAGGGATTTTATCTTCAGGGCAGAGTACGTAGTATAAAACAACTCTGTCAGAAGTCACTGCAAATGGAGAGAAAGTGCTGTTGGAAGTTCCAAATGTCTCTCATTGGCCCTCAAAAGGTTTGTTCATCAAATATTGCACACAGGGCTTTTTTTCAGCTGGAACGCGGTGGAACGGAGTTCCGGAACCTCTTGAAAATGGTCACATGTCTGGTGGCCCCGCCCCCTGATCTCCAGACAGAGGGGAGGAGGGCAATCTAAACTCCCCTCTGTCTGGAGATCAGGGGGCGGGGCCACCAGACATGTGACCATTTTCTCCAAGGGCAACCCACTGAGATCCCCCACCTCTTTTTCCAGAAAAAATGCCCTAATTGCATACTATCATGGGGCTGTATGGCTCCAGTTAAGAAGAACTGAAGTAAGTTCTTCATTTTCATCAAATTATGTACAGCACATAACATTGTTTTGGGTTAACCATATGTATCTGCTGGAAGTCACAGACTTTTTTGGATGTGTGTGTTGGGGTGGGGGGTGGGGAAGAGAATAAAAATGTTGGCCTTGGATATTTATGTTACATCGTACAGTTTGAAATGTTTGACCAGCAAATTCTCTGTCATTAAAGCAGTAATTCTCAAACTGTGTGCTAAGGCATAGGAACAAGCTATGAGGGAGCTGAAATAAATAAATAAATACGCAAAGTCTTCCGAGAGACCAGAGTACTATAGAACATGTTTACCTTGTCTCTGCATAATTCACTGTTCTGGTCCTGAACTCCTTCCAAACAGCTTCCGTTCAGGATGGATAATTCTATTACACTTCTGCACTCTGTGTAATTGGATCATTCAATCAATCCTGATGAAAAATCACAGCAAATCTCTGCTCCTCTCTCCGAGGAAGCTACTTTTGTGTCTCTGACTGAGTCCCTGTTCTGTCTTTATATGGTTCAAGTCAGTCTCTGCTGCTGCATCACTGCATGGTGTGTGTTTGGACCATTCAATCAACTGATAAAAAGGCACAACAAAATTACTTGTCCCCAGCGGCCACCTTTGTGTCACTCGAGTGACTCCCCTCTATTCCTGCCCCCTGTCCAAATTCCAATCAGCCTCTGGTGGGAATGGGCAATTCTTCTGCATCTCTGCATTCAATCAATCATATTGTGAAGGCACAGTAAGATTACTTGCCTCCAGTGGAGCTGCCTTTTTTGTCTCTGCTTTTGAATGATGGGGCTTTGTCCTTGTCTCTTTCCAACTAAAGGCACACCAAGATTAGTGACTCATACAAATACATAGGACTAACTTTTGCGGGCAAATACTTCTTATTCTTATAAATGCTAAAAAATAAACCCAGTTGGGTGAAAGAATGAAGAATGTCTTAAAATTTAAATTAGAAAAAAGAAGTCAGCCAGCCATCAGAATTCTGGACAACACTACACTAAATGGTGTACAACAGGATAGAAACTGACCTGTCATAAACCTTCATGAACTGAACACAGTATAGAGATCTAATCGTAAAAATATCCTTTTTAATCACTGCCTATTCCTACTGGGTAACAGCTGGTGTGTTACCGTGAAGTGTAAATGCCGGCTATACAAAGTAATTAGGAAGGAAGGAGTATATTATTAATGTCACCTACAAAAATGTCCATGCATGGTTGACAGGGGCAGGAGAGCTAATTTTAGAGAAAAGTGATGCATCCTGGCTCCTCTCTGATAAAAACAACACAAACTAATATACAATTATAAAAAGGTTTTTAAACTGCTTGAATTTCCCAACCCACACAAATAATCCCCAAATGCATTGAAGTTATATAGGAATAAGCATGTCTCCCAAAGCTTTGGGAGAAAAAATATATACGCAAGTACATCATGGTTTAATTACCTTTATGATAAGCCTGATGTTACATAACGCACTTGAAGGGATTAAAAGGAAGGTGGGTCATCTTTTCTAAAACTGATTTTCTTGCATCAGAACAGATTCCTTCTCCACAGCCCTCATGACAAATTTATGGCTTTTATTGTAAAGACTAGGGAGGAAGTATGGTATAGCTCGATCTCCTCAGATCTCAGAAGCTAAGCAGGGTCAGTACTTGGATGGGCAGCCATAAAGGAAGAATCTGCAGAGGAAGGCACTGGAAAACCACCTCTGCTTCTCAGTTGCCTTGAAAGCCCCTTGCTGAGGTCAACGTAAGTCAATTGTGACTTGACGGCGTGCGCATGCGCAAACACACACACACACACACTGTGAAGATTATTTTAACCTCATCCTGCCTTCCCAGCAACTGTGTTCTGCTACCAAGTGAATGAATTATACACTGTTAATTCAGACACTTAAAAAAATACCATGTTTTTCTTGTTTCTTCTCCCCAGCTTTTATTCCCATTCTGAGCAGCATGTTCACCCCCTCACCCTGTGGCTTTCATTAGTTACTACTTTGAATGGTTTACTGTACTCATATTTGCAGACATGTTCATGCTAAGAAATATTCACTATATTCATGTTTTCATCTTGAGTAGACCTATACAAATTACAGGGGGGAAAACGCTATGAGTTGGAACCAACCAGCTTTGTGGTTGGTAAGAAAGGAAAGGGGTATTTCTTTCAAGTGGAAAGGCAGCAGGGAATAGTTCTATCTCATAGGATCTTGGAAGCTAAGCAGCATCAGCCCTGGTCAGTACATGAATGGGAGACCACCAAGGAACACCTGGGTTGCTATGCAGAAGCAGTCAATGGCAAACCACCTCTGCTCTTCAAACGGTCACCATAAGTCAGTTGCAACTTGACAGCACTCAAATACATAAATACAACCTCCAGTTTACTCAAGTGCCCCCATAGGGATTCCAGATCCCCTGGTGAGGGTGGGGGAATCCCCGCTTCCTCCCTCTGCCCCTTGCTATCATCTACCTGGGGGAAGGGGGGAAGGCAAAGGAATGGGCCTCTTGAGGCGGTGCAACGATGTCACTTCCTAGGAGTGATGTCATCACACCACCCCAAGAGCGCTCAAGTGCTTTGCAGTGGGCTGATCTGGGCCCTGAATGGGCCAAAATCATGCCCTTTGGGCCCAAATTGGCCTGCTGTGAAACACATATATGCCCCCATGCCTGTATGATGATGTCACTTCCTGGAAGTGATGTCATCATGCAGGTGTGGGGGCATGTGCACATAAGGAGGGCTCCCAGGACAGCTCGAAAGTGAGTGCCGGGTTCCCCCAAGGGAACCTGGCAACCCTAGCCCACAATCATATGCAGTCCCATAGCCAGTCTGTTGTTTAATTGAAGACTTCTCAAGCGCTTGCTGCCCTCTTTCGTCTCTCCTACCTTTGCATGCAGAAAGTGGCTGATGATGCTCTTTCCGTTTGAGAAGTCTTCAGTTAAACTACAGGCTGTCTCCATATATTACTGGGGGCTCCTGGGTGAACTGGAGGTTGTTTCCTTCCCACAAAGCAGGACACTAAACTGAGGGCCAAGCTACAAGTGACAAATGACACTTGAATGGCAAGTGTATTTCTCCCTGTTCACTTGCCCTCCACTCAATCCACTTGCCAGGCAAGTGTCTTTCGTCATGTGTAGCTTGGCCCTCAGATTAATCCAAGATTTAGAACCCTGGTTTATGAGGAGGAAACAAACTTCAGCTGACAAAGGTAACAAGCTGGGGACACAGTGAGGGTGAGCTTGTGAGCACAGTAGAAAGCTTTGTTTGCACAGGTCACAGAGTTCCTTTTCACTGAGTGTGAGTGTTATATGACCCTATTCTTATAATTGACAGCCTAGCTTAGGTCTTGCAAACTGAAGGTTGTGGCTTCCTTTACTGAGTCCCTTTCATATAGACTCTTTAACCCGCTTAGGCTTCTAAAGGCAAAGCGATTTTTTTAAAGGTTTCACATACCATAACTGGAGCAAAACAGTTTTTGGAAAACCCAATTAAAGCTTCACTAACTGTCTGAGAACAGCATTTTATTCTTAAAGTGTGAAACCTTTAAAAACCGATTTGTCTTCAGAAGTCAAAATGGGTTACGGAGCCCATATGAAAGGGCCAAAGCAAATGCCGGCTAAGATCCAGACATGGGTTTCTGTGAGTGCAAGGATTTTTGTCTGTGAAGTGTGATTTTCCCGTTACAATTCTGACAGCCAGTTACCGGGTAGCATTTCAGGGGGGCATCTCAGGCTGTCATTGGCAGTGGGAAAGTTGCATTTTGAGGGTAGAAATCCTTGCTCCCTTGGAAACGCCAGTCTGCATCCAAGCCCTCCTTTCATAGGTGGTCTGAATGAAGCCAAAGGGTTTTGGAAATGTACTATTCTTAACTCTCTTCTCAGTCACAGGAAAATGTTTACATAAAAATGATGAACAACTAGGTAGAACATCCATTTATGACACCCTTAGAATCAAGGAAATAATATATATATATATATATATTAAAAACTGACCAGAAATACATATACAATTTGAATTGCTTTCAAAGAGAACTGAGCACTGGGATTCAGGATTCACAGCTGACTGAATCTGTCACGACTCTGAGGCAGTTAGAGGCTAGCTTGGCTCCTTCACAGGAATAAGTCAATTGAAGTTAATGGAATTACACTGGAGCAGACTCCTGCGAATTGAAAAGAATGGCAGACTCTTGATAATACTTTTCAAGGCAAAACCCTAAAATATTTTTAAAAGCACACCTTTTGGAAGATAGTACAATCACTAGGAAAGGCAATAAGGAGAGTTGCAAGGAATGGTTTTTAGAGATGGGCACGAAACGAACCACGGAACAAAATTCCATACGGAATGGCTGGTACATTTGCACCAAAACGTAACAAATGGATTTTTCCAGTTGTTCCATGGCTGGGTTCGAAGTTTCACAGACCCCCGCGCCAGTTTCAGCCCATTGACAAACCCAGCACGGGGTCTGTGAAACTGACAGCCCCTGCGAAGGAGAAAGGGGCTGTCAGTTTCTCAGACCTTTCGCTGGGTCCAGGTGATGGGCTGAAACCAGCGCGGGAAACCAGCGTGGGATCTGTAAACTGATAGCCCAGGCAGCAGGAAAAGAGGCTGTCATTTCACAGACAATCCCGCGCTGGAACCGGCATGGGGGCTGTGAAACTGACAGCCTCTTTTCCTGCTGCCCAGGCTGTCAGAGTCACAGACCCCGTGCCGGTTCCAGCACAGGGTCTATTAAACTGACAGCCTGGGCAGCAGGAGAAAGAAGCTTTCATTTCAGAGACCCTGCGCCGATTCCAGCATGGAATCTCTGAAATGACAGCTTCTTTTCCTGTTGCTCTGGCAGCAGAAGAAAGAAGCTGTCATTTCAGATACCCCACGCTGGAAGCAGCGCAGTGTCTGTGAAATGGCAGCTTCTTTCTCCTGCTGTTCTGGCCCACAGTGCAGGATCTATGAAATGAACAGCCCATTTCTCCTGCTGCCCGGCCCCAAGGAGGCCTGCCTCGCCTCAACTAGAGTCAGGGCTTTCTCAGTCTTGGCTCCTACCTGGTGGAACGGTCTGCCTACTGAGACTAGGGCCCGGCAGTATTTACTATCTTTCCACCGGGCCTGTAAGACAGAGTTGTTCCACTAGGCTCATGGCTGAGGTTGGGCCTCCGCTGGCCGGAGCATACAACATCTACCTTCCTCCCTGTGAAAGCTGCCCACCACTGTTTGTTTTTCAGCTGCTGTTACTGTGCTGCTATATCTAGTTGTACTGCTTTATTGCTAGTTAATAGTTGTATTGCTGCCGCCAGGCAAAGAGTGCTGCTATTTTTATATGATGTTTTAATGTTTTAATATGGAATGTTTTAAAATGATTTTAAGATAGTTATCCACCCTGAGCCCGCTTGCGGGGAGGATAGAACACAAATATGATACAAACAAACAAACAAACAAACAAACAAACAAACAAACAAACAAACAAACAAACAAACAAACAAACAAACAAACAAACAAACAAACAAATAAATGGTCTGTGAAACGGACAGCCCGTTTCTCCTGCTGCCCAGGCTGTTGGTTTCACAGACCCCGCTGTGGGTCTGTAAAACGGACAGCCCGGGCAGCAGGAGAAACGGGCTGTCCATTTAACAGACCCCGCGCTAGAGCCGGCACAGTGTCTGTAAAACTGACAGCCTGTTTCTCCTGCTGCCCGGGCTGTCAGTTTTACAGACCCCGCATCGTTTCCAGTGTGGGGTCTGTGAAACTGACAGCCCGGGCAGCAGGAAAAGAGGCTGTCAGTTTCACAGACCATGTGCTGGGTTCAGTCCATCGGCTTCAGCAGCTGGTGCAGGGCAGTTGAAATGCCATGGAACAACGAACCACGAACTGGGAAAAGGTCGGAAGTTCATGATCAAGGTTCCGTGGAATGCTAGGAACCACGAGGTTCTTTTTTTTTTTGTTCCGTGCCCATCTCTAATGGTTATACTTCAAAGGATGGGAACACGTTAAAAAATAGTTGTGGGAAACTCTTTCAGTAAGATCACTCCCTCGATTAAACACATATTTAGCATATTTGGTATGCTGCTAAATGTTTAGAAAGGAAGAAGTGCCTATTGGTCCAGTGTGTCCTTTAAAATTCTCATCTGACCATCTTCCACAGCAAAAATGCAGGGGCCGTGACCTCGGAGATAGAGCTCAGAAATTCCCTCTTAAGGCTTTCCCAAGATTTAAGGTCAGTCTTTTCAGCAAACACTGATCCCATAAGAGCTAAAACACTGAACTCTCTAAGTCTTTATTCTGATCAGAAATCATATAATCATGGGAGAATGAATCTGGTTCCAATGAGACATATGAAATTTGAATTAGTATTCATGCTGAAGTGTCAAGGATATATTAAATCCATAATTACAGTAATCCACAGCTGCTTCAGTTGTAGAAAATAATGAATTGCCCAGCGAGAACTGGTGTCCATGAAATGGAAAGAAAAGGCCATCTGTTATAGGACATCGTTCTGGCTTTATGCTTCAAACACGGAGGGCTTGATCCTCCTTGACACAGTCCATTTGTGGATTTATGACTATTAGCATGTCCAGATAATAGTGCTGCACAACTGAAAGACAAAACAGAACGAAGTGGGGAAAATAATCATGGTCGTATGTCCAAAATCCATTTCTCAATTTTTCTTCTGAAATAGCTCATTTATTTAAAACAGAAAGGAATCAGCATAATGAGAGCAATAAAGGATAGCTACTCTGCCTTTTATACTACATGAATCATAAAGATAGTAGCAGAAAATGTGTGCAGTTATTTATGAACAGGATGGATCCAATCTGTGCTGAAGATCATGGGATATGCCTGGACAAGAGTCTTTCCCCCAAGCCGGACAGCAGCAGTGAAGAACTTATTTCCCCAAGCGCTACAAAGTGCTATTTCGATCAAGATCATAGGGGCAGGGCTCTGCTTTTACCCATGTGGGGTCTTCCTGTGCCCAGCCTTATAGGCTTTATTCCCCTGCCCCAGGTGGGATTACATACGCACTGCATGAAAAGGTTGATTGGATCCAACATATTATGTGCATCTTGTTCAGTAAAATTAAATCCCAGTGGCTTTCAATACAACCATCAAAGGGAGGGCTGGAAGCAACCAGGCACCCCTGCCATCCTGCCTGGGTTCAACTCTTGCTGACTGCTTCCCTCTCTCCCACTTCTAACTGACAACCTTGAGGTCATCAGAAGAGGGGCCAGAAGACCCCCTCTGGCTCAGCTGAGGACCCACCTCCACAAAGAATATTTGTAGTTCATTTTAAGCTCATTTCCACCTTTAAAAAAAAAATTCTGTTAGCTGCCCTGGGAGCCAATTTTGGCTCAAAAATGGGATAAAATATAATATAATAAATAATAAGCAAACACATAAATAGAATCACTGTGCAAACATAATGGTGAAAGAATGCTTGGATTTCAGTGCATCTGACGAAGAGAGCTGTGGCTCTCGAAAGCTTATGCTACAATAAAGTTGGTTTGTCTTAAAGGTGCTACTGCAGCCAAGAAAATCTGGGCTAGAGTTGTGTCCAGAGACAGGAATGGTTTTATCTGACTGGCATTTTCTGCCTAGATCATTTTTTTAATATTTGTACATATGTTTACATGCTAGAGTGTTTTATATGTTATATCTGTATGATTGTAATGGCCTTTGGCCACAAACAATGAATTTATCGATGGTTGTTGTGGGTTTTCCGGGCTGTATTGCCGTGGTCTTGGCATTGTAGTTCCTGACGTTTCGCCAGCAGCTGTGGCTGGCATCTTCAGAGGTGTAGCACCAAAAGACAGAGATCTCTCAGTGTCACAGTGTGGAAAAGATGTAGGTCATTTGTATCTACTCAGGAGGGGTGGGGTTGAGTTGAGTCATCCTGTAAGAGTTTCCCAGGGTGTGGAATGCTAATGGAGGGAGGCTTCACTGTATCCTGAGGAGGTTCTTTTGCATATGGATTGGTACTTGATGTGCTAATCTTCTCTGCAGGGCTATTGTCGGAGATAGAATGTTTTGTTAGCCTGGTGTTTTTCAGAACTGGAAACCATGCTCTGTTCATTCTTAAGGTTTCTTCTTTCCTGTTGAAGTTTTGCTTATGCTTGTGAATTTCAATGGCTTCCATGTGCAGTCTGACAAAGTAGTTGGAAGTGTTGTCCAGTATTTTGGTGTCCTGGAATAAGATACTGTGCCCTGTTTGAGTTAGGCTATGTTCAGCCACTGCTGATTTTTCATGTTGTCCAAGTCTGCAGTGTCTTTCATGTTCTTTTATTCTTGTCTGGATGCTACGCTTTGTGGTCCCGATGTAAACTTGTCCACAGCTGCAGGGTATACGGTATACTCCTGCAGAGGTGAGGGGGTCTCTACTGTCTTTTGCTGATCGTAGCATCTGTTGTATTTTTCGGGTGGGTCTGAATCCACACTGTGACACTGAGAGATCTCTGTCTTTTGGTGCTACACCTCTGAAGATGCCAGCCACAGCTGCTGGCGAAACGTCAGGAACTACAATGCCAAGACCACGGCATTACAGCCCGGAAAACCCACAACAACCATCGTTCTCCGGCCGTGAAAGCCTTCGACAATACAATGAATTTATCATTCATTCAAATTAAAGGTGCTACTGGACTCTTTGCTATTTTGGATTTCAGTAGCATCCTCTATCTGAATATCTAATAGTGTGTTGTTAGGAGACAAATTCTGTGTGAAGCAATCTGCATTAAAACAGATAGATCATTTGGGAGAAATAAAGGAAAGGGAAGCAAAGAAGTCTGTCATTGCAGATCGGCAGCATAATTAGGATCCACTCTTTTGCTTGTATATTCTAGCTATCACATATACAATTCTGATCCCTGCCCTATTCCAAATACACACAGTGTGGATGCTACTTTGGGGCACTAACTATGACTTAAAGAGATAAATGAGGTGTCAAAATGGAAGCACTGAACATTAATTAATTTACTGATTTCACTATTAAAGTCCTGAAAAAACTTGAAAAAAGACATGGTCTTGAGACCGCCTTAGCTATTGGTTGAGGCACTACGATGTCATACAGGCCTGGGTTTTAAAGAAATTAGCCGCTTGCACTTGCTGAGTAACTCTGGTGTCATGGTATGTTTATGAACTACTAACTGGCAATGGATCCACTTGTCAACAAAAAGGGACTAAGAACAGATCCAATTTTCTAGAGTGAGGTAAATTGTTTAGATCCTTTCCAATCTGTTTTTAAGGATAGCTATAGGACTGAAACAGCCTTGTAGTTGTAGTAGTAGTAGTAGTAGTAGTAGTAGTAGTAGTAGTAGTAGTAGTAGTAGTAATAGTGGTAGTAGTAGTAGTAGATGACCTGTGCTGGGAGATGCTGTTGATTCTTCTGACCCTCTCAGCAGCTTTCAGTATCAACGATCATTGTATCCTTCTGGCCCACCTTTCTGGGCTGGTATTGGCAGGCAGCACTGTGTGGTGGTTCAGGTCATACCTGAAGGTTAGTACTAGGAGACTGCTGATCAACCTCTTGGCCTTTAGACTGGGGGGTCCTGCAAGGTTCCATCGTCCCCTATGCTCTTTAACATCTATATGAAACCACTGGGTGAGGTCATGTGGAGATGGGGGCAGGGCTGTTGCCTCGGCTTTATCTTATGCTTCAGGCAGATCCCAGGGAGGCTATAGAGAGCCTGAGCCAGTGCCTGAAGGCAGTTTTGGGGTGGATACGGACTGATAAACTGAAGCTTAATCCTGACAAGATGGAAGTGCTACTCCTGAGCTGAAGGTCTGACCCAGGATTTAAAGTGTTACCAAAGTTTCAGGTATACTAGTAGCCATTGCAAAGTATAGATCCCAGTTTCCATTACACAGTATGGAACCCAGTGCCATCACAACTATTATCCTAATTATAGCACATTTCACAGTATTAAAAGTAATCACGTTTTTTTCTCCTATCCTCCTCATTTTCATCATGAACTGATCCATTGTGGGACTTGCTTCTTTCCACTAACACACATCCCTTCTCAATGGTGCTGTTACATCTTCCAGTTCACAAATCAAAACATGTTATGTGTTTGTGAATTCTCTAGAGTTGTACATTGAGAAGGTTACAATATTTCAGCCTTCACTTCCTTAACAAGTTCAGTGGATTTATTGGTATTTTCTTAATTTCCACTCTGGAGTCTCTCTGATAGCACGATTAAACATTATACAATACAGTATTGCCATATAAGTTATACACATGAGAACATTCCACTGTAAACAACTGTGTGAATATTTTTTTTGCAAAACAATTGCACCTTTATTGTTCTAATAATCTGGTGAAGTTGCTGCAGCTGCTCTCCATTAACTGCTATATCTTTTTATTCCTTCTATGTCCAGTTAGGAAACTCATCATGACCAAAGTTTCTCAAAATGAGAATCAGGCCTCTTGAGGGGGCTGCAGAAAATTGTAAAGAAAGATTCAAACTTCTTTCCTGATCCCTTTAGTGTCTGTCAAGTTCTACTGTGGTCAAGTGAATGGAGCCCTCGAGATAGTCTCTGCATGTGATTTTTAGTAAAGGAATCATGTATCCTCAGAGTCCTAAATCTAGCCCTTCCAAACTAGATGTTTTCTGAGCTCAGTTTGTTCTAGTCCTCAGTTGTCTACCCATGGGCAACAGCCATTAAGTTATGGTTTTTGTTGAAATATATTATTATCATGTGTTGCTGTTCCTGTCTTTATTGCTTTACTAGTTTCAATTTGCTTTCAGAAGCTCTATTTATAGTGAGGAAGTCAAGGATATAAACACTAGAATAAACAAAACGTTTTTATGTCATAGGTTATATCTATTAACCCTGTTTACTAGTGCTTCCAGGTTATTAGAGTTAATTTGTAAGCACAGAGAACTCCCACAGAGACATGCTCTAAGATTATTCCAAGCACTGAATGTGGAGCAGAAGTCCACAATGGCAGCACAAAAAAAGATCACCCTGGCTCCACCCTGCCCAAAGGAAATGCTTAATTAACCTACAGAATTCACTGAGGAAGGATAACTGGACAGCTCTGGGCATGTGACTTTGAAATAGATGGTGGGTGGCTTTTAGGGTCACTAGTTCCAGACATTAGAAAGCCCAACACTACCTTCCTGAGCAGATATAAATTACGTGCCAACTTCTTCTCCACACTGTGACACTGAGAGATCTCTGTCTTTTGGTGCTACGCCTCTGAAGATGCCAGCCACAGCTGCTGGCGAAACGTCAGGAACTACAATGCCAAGATCACGGCTATACAGCCCGGAAAATCCACAACAACCATTAGGAAGTGATTTTACGGAGATGATCAGCTGCCACTGTTTAAGATGGATTAGATAAAAGTTATGTAAGATAGGCCTATTACTGGCTATGAACTACAAGAGCTAGGAATCAGATATATCCACAGAAGTATGCTTCCAGCTATCAGATACCAAGGACACAAAGACAGGGACAGAGAATAGTATTCACCTCTCTTTGCTTATGAGTTTCACAGGATCACCTGGTGGTCTACTGTCTGAGGCAGATTACAGAACTGGATAGATCTTGAGTATGGACCAGCCTAGCAATTATTACAATGTTCTTGTAAACAAGCAAATTTTCTACAAGCTGTGCATTTCTACACCTACGCTCCAGCTCCTCTTCACGCATCATCCCAAACAGGGCTAAATGTTACAATTATTTACATTTTTGTTATATACATAAACAGAGAGAGAGAGAGAGAGAGAGAGAGAGAGAGAGAGAGAGAGAGAGAGAGAGAGAGAGAGAGAGAGAGAGAGAGAGAAGTTAAGGAATTTTTCTCTGTAACAGGATTACAGTATGTTATTGCCTCTTAGAAAATGTTATCTGTATCTAATATTTGACTAACACAGCATATATCACCAAAGCTTCTCGAACAGCAGATGTTGATAGCAATTAAGGTTTATGTGGATTTGTCCTGCAGACAAAGGTAGGCAAATTCTGGACATGGCTGCTTCTGAACTGCAAATTACTCTGAGGGATATGAATGTTTGGAAACAGAAGCTGCTTTTGAATTTTGTACTTCAGTTTAGGAGAAAGAGTACCTACCAGCAGGGGAAGCTAGAGAAAGTATACTCTCAAGGATACTGTAAACTGTCTTCTAGTTGACTCTTATTAATTCAAACATGAAACTTTCCCATTTTTGGTTGTTGGGGGTTTTCCGGGCTGTATTGCCGTGGTCTTGGCATTGTAGTTCCTGACGTTTCGCCAGCAGCTGTGGCTGGCATCTTCAGAGGTGTAGCACCAAAAGACAGAGATGTCATCTCTGTCTTTTGGTGCTACACCTCTGAAGATGCCAGCCACAGCTGCTGGCGAAACGTCAGGAACTACAATGCCAAGACCACGGCAATACAGCCCGGAAAACCCCCAACAACCATCGTTCTCCGGCCGTGAAAGCCTTCGACAATACATTTCCCATTTTTATACCAAAATCCTTAAGATAAGAAAGGGTTTGAATATTGTCAATATTTTTATCAATTTTTTTCAAGAAAAACAAAAAATGAATTGATAAGGATCGTAATAAAGGAGAGGGGGCTGCTTTCATGTACAGCGCTGAAGATGCTGGTCCATAAACCCAGGAACGTAAGAACAGCCCTGCTGGATCCAACCAATGGTCCAATTAGTCCAGCGTTCTGTTCTCCACAGTGTCCAACCAGATGCCCCAGAAGGCCACAAACACAAAGGCCAAAGCTTCCCTTGTTGTTTCACACCGCATCTGGCATTCAGAAATATACTATTTCAGAACATGGCAATTAAATTTAGTCATTATGGCTAATAACCATTGATAGACCTATCTTCCCTAAATGTTGTCTAATACCTGTTAAAGCCAGTTGCCATCACTATATCTTGTGGCAGTGAGGCCCTCAACTTTGTCCTGACTCCACTCCCCATCGGCTTCATTGTGTGCTCTTGGTGACCTGCCAACTAATCAAGAGGACCAAATGGAATGACTTCAAGAGTAGTACTTCTGGAGATGCTCTAAGAAACATCTTCCCATTGCAAGAGGTTATACTCAGGAAATGCTTACATGAGCTGAGCTATCTCAGCTTGCCAAGTGTCCACTGATGAGTAGCATTTAAAGATACAAGCAAGGTGAGGTTTCACAAAACCAAAGAAACTTGAAATGT
Organism: Eublepharis macularius; assembly: GCF_028583425.1. Lineage (NCBI taxonomy): Eukaryota > Metazoa > Chordata > Lepidosauria > Squamata > Eublepharidae > Eublepharis > Eublepharis macularius. The sequence continues at coordinate 29,141,693 of NC_072795.1, read as the reverse complement.
ATTAAAATCATAAATGCAAAGTGCCAGTCTCACTGAGAGGCATGAGGTATACTAGAGAAGAACAGGAAAGCACATAGCTGAAGTTTGTAACTGACAATAAAACACTGAGAGCCAAAAGGATTAAATGTTTTGCCATGACTTATCTATGGTCCACTGCAGACAAACAATGATAAGAATATCTTTAGCTGCGGGTTTCATTTGTCTCTCAGAAAATGGTCTGGATTAATTCTGGGACAGAGTTTCTTGCTTTTACTGCAAACACAGGTCACATGGCTAGAGGACATGGAAAGAATACAAAAAACTAGTATCAAACTTGTTGGCAAAAGCATTTAAATTCTGTTTGTTGTCTGAAGCACCTTTTCAAAATATAGCACAAATGTACAAACTGGAGATTAGAGAATAAACTCACAGGACACTCATCCTTTCCCTACCTAAGTAGTACTACCTTAAGCAGTTCTACTTAAAATACAACCCGGATCTATTTAACGGGGCCTAGCCCCGGGAAAACATTTTTAGGATTGTAAAAGATTAAACTAGATGAAGATCTGTAGTGTATATTGGATCAAAATTGGGTCACGTCACTAGGTAAGGAGAGAGGTTAACCCCCTCCCCAACTCACGTCATTTTCCTGATGTCAACCACCCTCCATCCACCCTCCATCCTCCCAAGTTTCCCTGGATAAAATTAATGGATGTCTGAAAATTTTACCCAATACAGCAAACAGCAGCTTGTACAGGAGAGTGAATTACATCAGGAAAACAACACAGTTGAAGGGTTAAGCCTGATCCCCAATGCCAATTCAATGTCTAATTCAGCCCCCTTGTGGCTGTTTGTAAGAGAAATTTAGAGAAAAGAGCTGATTAAAATTGGGTTCTCACATTAGTTTAGGAGTATGTCTAGATTCACTTTGATTTGAATTAATAATTCTGGGAAGAAAGATTTTTTCCCCTAGAGGCGGGACATTTGCTAGAAAGAGCGCACACAATTCTGTAGTCTTCTTATCCCTAAACTCCAGTGAACTGTACATTTGCATTAGGCCTTCTCTAAAAACTCATAGCTAGGGAAAAATAATCAATGATAACAACTTTTAAAATGGAGAAGTAAGATCCATTATAACAGCTTTTCCTCTTCTATATGGAATTACCAGATGTTCCTTATTTTAAGGAAATGTCTTTCACTCTAAAATTACACAGCTGATCTTTGCAATACAAGCACAGAAATTAAAACTAAGACGTTTTCTTCCTCCTTCTGTGCTCTTCCTAACTTTTCCAGCAAGGTGACTCCAATCAAGAAAGCCTGACTAAGTTTATTATAGACAGTCTATATGCCATCGTGACCATTAGACTGAAAACAACCTGTTTGGGCATCTCAACAAATTCTCTCTGTGTTGCATGGAATAGGTTAAAAAAGGTAAAGGTAGTCCTCTGTGCAAGCACCGAGTCATTACTGACCCATGGGAGGACATCGCATCACGACGTTTTCTTGGCAGATTTTTTACGGGGTGGTTTGCCATTGTGTTCCCCAGTCATCTACACTTTACCCCCAGGAAACTGGGTACTCATTTTACTGAACTCGGAAGGATGGAAGGCTGAGTCAACCTCGAGCCGGCTACTTGAACCCAGCTTCCGCCAGGATCAAACTCAGGTCATGAGCAGAGCTTGGGCTGCAGTACTGCAGCTTACCATTCTGCACCACGGGATTCCTGTTGCATGAAATACAAGTCTGCAATTAAAAAGAAAATAAAGATAAAACATTATTAAGGGAGAGGGAGAAATAACAGCAGCAGCAGCAGAAGCAGCAACTGCACTTACATACTGCTGTTCTAGACAGATTAGTGCCCACTCAGAGAGGTGAACAAAGTCAGTGTTATTATTATCCTTACAATAAAGGTGGGGAGCTGGGGCTGAGAGGAGTGGCTTACCCAAGGCCACCTGCTAAGCTCATGGAAGTAGTTGGAGTCAAACCAGCAGAGTGCTGATTCACATCCCAACCACTTAACCACTATGCCACAGCAGCTCCATTTTTTTCTGCCAGTGGAAGCGTCCCTCCACCATCCCTGGGCCACCAGGGCATTAGCAATTTTTTTAAAAAAACACTATGCTCCAGCAGCTCATCAGAGCGGGACAGAGGGAGCCTTACACTAAGAGCCAAGCTACAAGTGACGAATGACAATTGCACGGCAAGTGAACAGATAGTGATCAAGTGGAGAGCAAGTGGAGCGCAAGTGAACAGGGAGGAATACACGTGAGTCTGTTCACTTGCTGTTCAAGTGTCATTCATCACTTGTAGCTTGGCCCCAAGTCAGATCATTGGTCCATCAAGCTCAATGCTGTCTTCTGTGATTGGCAGTTGTTCTCAAGATTCTCAGGCAGAAGAGCTTTCCCAGCAACTTTTAACCTGAGATCTTTAGATGTCAGAGAATGAACCTGGTAATCTTATGCATGCAAAGCATGTCCTTTAACAAAGCCACAATCCCATTCACAATCCGTTTCAGGATTTAAAACACACCAGAATCCAAAGAACCATCAAACTAGTTTCCCAAGCCCCAGACTGAATTAGACTTGTGCTTCATAACTCCTCATTTTATGTGTTTTTTTAAACTGAGGGGAGATATAAAATAAAGCATCAAAGTGTGTTGTTCAAAGAGAAATTAAAAGTTAAAAATCACTGTGGGTGAGCACAAATTGCTGAGAGTTCATTGAAAACAGCTCTTTGCTCCCTAGCTATAGGATATGGAAAACCTGCAGGTGAAATACAGAATCTGCATTTTATTTTTGTGCTGTTCATGTCCATTTCAAGAATGCAAGAAATGAATAAATACGAGACACCAGTGCTGGACAAAGTTCAGCCTGTCGCAGTCTTCAGGCTGAAGACCCCCCTCGGTCTCCAGTAGCTGTGTCAATAGCTTGCCAAGAATGATTAAGAAAAAAAGTTCCAACAACTGGGCTTTGAAAAGAATTTAGCACAGGGGGCCAGATGACATTTCCCTTTAGCGGCGTACATGTAAATTAAATATTGTGCTGGTAATAACTTTTCTGATTCACTGCACTCTGCTTCATTGTAATTATAGCTCCTTCCTTGATGCTCATTCTTCCTTGCAGGGTTTTTTTTAGAAGGCAAGGACATTGACCTGTGCTGTCGGGAATGGAGAGGCTCTTTCAGGGAAAAACTGCTGCTTCCGTCTCTTTATCCAAGGACAGGAGCAAACCACTCACCAACCAAGTAAAGGCACTGACACAGAAAGACAAGCCGTCACTGATCTGCCTATCTCATTCCAAGCTAAAGAACAGCCACCTCTGGCTTTGGAGGGCACTGTAGCTGCAGATGTGGTGGGACACTATGCCAGCCCAGGCTGGAACGGTTTCTATTTGGGCAGGAGCTGATTGTCACATGACTCATTGCTCTTGCCTCAGCCAATGCAGAAGCACAGCAAATACACAGGATTGACATATCCTAAATTTCTTTGTGTCTACTAGTTCCCGTGCTTGCCACCAATAACATATAGGGGAAGATTTGAGAATGGTGGGATTTCCAAGTCATTTCCCCCTCCCATAATCCCCCTGTCCCCCAGCTTGAAACCAGTAATAATTAAGTTCAGAAACACAATACAGTTACAGAAGCCAAGATTCACCGGTGACACTCAAGTTTCCCCTTCTTTCTCCCCCAAAGTAGCTGCAAACTGTGCACAGATGGTTTGATGTTTCTGGGAAAAGCCATTTTAAGAATGGGACCACTTTGCCTGACCTCGCAAGACAATCAGCTTCTCTAAAATTAAGCTTGTGGCACGAACAAACCATTAGACAAGGTCCATCAGAGTCTTGCTACATACTGAGTGCAATAATGGCCACATGCTGTGAACTCGGCAGCAATACCATTACAGTATGAGTTGTAACCATCACATCCCATAGGATCTCTGCAGATCTCAACTCCACAATGAACAATGTCCACCCCTTAAATTTCATCAGTATCATACTGGCAGCTTACTACAGCATGAGAACATTTATTTCACACTGATACCAAAGCAGCTCACTCTAAATGTCAGACGGTTGAAATATTCTACCAAATACATCGTTTGCAATTTTTGCTTCCGTTTGACAATTTCTAGCTATTTCAGAGAGCAGTCATAATGTGCGTTTAATACTCGTGATATCGCAACAGAGAACTTCAAAGACACGATGGGAAGTTATGCTGCCTTTTCCGCGAGAACCTCCTTGAAAGAGCTCCTGGTCTGATGAGATAATGGCTCTGCTTTGATTTCATGCCTTTTGTATCACTCACTGTGTTTGTGCATTTTAACCTGGCACAGCCTGAAGTTTTCCTATTTCACAGCAAGTCCTGAGATTACAGAACGTGTGTACCTTTATCGGAAACATGTAACAAGGCAACTGTTGGCAAAGGAGCTTAACGTTTTGGAAAGTTACCAACAATATTCACCTCCCCCCGCCCTTTCTCAAAGTTTGAAGAGGAATTTAAATAGGATTGAGCCAACTTTTCTAAAATAACTGAAAAATAGATGGCAGGTGTCAAGAGTTACAGTGAAACTCAAAGCTTCGCTGGTTGAGTGCTTAAGTGGTGCAAAGGGATACAACCTTTCCAAAGAAGAAATCCAAGCGCTGCCATTGAAATAGACATTTTCATGTCTGTGGATCCCAGACTTGCAAAATAGAAAAATAAAAAATAAATTGTACATCTGTAATGAGAAAAACAAGTTCCCAGTACTGCTAATCATATAGACCTGGGGGATCAAACTGAAATGTCTTGGAGGGCCATATTCCCCCACCAAATAGATGCCAAAAGTGACCATGCCTATTATTTCTTTCACTGCAAACCATCAATTGCACCTAAATTCAACACTCAGCCACCAATTCCTCCTCAATTAGACATTGTGTTGGAAAATTTAGATATTTTTTCTTGCACCTGTGTCAATGTATCTTCTCTTAAAACATTCATACAGGGAAATCAATCTTCTTCATCAACAGCTTCCTAGACTTGATGATGGATCACATTAGTGAGGTATGATTAGGGATGTTGAGGGCTACACTGGATAGTTCTGTAACAACCTAGCAACCCCTTTCTCGGGTCTTCTATTTGACATATTTGATACACACAATGTCTGTTTTAGCACAGTGATTAAGTGGTTGGGCTGCGAATCAGCACCCTGCTGATTTGAACCCCACTACTGCCATGAGCTTAATAGGCGGCCTGCCTAGGGTAAGCCACTCTGCTCAGCCCCAGCTTCCTACCTGGATTGTGAAGATAATAATAACAATGACTTTGTTCAGTGCTATGAGTGGGGCATTAAACGGCCTAAAAGAGGTGTATATGTTGTTGTTGTTATTACTGTGCATGGAGATCACAAAGCAATACACTCTCTGCTCAAAGGTTTAAGGTTTTATTAATCTGGAATGAGAGGTGATGGGGAAGGGCCCAGTGACAAAGGAGGAGCTGTAAAGGTGAGACACAAGCTAGGCTTTGCTTAAGGAAAGACTTTGAAGAAAGGCAAGGAGAGAGAAACAGCCTGACAAATAGATGTTCATCCGAGAAGGCTGTTCCTGACATATGGAGTATTAGGGGAGTAAGCAAAAGGAGAGAAATGAGAAAAGAAGACAAGGGTGGCAGATGAATGAGTGCATTTACAACCTTAACAGATGAAGGACAAAAACCTTAATCACTCTAGAGAGTACAAATGGAAAAACTCAAGCAAAGTCACTTGCCCTGAAAGCACAATGGAACAGCTGGAACAACCCAGTTTGCTTGATATTTGTTGCCCCAGCGTATCATCAGACTACACACCTCCCTGGAATACTGCAAATAGATAACATAATGGGGGCCCACAAGGAATCATGAGAGGAAGGAACAATTTAGAAATCCTTCTCTAGTTGCTCTCAACGTTACATCTCTTTCAGAGCATGTTTAGTTCTCATTAAACTGATTTATGAAGGGGCTTTGTGAGGGGGGTTAATTTACAAGACAATGTTTTTCCGCACACCAAGGATGCCTCTGAGTAGATAGAGACCATTGTTGCTCTGTTGGGTGGCTTTCATCACAGAGCCAAGGTTACATATAGTAATGTAATGTAGGGATGTTGATTGCTTAGTGTGTATATTGACTTATGTGAACAGACTACTGTAGATCACGCAACCACAGGCTGGGAGTGGACTGCAGGATCTTGTACTCCCTCCTCCACCCTTCTCCAATAAACACTGCCCTCTCCCTTTTGAGTCCTAACTATAGTTTAATATCACATCTGCATAGGAAGTGAGGCAAAACAAAAACAAATTCTTCTCAAATCATTCTTGACAAGTATCTTACACAGAAGTGGCAACTGATCCAGTAGTGCTAGTTCTGCATTTTCTATTTTGAGGAACGTGCATGATTCAATCACCTTCCGTGTCCGGCCACAGGTGCACAAGACACAGGAAGATACAACATATCTCAGATTCCTATCAAATGCTATAACAAAGTGCAGTACAATACGGTTCTTCCCTGAGAGCGAGCTTAATGAAAGCACCAAGTAATTGAGCACACGGTTTCCATTTTCTAAAAGCAGATTGAAATAACAATCCCTTATGAACGAATTTTCTGCTGTTTCTATGATCCCACTGACATTACACCAGTCAAAATCTCTGCTTTAAATATCCTCAAATACACAAAGCAGTGGCAAATAAAAAAAGATCTCCTCCTGAGCAGCAGAGATTAGAAGCAGTTTGACTAGGTTGGTTGATACTCCTCAGTTTGGCCTATTTTTTCATTCATATCCAAGTGAGAATCCATGTGTTAATACATTTACAGTGCAATCTCAAAAAAAAAAGTTAAGCAGATTGCACTGTTAATCTTGACGGGGACACATCAAGAAGCATAACCTCAACAATACATGCAGAGGCCTAAGCGACATCCTATGTTTCACACAAGTTTGCAAACGGGGTTTTGCTGCCATACTGCAGCTCAGAGTTCCTGGTGGTAACTCCAAGTAAAAGCAACAGACATGCCTGATTTGGACTAAAACAAAATGGCCTGGCAGGTGTTATTTTCCTAGCCAGGGGGTGCATGTGCACTGCCAGTTTCAGCTCAGAAAAAATGGCATGGGAGGCATGAACCCCTCCTCCCCCTGTACTGCAGACCAGAGCCAAATTGGACCCCTGTAGCATTTGTACACAATGTTCCCACCAGAGACTCGCAGTGCAATATGGCTGCCAGTTCCTGCTAGAAACTTGTGCATGGTTTTCTATGGTGCTGCTAGTTTCACACGGTACAGAAATGTCTGTTATAAACATTTGTTTTCTAGTGAACATATTTCATAATAAAAATAAATTCAATTTATGCAGATACAAACAATATGCACGTTGCTTTCATGGATTAAAAGATACAATCTTGAGCACATGATGATACAGTATATTCAGTATATAACATATGACATTCCTAACAGCAATCTGCATAACAAAAGATTTATTTAAGAGATCCCTCTAGGCTTGCCATCCACCCCAACCCTATCTGCCGCCCCCCCTCATCTGGCCACTGGGGTGGGGAGGCATGAGGAGGAGAAACATGTTCATGCGCTCCAGCACTCCCCCATCACACTGGCGATGGAGGAATCACAATATTCACCAAAGCCAAGCACTGTGAAAACTGCCCCCTTGGAGGCGGTTTTTACTGAGCTGAGCTTCAGCGTACACAGTGACTCGTCCAATGCACTAATTTCCCAACACAATGGAAGATTCATGGGGCAGGCTGAAGCAGAGCTCAGTGAAAACTGCCTCCAGAAGGGCTGTTTTCACAGTGCTCTGCTTCAGCACGCAGGAAAATGACATCATTCATTCATTTAATTGTTACGGTCCTTAGACCGTAACAATACATAATTTAAAGCCACATAATTAAAAACATAATTAAAAACATTTAAATAAGATAATAAGAATGTAAAATTGTTTAACGATAAAATTACAATCTAAATACCATAATGACATCATTTTTGGTGCAACAGGGGAGCACGGGAGAACATGCTATGCACGTGCACAGGAAGTGGGTACCCCACTGTCCCCCACCCCCTAGGCCCTTGTACCCCCGCTTGGGCCCCTCGGACCCTTGCAACCCTAGGTCCCCTTACCTTTCCAACAGAATGTCTAATCGCAAATTACCAGGTAATAAAAAAGCAATAAATGTTATAGATGTTTTTATTTATTTGAAAATATTAAAATAAATATTCCCATAATACATTAAGCAAGGCACGGTAATTAAAAACAGCAAGAAAAAAATTAAAAACACAGCTTTAAAATGAGAAATGGCACCTCAATAAATGCAACGAAACATAGCAGTAGTCAAAATATCCATTTATGTGATATTAGGGGGTTGGATTCACTGCTCCTGGGAAAGCTGATTACTAGGACTGCAGGACATGTGTGGACTAACAGCCACATGGGTCAAGGGGGTAGTGTGGTGGCCAAAACTGCCTCTCCTCTCTTTCATCAGTGCAGCTGCACCTGTGGTACAGCAAGGAAGGGGATGATTCTTGCCCCTTCCTTTCCTCATGGCAGCACCTGTCCCATGTGTCTATTAGTCCACATGGGTCCCACAGCCATAACAATCAAGCTCATGGGAGGGATAATGTGGTAAATATTTGTGTTCGTTGTGCCAATGGAACGCTGAAAAGAACAGACGTTATTATAGCGAGGTAAAAAATTGCCACTTGTCTTTCTAAGCAACAACAACAAAAAGAATTTTAGAGGTAAATCCAGGATCACGAATCATGACAGAGCCTGTTTGGTGTAGTGGTTAAGTGTGCGGGACTCTAATCTGGAGAACCGGGTTTGATTCTGCACTCCTCCACTTGAAACCAGCTGGGTGACCTTGGGTCAGTCACAGCTTCTAGCTCCCTCAGCCCCACCCACCTTACAGGTGTTTTGCTTTGGAGATAATAATGGCATAGTTTGTAAACCACTCTGAGAGAGTATTACATCATCCTGAAAGACAGTATATAAATTGAATGTTATTATTATTATTACTAAACAAAAGTCAACTGAAATAAAAAATATCTTTGCCTGGTACCAAAATGATAGCCAGGCAAACCTCCCAGGGAAGACTGTTTGGTATAGTGGTTAAGAGCAGAGGGACTCTAATCTGGAGAACCGGGTTTGATTCCCCACTCCTCTGCCTGAAGCCAGCTGGGTGACCTTGGGTCAGTCACAGCTCTCTCAGCCCCACCCACCTCACAGGGTGAATGTTGTGGGGATAATAAAAACATAATTAAACCGCTCTGAGTTGGTGTTAAGTTGTCCTGAAGAGCAGTATATAAATAGAATGTTGTTGTTGTTGTTGTTGTTGGTGGTGGTCATGGTGCCACCACTGAGAAGGCCCTGTCCAAAGGGGCAGCTTTCCTCTGTTCAGTTGATGGGAGCATGTAGAGCAAGACCTCTGGTGAAGATCTTAGGGAACAGGTAGGACTACATCATTAGAAGGATACCAGATTAGCTGCAACAATAGAAATCTTTATGTACTCTTTTACAGTTATTCCACATGGAATTATCCAGAGAGTGGGATTTTCAAAGAATCAGGGAATCCAACCTTTTAACAAGCTGAAATTGCATCTCAAGGGCCAATTCCCATAACCAAATGGACATGATGAGGATGCAGGACTGAGCAGATGTGCGTAAGGTTTGATGAAATAGTTATGTGATGGTAGTTTAAATTTCTACATATAATGGCAAAATGCTTAGAGCTGTGACTCGAAACTAGATTGGGACCAGTGTACAGGGCTACCTGTGCAATGCTTTGTGGGGGCTTAGACAGCAGTCACTCAGTTCAGGATTGTACTGTACAGGAATCTGATGCAATGTCAGCAGTTTTGAGGCTTGCTGCAGGAACCAATTTGCTTCCACTCAGCTTGTATGTCTGTAAATATCCAATTAGTACCAAGAACACCTTAAGTCAACCACACTCTTTCATTCAAAGGAAACTAAACTCTGAAGCACTATCTCTACTGCTTGAGGGCTACCACTATTCATATAGCTCCTCATCCTCAACAAGTCTGAAGATCTCACAGATCAGTTGTTAATACTGCTGGCAGCACCATTAACTTCCAAGTTGTTTTCTGCAGGCAAATCCATGGATTTCTGGTATTATTCAGCGCCCTGTTATACATTAGGGCACATAAGAGCTTAGTGATTCCTTTACAGCAGAGATTAACCCATTTTGAGAGAACCAGCTCTTTGGACTATTACTTCTATGGTGCTTATCAGTGGTGGCAAGCTATGCAAAAATGGACTTTTGGAAGAAAGCTGACACTTGTAAACACGGGAACTAGCTGTATAAGTGTATATATTAGCTCTCACGGACACCCTCCTCTATTTCTTGAGCTACCCATGTACAATGTATATGGTAGCTCAGTACAGCAAAACCTGATTCATTTGCTTAGCCTGGCCTTTCTAATTGAACCCTGACTACTGTTAATCTATCCTGGTACAAAACAAACTCACTTGACATCCTGCCAAATAAATCCCGAGCTTGCATGATTTTCATCTGCAGAGCTAAAAATGTATTTAAATGAAACAAACAAAACAAGAGAGAGAAAATAAAAAAATATTAACTAAGAACAAATTAGTGTGACACACTGCATTTAATCCAAGTATTTTCCTCCCTTCAAAGGTTGCTCTCTAAAGCAACATTTAATTTCATTTTCCACTTAACTCACTCCACAACAAATAAGAAGAAAAGCTTGGGAAATTTTAATCAACTCCTTGCTTTTGAAGTTCTGATTTCAATTTATGTTCATCTGTAGAGACCGCTTGTTAAAGCATGGAGATGTGACCAGGAAGAACAGAGAATTTCTGTAAATGGAAAAACCAAATCTACCAAAGAAGTGCTGTAAATGATGATTTAAAACATTACAAAATCCCTTACCTCCCAAGTTTTATACTCATGGGCAATGAAAACTATTGCATACAAGTTTTAACAGGAACGATTTTTGTTGTTTCTACAAGAATTTATATTACATAGAAATCGTAGAACGTATGTTATAAATCATAGACAGTGACGGAACAGGATCAAGATTTCAGGAAATAAAATTATGATGATGAAAGAGAAAATACAAAAAAAGAGATCTGATTTTATGTTACCAGACAAGAATTCATAAAGTATCCATTGTTTTTAGCTCCCATCATGGCTGGATTTGTTCCTATAAAAAGATCATTATTTTTGTTGCTTTTTCTCTCCCACTAGCAGCTAATAAATGAAGACAGCATCAAATTTTCTAGCTATATTACAATCTCAGTGTTTATATTGCTATCTCTTAATGTCATCATTCAACCTTCATCCTATTATTTAGATATCATCTGTCTTTAAAAAAACACACCCTCAGTTTCATACCCAATTCTCCCCCCTGGTAGCTCTTTTTAAAATGTTATCTATACGTTTAAATTACTGTGCAATGTTTTCCTCAGCAGAGTTACGCCCTTCTAACCCCACTGACTCCAATGGACTCAGAAGGGTGTAAATGTTCTTGGGATGGCACTGTAAGATGGGAAGTTAACCCAGTGTATCTCACGACTGAGGGGGGAATTTGAAGCCAACCCTTCCTAATGTCCTACATTCTGTTCCTTTCAGAACACTGGCTCTCTGAAGATACCAAGTCTCAAGAATGAAAGAGACCAGCACACAGCACTTTCCTAAGTAATAAATATTCATTCAGTAATATATCTTCAAAGTAAAAATACAGCTTGGAACTCTGGATAAGTTGTTTTCCATAGTGGCCAGTTTTCAGTGGCTGGTTTCCTTCTCACTCATTTTAAGTGTTTTTTAAAGTTAAATCTGGCAATTTACATTTCTATGTAACACCCCATTTTGTTGTCAAGGAGAAGGAAACTAAAACCCTCTCTCAGTAATTATTCTGTTTAATGTCTCTGTGTTCCAAAGACACCTACCGATTTCCACCCCTCAATCAACTTTGTTTAAATAGAAAATTATGAATTAATATATGCAAAAACTCTTCCAGGCAGGGCCAAGTTTCCTGGGGTTTTACAGCTAAGCTAAAGCCTCGCTGTTAAAATGAATGGAAATGGTGGAACTGAATGCATCAGCCCTTAAGAATGGTAATTAGGTGCCTTTCCACTGACTTCAGGCAGTGAAATCTAAATAAATCTACTGCTATTAGAACAATGAGAAATTTCAATACTTTGATTGATAGAAACCATTCTGTATACCAAGTAAGTGATTAGTCTGCGGTACTGACTTGCCCTTTAATAAAAAAGCAATCCAAAACTGTCTTGTTTTTTTCCCCTCTAAGGACAAGCAAAAGTCTTCACAGGGTTGATTTTAACAGTTGATTCAGCTGTCAGCTCCATTTCAGTAAAAAGAACCATTTGAAAAGTGTGAAGATCTGCCATATCTAAAGGAAACATGCAGTAATTTCTACCGACTGACATTGAGAGTAGATCTGGAAATCAAATCCATTTTTGCGACTTTAATGGGAAATAAATATAGGGTGATTCCACACTAGTTGTTTTTCATGGTCCAGCTTCCAAATTACCTCATTTTAATTTGTGTTTCCACATGTGGGAAGGCGATACAAGCAGCAGCTTCGAAGTCACTGCAGGTTTTGTCTGTTTTTTTTCCCATCCTGGTTTACCCCGACTTATGTGTCCATTTGCTGCAGATTAAGGTTTTTAATCGTGTGAAATTCTTTATCCGACGTTCTCCCCACCCTTGCCCTCCTCTCCTGCCCGTCAAATCAACTTAATTTGATTGGTCAATCACATTTTGTAAGCCACACCCCACCTTCCCCTTCCCCTCTTGTTTCCCTCCTTTTAAAAAAATTTAAAAAGTGTTGCAAGTTTCTTCATGTCCATGCAGAAACATATCCCGTGTCACGTGATGACAGCTGTCCAATAGCAGGTCCCCTTTTCAAGGTTCCAAATTTTCTGCCTTGCGCTTGCTGAAAGCTTCTGAGGCAGAGGGAAGGATGGAGGGGACTAAGCATTCGAATGGCAGTTGAGGAGTGTCATGGAGGGAGAAAGACCCTGGACTTATGCATATTGCTGACAGTATAATCACTGCTCGAGCCCTCATTTTCACAGGATAGATCTGATACCAACCACCACCCCGGCCTCAACACCACAGTGTTCACTCCACCACACCCGCTCACGAAGAAGGCAGAAAAGATAGAGGTGGGGTCATCAGTAACATTTTCCCCTCCAAATGTCAATAACCAATACTCATTCCACAATAGCGGCAGGAAATGCTCTGACCTATCCTATGTGTTTGTTTGATGCAATGTTTATACAGAGCAATGTCTTTTGGGGGGAAAAAATTAAAAATGGAGAAAAGGCGTCTGTCGACATTCCCCTCAAAAAACGCTTAGAAATCGATTTTAATGTGAGCAAATTCCGCACGATGGACTTGGAGCATGGGGAAATGGAATGTCAATGCGAAGCAACAGCATTAATGTGGAATTGGGGAGCGGTGGATTCGTAAGACTCCACTGCAGCACGACTGCTCAGAAAGTCCATACAAACTCGATAATGCGGAATCCCCCATACATTGTCTAACTGCACATCTTAGTACAGTAGGGAAAGAAACACATATACAGCAAAATTCTATGGATGTTTACTTGGACAGTTTGTTCAATGAGACTTTCTTCCAGCTAAATGCGTAAGAGATAGCAGCAATAATGTGCCGAAAAAGTTGGAAAATATATCTTTGGTGTTTGAAGTCCAACATCTTTTTAAGCTGCGTAACAAACACAAAATAAAGGATTCTCATTACATTTGATTTGTTGGCTTATGAATACTGTGTTTGCTCAAGAAAATGAAACATTACATATTATTTTAGGAACTCAGGTCAGGAATCTACATAATTTGCCTGCTCAAAAACAGGCAAACTCTCCATGCACCTGTTATGTTCACTTTGCCAACACTGCATGATGGGATGTGTACATAAACTAGAATCCAGTTATTTACAATGAAAGCACAGCATCATCAGAAAACTCTGGAAACATCCATAAAATACCTCCTGAGCTACAATGCTGTGCTTATGTGTGTTCTCTGTACAAATTTTTACGGATAAACTTATACTGTTATCATAGAACCGTACCAAATCCTACCTGTATTTCTGTTTTGAAGTTTGTTCATTTTAGGCGAAAATGGCCCAATGGTATCATTCCCCAGTTTGGAGAACGTTCTCAAGGATATCTCAAGCCAGTCACCATTTTCTAGCAACAGGAACCCTTCCTCTGAACTTTTAATCAAGAACTTGGGCAATGTCAGCAATGGCTAAATAACTAAAAATAGCAGATGATGTTCAAAGCAGATGTCTTCAAGCTGGCTCAAATCTATTAAGCATTCCACAGACCACAGAAAAGGACTTAGGTTTGTCCTTTAAGAAATGGATTGGACAGATGTCTTGATAAAGGGACAGGGCATGTTGGGATATCTATCTATATCTGTTGGTATAGATATGCTCCTACTGAGTCTTTGTTCATCATTTAATATGTTCATGTTCAATTACTTATGTTTGCCTCTGCTATGTATTTGGTTCTATGCCTGTTTTCCAAATTTCTGCACTTCATACCCCACTGTATTGTTTGTTGGGTTTACCAGCTGCTGGTTATATTGAATTACACTGTGTAATCTGCCTTGAGTCTCAGTGAGAAGGGCGGACTATAAATAACACAAATAAACAAACTTAGGATCACAATCCATTTTTCATGCAGAAAGCAAAACACAACTGGCATAATTCCAGTCACAATGAACCAGCCATTTCAATATAAGAAGGACAATTAAAAAGAGTTTGTAGACTGAAACCATATACTCAAAAAAGGAGACTTGTTTACAAGAACAGGACAGAAGTGCTGCAGACAAGAAAATGTGCCAAACTGTGGGCATCCTGAGATGGAAACAGATTTAGCAAAACATTATAATTCATGGTCAGCCAGCTTTGAAACACTCACCACTCATACAAGCTACAAAAAAGAGCCATTTCCTTTCTTCCACCGGGATAGAAGATAATGAAAAAATTTAGTGATTGCTTTGGTTTAAACAAAAACCCTGCTGGCCAGGGGGAATAGTCCAAACCAAAATTCTGGGCCCCTGTGAAGCAAATGCTTATTTGATCTCCAGTATTTAACAGTGATCCTCCACGTGATTCTTTCTAGTTAGTATTTTGCAACTCGATTTCAGATTATGCTGTACACAAGGTTAGATCCAGTGGATTCATTCTGCTAGTGGGGTGCTT
Source organism: Eublepharis macularius (assembly GCF_028583425.1). Lineage (NCBI taxonomy): Eukaryota > Metazoa > Chordata > Lepidosauria > Squamata > Eublepharidae > Eublepharis > Eublepharis macularius. The sequence continues at coordinate 29,126,477 of NC_072795.1, read as the reverse complement.
TCCTCTGGTGGAAGGAACCTTCCCATGATGCATGAAGATCTTTTGCCACTTACATCAGGAGGCACCTCCCTACACTGGGAAATGCCACCGACAGCAGAATAGATCTGTGGGATCAGCCCTGTTTTTCCCTAACTGAAGTGAACAAATGTGCTCTTTGTTTATTCCAAGGATATGGAATGAGTGTTACACCCACACCTCTACACGGGCACACCCGATGGGTTCCACTCGTGGCAGTGGGCATAAGCTGGAGGCATTTTACTTTGGGCTTGTAACACGTTTTCTGAATTGGCATAAGCAGGTTGGAGTTTCAAGGTTGATTTGGAAATAGTATGGCCTGTTTCTATAAAGCTGAAATATTTGCTCTCCCCATTTATTTGCAAATAAACTATTTTAAAAAAACCCATATATTTGCTCTCTTTTCCAAAAGAAGCTGCCCTGTTAGTGTTTGTGGTGGAAAGGCAAATTTGAAATGATCCATGCACTTTTGTTTTTCCTGCTTGTACTGTATTTCTGTGTTCTGTTAAGTGGGAACTTGACTAATATCAAATTCTATGTTGTTGTGTTATTTCTTATCACACCATTTCTGTGCACACTCTGCACGGTCTTCCGTTCTCTAATTAATGAAACTTCTGCATGTTTTAAGGAGATTCATTTCCCCTGTCACTGAATCCAAAAACCTCTCCCCCAAAAACGCATTAGTCAAGACTTTTTTCTAATAAAATTAATACATACAGGTAAGCCATGAGCCAACTTTTAGATGAGCGCTTGGCATTCCCAACCTTAACTGTCAAGTGATTTATAACACTTTAAACCTTTTAACATCATCATCACTATCACAATCCAATCATGGGAAGAGTGTATTATTTTGACACAGTTCCTCATTAAAAATCAGACAGACAGGAAATTAGGTTTGATATTTTTAAACACCGTTCCAAGATATTGCTTCCAACCCATCTAATTTTCGGATTTTTAAAAAAATACTGGGTAAAAATGCTTTCTAGGAGTTGCTATTCAGTTGCGCTCTGCAGATGTGAAATAAGACAACATGAAATAGATGGTGCCCAGATCCCAAATAAACCAGGCTCTGTCCTGTAGCGTATAGATGGCACTGATCCTATAGGAGTAATAAGAACTGTGCATACTGAAATATCATTTTCTACAGAAAGGAGCCCTGCATCTGCTCAAATCTGGCTTTCCATACTCTCTATACTGAAAAAAAGAAGAGAAAAAAGTAGCAGCTGGCTAAAATAGATTGCTCAGAACACCTATAAATAGGCCTTATAAGGCATCACTCACTATTGTCTATTCTTCCCCAATAGCTGCTACCCCAAACCCTTTAACCAAAGATGCCAGGAATTAAACCTGGGACTATCCTTGCTAATAATGTGGTCTTCCACAGAAACACAGCCTCAGTCCTTGTGCCCAATATTTACTTATTTTAAAATTTCATATTCTGCATCATATTGACTTCTGTCCACCTGAGCCTGCCTGATTTGGTCATTTTTGGTCATTTTTCTGGTTTTCTCTGACTCTCCATGAACTTCCCTATAGCATTTTTCTTGCCCTGAAGTTCTGTCTATTTAATTGAACCCACTTATTTTCCCTGGGATTGTGCTAATGCTGTACCAACACAGCCTTAACCTGACATTAAGCATTGTCTGCATGAACATGATGCCACAAATGGAAGTTCATCTCATTAATGACCTCTTTTTAATTGGAAATTTGAATGAAGTTCAGGGTAGTTCCAACCTCGCTTTTTAATTTTATTTATCTTTACATTTTCTACCTCTTCATTCAGCCTAAGCTCTCAGGGCAATCAAAAACAGATGTTCAAAATAAATTAAAACCAGCAATGAAAACATAAAGAACAATAAAAACAGTAATTAAAACAGCAATGAACACAGGAAAAAAAGGGAAAGATTTCTCATCAATTAAAAGCTTGGGAGAATAAAACTGTCTTCACCTAGCACTTCTAAGCTATTGAAATGTCAAACAAGTGTGCTTGGGAGAGTGTTCAACAACTGGGGTGCCACTACAGAAAAGACTTTATCCCCACTGAGCTTACTGGGGCAAGCTCATTGAGAAGGCTCAGACAGAAGTGCTTGTTTCTTAGGACACTGTTTGCTGTGATGACTGAAATGCAGAAGGGACTTGCAAAGGAAGAATTTTCAACCTCTCCAATGCCCTCCAGTTCTTTCCCATGATCACATTTCCCTCAGATGGACCAAGTTTCAGCTTCCATGCTTAGAAGGACCTGGACATTTACAAAAGAAGACAGTTCCCTCTACACACTGATTTTTCTAAGCAAATACACCTTCCAGCTCCTATATTAGTATTATAAGGAAAATATGGCATTGATGATAATCCTTTGTTTCTCCTGTGACAGCTGTTCATTTCACCCTTATGTCTCAAATTTACTTAAAAAATGTGAGTTTTAAGGTTTAGATTATAATGTTACAAAATGGAAAACTACTATGCAGGAATAAAACAACCCTGCAAAACAAATCACTCAAACACAAACACACACGGGAAAAAGTTAGAAATGAGCAGTTTAAGAACTCATCAGACTAGAAAAACACCTAGTTATACACCAAAATTGTGAGAATATGTTCTGCAACATTTCAATTAATTTAGCTGAATGTCAAAGAACATAAAAATGTAGCAAAGGTATAACCACAACTGTTCATTCCAGATGATCCAATTAAAATAAAGGGGCTTTACTGTATCAGAATCTGCTCAGATTATTTGTGAACAATTTGCAACGAGCTTCCATATGCTGAAAAGCTAATTTTGATAGAAAATCCAGGCATCTGGCAGAACTATCCAAAGTGCTAAGATCTCATTTTAAACACAGCCAGAAATGTAACTAGCCATGCTGGATGAAAGGATGATATCCACCCCCCGCCCCCGGCCCCCCAAATGCAGAAAACACAAGAGAACTACCTTATTATTCTAGCTAGAGAGCTGCAGGGGACACTATGAGAGTGATGCTAACTGCACACATGCAGTGTCATCTTCAGGTCTTGAGTCTTTACTGATAATGGAAAAAAAGAGTGCAAAGTGCAGCCATAAGCAAACAAGTTGGAGAACCACTGAAAGTGACATCGGCACAATGACATTTGTACATTTTTGGCACTACTGAATGACATTTGTCTGTTACTGACATTACTAGATATCCTAGGAGTGACATCGTCATACACATACTTAGACTGGGGTATGCTACCAAACTGGTACACAGAAGCCCAGCCAATCCACAGGTCAGCCAATTCTCCAGTACTTCACCATCTGCATTAAGACAATAGGACCTTCCAGCAGGAAGTAAATAGCAACATATACAGAACCAAGTGCTCCAATGAAATATTGTCTCTGACATTTACCCTGTAAGAGAAACTGTTTAAAACTGGCACCTCCCATTATCATCAGTACAGCAGTGGTAATAGCCTTCTGTATATCTGACATTGTTAGAACTACATTGATTTTTTTCCTCTAGCAGCATCCTCATGAACAACAGTGCTAATTAATCACAGCGGCCAAGAGGTTTCACTTTAGATATTACATTTCAATGGATTGGGCAACTTTCCTCTCCCCATAAAAAACATGTCGCAGGAGCTGAAGAGGTGTTTGAAAGTGAAACAGAGAATTGTTTCTGACCCAAGCACACCAACTTTTATTCCAATATCCCAACCTTCGTGGGATATCACATGAGCGTCTTCAAAGGAGATGTCCCATCCATCATATATCAGCCAAGTATGGCTCTGTTGTCTAAATAACAAAGAGGGCACAGGAGGATAAGGTATATGTTTCTGAAAATGCAAGGAAAAACCCAGGTTTGCACAAAAACATGAAAAGTTGGGGGATAAAGAAACTCCCAAAGCAGTAACAGTGATGAGTGCACAAACACAGCTGTCACAGGAAATTAGAACAACTCCAAGCAACCTTTTGGGTTGCTGAAGCAATCCAAAATAGTACCTGACAATGGAGGCGAGTAAGGGCTTGAAAGCTGGGGATGGGAAAAGAGGAAGAGGGAAAGAGGTAAAAAAAAAGAGTCTGGGGGAAGGTTGGGGGGGCAGAGCTGGATACATTGGAAAGGAGGCACAAAAGAAAAAAATGGATGGAGAGTGGAACAAAAGCCGGGAAAGGACAAGGAGGAAATCACAGGGACTAAGTAAGAGAAGGAAAGAGTGGATGGGACAAGAGGCAGAAAAAGGAAAGACGGAATGGGCAATTGGACAAGCAGACAGGGAAGAAGAAGGATTGAGAAGATGGTTGGCTAGGGAAGATACAGCACTGGAGATAGCCAGGTCGCTTCGCTCCCTCAGCGGGAGACTGGGATGCTGGTTCCTACCTGGCTCTTCCATGGTGTTCTTTCCTCACGTGCACGCGCGCCCACTTCTGGGGAGTGATGTCATCACGTGGGTCAAAGGGCGCTCTGGGTGCCCTTTGACCTGCGCGGTAATTGCCCCAACTGGCTGAATTGCTCCACTGCGAGGTACGATTCAGCCAAAATGGGCCTGCTGTGGCCTGAGGGGGGGCGCCCTGGGGAGCACGCACCCCACTGGCCAGGCAAGTGGGGATGGGGGTGGGAAGGTGGGAGCAGAGGATCCCCCACCCCAGGCAGGGGAATGGCATCCTTAACTGGAGGAAGGAAGCAGAGGTGGAGTGGAGTGCAGGCAAGCAGACTCACAGGTGGAGCAAGAGGGTGAGAGAATGAGATTTCCCCTTTTGCACTGAGCCCTCACATGGAAAGGCCTTGGCCTTTATGCATTCTTTGTTTGGCCTTCCACTTGGCCGGTTGTTGTCTGAAACAGCAAGTTGGATAAGATGGGTCACTGATCTGATACAGCACACACACACACATGGGGGGGGAATACTGTGTATTACAAGCAAACATAAACAGAAATAAGGGAGCAGCAAACAGTGTGAGTTAAGCCAGAGGGATCCCTTTGCTATCCCTTTACTACTATCTGGTTGTTTACATTGAAAGTGCACAAGGCAAAGGCCTGCAGAGCATGATCGGAGAAATGCAAACTATTTTTGCTCCTGTTTGAAGTGCACCACCCAGGCATGAGAAGAATGTCCTCTTTCCAAACCTCCACCTTATCATGAACTAGGACACTGCAGTGGGCAAAGTCTATTGTGCTATCTGAATTTAAAGGCTTGCTAACAAACAGCTCAATTGTATCTTGAACTTGGCAGAGAAGGTTCTTTCATGCCAACAAGGCTCCATAAAAGGAAAAATATGAGAATGCAGTTGTTTGTGTGTTGACAATACAGATCCTGTTTATGCGAATGTGCTCTCCATCTCTCTGGTGTAGCTCCAAATTAAGCACAGAAGGCATTTTCAGATTTATTTTTGGTGGTGGTTGTTGGATACAATCAAGGACAAGCACTGTCGTATAGGTAAGAGCAGAATGGCTGACCAATGATAACAGTAAGAAAAAGGGGAAACATAAAGCACATATATATGCACGCATACAAACAGAAAGCATCCCAGAATGCTACATCTGAGTGCCTAGATCCAAAGCAGCTGCTCAAAGCTTGCTTCCTTTTCTCTTCCTGAAAGAACTGCAGCAAAGGTCCAATCAGGCACAAACTACACGTTACATTCTACACGTGATCACCATGGAGACTTGCAGCCATACAGAAGCTGCGAGTTCCCTGTGGTGTCTCAATTTAGAAGCTCTGCAAGGGTCTCATTCTGATTGGGACAGTGCCACAAGGAGAGGAGGGGTTTCTGCTTCCCCCATTTTCCCAACCTGAAACAGCCCCAAGAGGTCTTATTTGCAAGTGCGAGCATTCAGTGCTGCACGTCCCCTTTAGGATCATGTGTTTGGCCCTCAGGCACTGTGTGGTTGGAGAAGTGAGGGTCCTTGTCAGCAGATAGCAAGAATATTAAAGGAGAAAATCAGTGGAGTCTCAGACAGTGGATGGAGCCTAACAGCTGAGCACAGAAGGAGAAAACGCAGGCCTGAGGCATAGCCCCGGTGAAAATTCATCATGTTTGATACAGGTCACTATCCCAGCAGTGCACGTTCACAAAAATACAGTCCCTGTTTCTTGGGATTTTCTGCATTGCCTTCCTTCAAGGTGAGATTTTGCAGTTTTGTTTTTTAAGCAAGTTCACAATTTCTCAAGCTACTCATCTTCTCACCATGCTGGAACACCACACTACCTTCAGTAAATACTGCCTTACTACATACCCACCGTGAACTTAGTTTATAATACTGTAGTATTATCGCAGGCAGCTGTAATAAATACTGATTTGGGTTGGTTTTTAAAGTTGTAGAAGTTCCTTTCTAAATGCTATTTTAGAGATGAACGGGGCCAAACCAGAAGGGGTCCTGAGTGAGTTTTATGGGCTTCTATTCAAGACTCTGCATCCAGAAGCTTTGATCTATTGATGCAATCTAAACACAGTCCTTGGAAGCATTCTTTATATAGAATGAAGAACAGTGGCCTTGATGGATATAAAAGGTTTGCTGGTCATTTTTTCCATAGTGCTGGGAAATAAGCATTAGTTCAGAGCCCAGGTTCCTGCTTCCGGGCAACAGTTCAGTCAGTGCTGACAATTTTGACATCTATTTGGTATACAATCGATCTGCAGAGTTAAACAGTGATGCTTTTCCTGGGATGTACCACTTCAAGCTGCAGTGGGACTGAATAAATGAGCTTCGTTCATCTGAGCAGAGACTTGCCATACTCCAAATGGGCAAGATCAACAACTGCTTGCACAAGTGTATTCTCTGTTGTGGGCCCTACCTTGTAGAATGGCCTGCCTGAAGAGCTCAGGAAGGCTCCCACATATCTGTCTATCCACAAACTATGCAAAAGAGATTTTTTCAGGAGGATGTTTCTATAACGGTAATAGGGCTGTATTATAATGGAATGGTTCAGGAAGGAGCTTTTTACAAAGTATGGGACTGTGGACTAGATTACTGTGCATGGCATGTATTACATGCTTCCTGTATGTATTATCCTGCTCCCACCAGGATACTCAAAACAATTTTCTTCTTTGTTAAGACATATTTAGTACTTTTGCTTTGCTTCAAATCTCTGAAATCCTAGTCTGATTACATTGGTTAATAGGTGTCATATCATATTGATTTCATTGACTTACACTGTGTAATTCATCTTGAATTTTAGCAAGAAAGGCGGATTATAAAAAAAGCAAAGCAAAGCAAACATTCCCCCATAAAAAGACTCCTTGCCAATACATAAATAGCACTTAAGGCAAACACACTGGGTGCAGCCTTTCCGGGAGAAATATGATCTGGACACATTTGCATGGGTGACTTTTCTACTGGGATTGCTGAAACATATTCTACAATCAGCTGTTTTTGAAAAAAATATCAGAAATTTCAATAGATTCAAAATACAGCTACTGGTTGTTGTGACTTTGCTACATTTTCATTGATTTTCAGTTTGTTTCTGTTACCAATACCAAGTGCTGGATTTAACCTTTACTTCTGCACACATTGGATAATGCACTTTCAATGTGCTTTAGCAATCGTTTGGAAGTGGATTTTTTGTTTCACACACGAAAAATTCAGTTCCAAATGGTCTCTAAAGAGGATTGGAAGTGCATTATCCAACGTGCGCGGAATCAGCCCTTATTTGGGTCCCTACGGTATTTCAAGGTCCACCTTGGCCGAATCCACACTACCATCGTTCTCGCGGCAGTTTTTCGCTTCCGCAGCGCCATTCCTTCATCTGTTCACATGCATCGTCTCCGAAGCCGTCATTAATTCGGCATGGCGTCGCTACAGCCCACTGCACTTTCACCGCGGGTTATCTTTTGACAAATAACTGTCCTCTTGACCCGCCTCCCAATTAAGGAGTAATTCTCCGCCTTTGTCCCCACCCCTTTTTTAAAAAAATAAAAGAGTACCGTGTCGATATGGCGACATCTCATCATATTAATCTCATTTTAAAAAAGCAGGCAGACCTCAAATATCAGAGGAACAATTTCATATGTTAATTCAATTTATATATTTGGGGGGGGGCATCCACATGATACTGAAATCATGGCTCATGTTACACCCCGACATGGACTGTGCCGACGAGTTAGGCACAGATGTCAATTTTCCAAAGACAAAATGAAACTGCTGTGGGATGCTGCTGTAGGTGATCGTGACCGCTCACCCATTCCCGGATGATTTCAACCAGCATGCAGGCTGTGATGTTCCGAGTGCTCATCATAAGTGTCTCGGGTGATTTTTTAAAATATATTATATAAATGGTGTCGTTGTACCATTGAACCAGGATGCTTACTCGTCGATATAGCGTCAATTTGTCCTTTTATATAAAAAAAAAACAACCGTGGGGCCGTTCGGGTTTTTCCCACCCCTTTACCCATCTTTTTGAAAGGGGATGTGATCAACGGATTGCGCAGGAGAAGCGCTATTCAAAGGGTGATGTGGACAAACAAGCGAAGAACGCGCAATAACAGATGGAGCAATCATTGCACAAGAAAAGCGGGAGCTAAGGTAGTGTGGAATCGGCCCTTCTCTCACATGACCTTGTTCCTGTGCTGAAGTAATCTATGTTCCTGTGACTGAAAAGCAGGCACAAATAGGTAAATAAATAAAATATAGTTGTTAAAATTTTCCCTAGTTAATTCAGATGAGTGTATTAACTGTCTTGAAAGGTTTGCCAGTGACTAAAGTAAATAAATAAAACTCAGCTAAATAGCTGAGTTTTATTTATTCCCCCAATCTCACTTCTCCCAATCACATAGCAGGCCATTAAATAAGTAAATGCATAATTAAAAAAAAGTAGCAGCTTAAACCCTTTCCTGGGAGTAAGTCCTACTGAATAAAATGGGTCGCCCTGAGGCTAAAATAAATACAAGTTTATTTGCTGGCATGGGCAATCAGATCCCCAGCAGCACTACCAGGAAAGATGTGGCATCTTTAGTGTGATGCATGACTTAGGAAATCTGGGCATGATCTGTTAAACTATCACCTTTCCTCTGATGGAAGATCAAGCCCCTGCCTCAGAGGAGACCAGAATCAAATTGATTAAAAACCATAGTAAAGGCTGGGGGTGGGGGGACAGAAATCCTCTGATCTGTAACTGAGAATATTACCAGTGAATTGGTTTGTGGCAAGAAATGGAGAGTAAAACCCTCAATTGTCAATGGTTCCAAAACAAGAGGGAGGATCCAAGCTGCAACCCCAAATTATAAAGGGTTCCCCTTATAATTTGGGCTTGGGGCTTGGATCCTCCCCGTTTGGAAGCAGGCATGTGCTTCTTGATCAACTAGTCAGTCTTGTTTTCGTCTGTTTCCAGTTCTGGAATCTTGCACATATGAGGCCCAATACACTTTTTCAGAGGTGGAGCAGAGACTGACCCATCCTTCAACACAAGGAAGATGGTGGATGTTCAGTGGAGTGTAAACTAACTCTATCTAGCACTGTTTTATGTTTGTTTTTCACGAGGTACCCTACTGTATTTTCTTTTCCTGTAAAATACTCACTAATTGAGCTTCCAGCTTAGACATTTAATGGAATAAAACTCTTTTAGAAACTAAAGCATTTGATATTTGGGGGGAGAGAGGATCCCTGCAAAATTAATTCTGGCCCACCTAAGCCCCATAGGCAGCTAAGGCTAAGCAGGAACACACATCCTGACAGACAGCCCTTCTCTAGGGAGGCAGAGACCCAGAAGGGAGGAGAGGGCGTGAAAGCAGGGAAGAGTGAGCTCAAGAACATCTCTCCCATTCAGACTCATCTGAGGTGGAGCAGAGATCATCTCTTCCACTATTATACAAGAAAAAAATCCAATAACTGGAATCTCCCTAGTGGTGACCAATGCTTTAGTTGTTACCAGTTGGGTAGGAAGAGATGGTGGGAGGCAGAGCTGGTTGCAGGAAGAGACTGAGATTGAGTCAGAGCTTACTTCCAAGTAGTTCTGCCTAAGATTCCTCTCTACAGCTACTGAAGAATATTAATCCACCTAAATCCAATATCTTAGTTTTTTTTTTTAAAAAAAAGCTGTCTGATAGAGACGTTACTGAGAAATTGCAGAAGAATCTGTGAGAGTGATTATGGATCATTAAAGGCCATGGCCTAACTTTGCATTTTAACTATTGACTGATCCAATGATCTATTCTGGGCATGGGTGATCCAATGGTCTTTTGTCTGTAACAGCGTTTGCATTAATTTCAATTAATGGACTGTATGCAAATTCAATTTGAACATGCGGATCAGCTCCTCTGACTTCAATTAATGGAGACTGTGCATGCATACTCATCCATGCACATATCTGATTGTATATAATCTTTGAAACAGGATGATACACTGCAATGGGTCTTGTTACCTTACCATTTGAGCAAACCTAAAAATATAGTATGAAAACAATTCATTCAGCTCCCTCAGATGAAGATTTGAGTCTAAATGTTTACAAGACTTCTCTCCAAACTAGCTGAACAATTTGAAGTTTGGTGCGTAATTAATTTTTATTCTGAATCATGAATGTTTTTGCCTATAAACAACATGAAAAGCAGCTCTCAGCCCCGGACATCAGCTTCTAGGGTGAATTGAACTACCTTTTACAATTGTGACTGAAAAGTGCCCTGACATCTAAGAACCCTTCCCACATAGATTACTGTCATGCGGCCTTTATCCCTGTTCCATGTAATTGGTGCTGCTGCTAAGTGCTGAAAAACTTACAAAGTGAAGGTCCTTGTCCAGAAGATGACTGTCCTTTGGTCTAGCCTACATGATACATTCAGCATGGGGAGTTTTCTGCTTTCACATGACATATTTGATCATGTAGAAAAGTCACCTAATGCACTGGCTATGTAGAGTGGTTAGCATGTGCCATTAGAAATCCACCTCAAGAACTCCATGATGATGTCACATGATTTTTTTTTGCATGTGGCAGTTATAACATTAGCACTATGCTCTCAGGGAAGAAGGCTTTAGTATTTTTTTGGGCCACAGAGTTCTGATTCCAAATGGTCTGAAAGAGCAGAGACTATTTAGCCACCTGCAAGTTTCAAAACAATGGTTCTTATAACTTCCTTTAAATAGCTGGTAATAATTCAATGTTATATAGAACCTCTAGAGGTCTGAAAGAGAGATGGAAACACACCGTGATGGATTTGAAAAAAAATCATTTACATCATGCAATACATGTTAACATTTGCAGCAATCAACACTCATGACCTTGCAAAAAAGAAAAATCAGCAGAGTGACCAGTGGCTTCTATCAGCCGCATCTGGTTTGCCAACTCTTTTCTTTCTTAGATCCAGTCAATCTGACCATGCTAATGCATACTTTGGTAACTTCATAGCTTGACTTCTGTAATGCACTCTACACTAGGCTTCCCTTGATGAAAACCCAGAAACTGCATCTACTTCAAAATGCAGCAATACAACTGCTGTCAGGAGCTAGCCAACAGGAATGTAACAGGCAGGGCTTTTTTTCAGAAGGAACGCAGTGGAACGGAGTTCCGGAACCTCTTGAAAATGGTCACATGGCTGGTGGCCCCGCCCCCTGATCTCCAGACAGAGAGGAGTTTAGATTGCCCTCCACGTTGCTCGGCGGTGCGGAGGGCAATCTAAACTCCCCTCTGTCTGGAGATTGGGGGCGGGGCCACCAGCCATGTGACCATTTTCTCCAAGGGCAACCCACTGAGTTCCACCACCTCTTTTCCCAGAAAAAAATCCCTGGTAACAGGAATGTATTTCAAGGCAGCTACGCTGGCAGCCAGTTTGTTTCTGACTTCAAGTCAAGGTGCTGTTTATGACCTCTTTAGTTAGTTTTAGGAGGCACTATTTTATTTGTCAAGGGGTACAAACCACAGAGGGGGGGGGTGTTATCTGGGACTTGATTTTATTCTATATGGCTTGATGTAGTGGTAAGAGTTTCCGAGTGGGATCTAGGAAACACAGGTTAAATTCTCTGCTCTGCCATGGAAGCTGGCTGAGTGACTTCGTTCCAGTCAGACTCAGCCTAGACTACATCAGAGGGTTGCTGTGATGATAAAATAGAGGTGAGAACTACGTGAGTCGCTCCGGGTCACCACTGAGGAGAAAAGTGGGGTAAAAATCAAGTAAATCAATAATAAATATAATAAAAGTGTGATTTGTAAGGTGTCTTTAGCCTCAAGGAAAGGAGGGATATGAATATTTTAATAAATAAATATATAATAATCTTGCCAGACATCCAATTATGAATGTGAATTGCGAAAACTGGGCCTTAGATGTTATGGCAGAGAGAGTGATGACTATTAGTAAATAATTTTAGCATTGTAAGAAGATGGTGAAGACAAAGAAAAGGAGAATAAAGACAGTCAGGAGGCCAATTTCATGTAACTACAGTAGACTCTGACAATCAAGACTACAACCCTTAGTTATCTTGAATAGCAGCCATAAGTAGCTTAGCCAATAACTATTCTCCAAATTAAAATCAAAGCATAGTTTTTAGATGTGTTCGCCTTCACACTTCTTCCCTTTGAATTCACCATCTGTTCACAAAGTTAAGGTCATTTACTGTTTTAATAACAGCTGCATGTCAGCTGTAGGCCACGAACCTGTGACTACAATATTTGCTGTGTGAAGCAAGACTATCTGCTTAATGAAACTTACCCCAGATTTTTCTCAGATCAAACCACCTCATCTTGAGATGGAGCACAGCCATGAAATGTAGTTGGTCTACAGCTACGCTTTTGTCTACTGGGGGTTCAATCTGTAGGGAGCCACAAGAAGATCTATGAGAAACCTACAAGCAATGTGCTAAAACAGCTTGATTTGTGTCCCTGAGGATGCCACACTAGCCAGATTACTATATATTTTAGCTTAGGCCTCTCATTGTCCTCATGTCTGCCCTTTCAGAAACCATCAATTCTTTTAGACTGCATGTCAAGAGAGAGACTGTTTTACAAGTAAAAAAGGACCTGGCTGGGAAAGAAATTAATGGTAGATTCTGCCCCTGCTTTGTGCCACTGAAGGGTTTGTACAAAGAGATCTAACTATACTACTTTCTCAAGGGGGAAAGGGAATTCTAGTTTTAAAAAAGCACTGCCGTAAATAAGGTAACTGAAAGATCAACAGGCATGACCTCACCCAATATTATGCAAGTGATTAAGGGCTGGTTCAAAAGTTATTTTCTTTAAAGATGCTGCAATTGTTCTTGTGTCTACAGTCCAAAGCTCCCCAAGGCACTATGTAGGCAATATGCTCCCATGAGCTTGCATCAGAGAATCCTCTGGTATGAACTGAACAGTTCCTGGTTTCTAAGCAAATATGGAGCAAGCATTATGAATCCAGTGATCTGTGTACACATTCGAGCACTGCAGTGCACATCAGAACTGCTGGATTATAAGGATAGTTTTACGTAGGTAGCTGTGTTGGACTCCCTTCTGAAGAAGGGAGCTCTGATTCTTCTGACGAAGGGAGCTGTCTGAAGGGAGCTCTGATTCTTAAAAGCTTACACCCTGAAAATCTTGTTGGTTTCTAAGGTGCCACTGGATGCAAATCCTACATATCATAAGGAATGTGCAACTGTTAGGTCTGGCTCATAATAGAGATCAGATGGGTTTCTGGTTGGGTCTTGAGACAGAGCCCAGTGCAAAAACCATCAACAGACAGGGATGCCGACTTTTGAACTGGACCCTCTAGCTGTCCCTTAAATAACTGCAAGCCATTACGAGTGTTATTTAACTTCGTGCTATGAAAAAACTTCAGCTGCCTGTTTTCACTCATTAAACTTCTCTTTATGGGACAGGCCATTTCCCCCCTGTCCAGTTTGCAATCTTATCTAAAAACCTTAGTTGTACAGCTTTAAAAAAGGTCAAGGGGGAGAAAAACAGCCTTGCTACTTGCTTTTCTAGTAACTGGACTGGACTGTAAATGGAATAAAAATAGCCAGAGCATTTTTTCCACTAGTTAAGAACATAAGATGTGCCCTCTTGGGCCCTGTTTCCCATAGTAGCCAACCAGTTTCCCTGGAGGGTCAACATAGAGGCCCACAGTTGGAAACTCTAGTTTCCAGAACATTTACAGGGATTCATTGTAGGCATTTTGTACTAATGGCAGACATGCCTCTACCTCAACTCTGCAAAATCTAAGGAACACAGTTGGTACTTATTCTGCTTCTTAACCCCTTGCAGAGACACATGCTGAACTTTTGTTTCAAAGTCAGCTGTCAGCAGGGATCACACTCACACACACTTCACTCTCTTCTTTTTCATTCATCACAGTACTTGTCCTCTGTAGTCTCTGCTCAAGGTGTGTTCAGCCAACTTCTAGAGAGCAGAGGTGGACTTTGGAGACTGCGTTAAAAAAAGATGTATATTAAAAAAGAAAGGCATCTTGCCTCTTGCTCTGGAAGCAATATGCCTCTCATATTATTTTATTTATATATACTCCCGAATGAAAAATCCGTCTGAACCTTTACACAGAATAAGTTATTGGTTTCCTTCTCTTCATCAACTTCGGACTGTAGCTCCTGACGGACAAATGAACTAACAGTCTGAGTTTGCAAAGAGCTGTGCTCAGTCAGCCATCTAAGCAGGCCTCCTCAAAAGTAAGTCCCATATTCCTTAATGGGACTTCTCAGAAAAGTGTTTATAGGATTGCAGCATCAGCCTTTCAAGCAGCCCATCTGTTTAACTGGAGATAGTGTAAAGACTCCAAATAAGTAAAGTAATAACACAAAGCATTTGAGGGGGATGTATGGAGTGCATTTCAGTCCTTCCCAATGAATCATAGCCAGCCCCAAAACTGCTGGAATGAGGGGATAAGGATTAGATCAGATAAATAAAAAGGGCATGCATGATGAAGTACCAACACCTCTCTCTTGAGAAACTGACCAAACATGAAGTGGCCTCATACAGACTCAGATCATTGGGCTATCAAAGACAGTCCTCTCCTGTCTACTCTAGCTTGCAACAGCTCTCCAGGGTCTCAGATCTTTTCTGTCACCTACTACTTGATCCTTCTATAACTGGAGATGTCTGGGACTGTACCTAGCATTTTCTACATTTCAGGAAGATGATCTACCATGGAGAGATACAGCCCCTACTCCGAAACTTCTAGATCATATTATTTGAAATGTGGTATGGAACTGTTAAACTCTTTCCTTAGTAACGCTATCATACCAGTCTTGTTTAATTATTTATATCCCACCTTTCTTCATTATGGAATCTGAGGGGGCATCCCAAGAAGTCTCCCTTCCATTCACCAGTCAGACCTACTGAGCTTCAATAAGGCTGCTAACTCATCTGCTCTACAACCATGCTCTGAACTATACAGTGTAAACCATTTTGGTCTGATACGTAATTGTACCTTTGCTGTTACCTGCCTTGAGTTTTGAGATACCGTAAGCACAATTCAAAAAGCCCCTTTAAGGTGCACATAAGTGTTTGCTTCTGCTATTGGGACTTTTCACAATGTCACACACTTTATTAGAACATGTTTCTAAAACTACTCTAACTATGGGGAGTAGCTTGTTGGGAGGTGAGGGAGCCTGCTGGCAGTAAATGAGACTCTGAAACTGGACTAGGAACTTTATGTGTTATTTATTTGGAAAATTTCTAGGCCACCTCGTCAGAGAACTTGCCCAAGGTGGCTTGCAAAACAAAGCATAATATCATATAACAACATAAAACAACAAGCAGCTTAAAATGGGTCTGTTTTAAACCTAGTAACAGCTGAAAATGTTAAACTACATAGGCACTGGCTGATTTCAGATTCTGTACCTATAGGTTTCTGAATATTCCTACTAGCCACTTTTGGTAGAACAGTCCCACAGACTTCCAGAGAGAAAATTCTGGAACCTGCACTTGTTAGTTTTAGGCTACTTATAGTGGGCTGTTGCTTTTTATGATCATTCATGATGAACACGGTTTGAATACGTAGTCAGAATACATAGTCTGAAGATTTCCTCAAGAGAGCTGAAATAAACCTCCCAGTCCAAATGCTCTTATATATTTGAGCACTGCTTATTAAAACATTTTAAACAAAATTTGTCCAAAATGGATCATATCAATAAAATAACAAAACAATCAATAAACATAAATATGAAAATAATAAGAAAAATGGGATATAATAACCAGATAGGGCTGCCCCCAGCCTGTGTCCCCCCTGCACTAAGCTGGCCAGTGGGTGGGGGAGAATGGAGAGAATGAGGGGGATGTATCAGGTCACAGTGAGACATTTTGGATGATGTCATAACATCACTGGTGATCCTGTATGCCCATGAGTGACAGCATCACTTTGTTGGCTGAAGTCGTGGTATTTGGGGAAAACCCATAGTGTTTTTGTTCAAATACCAGAGCTGTTCTGGCAGGCAACAACACGGCGTCACTTCCAGAAGCACGTCAGCATGTTGCTGGCGATGTCACAAGGTTACTGGCAAGGACCCATCAGGAACAGGCAAGTTTCCCTCCTGCTGCCTCTTGCCCCCGCTGATTGCCAGGGGGGACCTGGCAAAACTGGCAGCAGATTGCTAAGAGGGAAATAAAAAAGGGCAAGATAAGATCAAAACCAAATCGCCAAGGGCAAAGGGAAGATTCAAAGCTGGCAACTTCCACTGAAAAACGTTCATTTTTTTTAAAAAAAAAACCCTTTTGCCTGCTGTCTTCTTTGTTGACATTTAGGTACCAAATGAACCTTGTGAGGAAATATATTATAGAGATGCAGCATTACCACAGAAAAGATCCTATCTGTGGTCACCATCTGCCTCACTTCTGTTGGTGGAGTTAACCTAGATGACCTTAGCAAACAGAAGAATTCATACATTACCAGAAATGCCCTGGGCCCAGACCACTGAGGAGTATAGAAGTAAAAATCAAAGATTTGAATTGATGGGAACTGATTGGGAGCCAAGGAAATTCTTGTAGCTCAGTAGTAGTATGGCCATCATAGCATATCTCTGTCAATACCCCTGTTACAGCATTTTGGACCATTTGAAGTTTCCGAGAAGGCTTCATACCCTCACAGAATGCATTACAGTAATCTCACCTTGATGTGACCTGCACAAAGATACTGTTGCAACATAAATAACCATAAAGGGACAATTTAGGATAGAAAACACAGAATAATCATAAATATAAACCACAATAAAGATGCAGATATAAGCAGGGATACAGATTTTAGCAATGTAATCCCTTCTTCTTCCATAATAGCATATCTGTATACATTTCATTTTACACACTTACTGAAAACACATTATTGTTACTGCAGTGAAAGAAAAAAATAAAAAAAGATATGAAAATGAAAAATGAAGACATTACAATGAAAGCACATCCATAACTTGGAAAAAACAATAGCTTATTTATCTCTAGCATTATTTTTAAACAACCAGAAAGGTTACAAGTTAATCCAATAAGCACACAAGAATTTGTTTGCTTTAGAAGCCATGCAGCATTTCCCTTAAATAAACTACAAGTCCACATCAACTAGAAAAAATGTAATTTATATTAATGAAGGAAGAAACATGCCAAAGGCATTTTTAGAAATTGCTCTGGTACCAATTTTAATGATCTGACTACACTGAGAAGATTTTAAACATATTAGTGGTTCAGGATGCTTAAATGAAATAGCTTTTTAATTGTAAGGAATCAACTGAGAATCACACAGCAGATTTACATCTTAAAGCTGGTGTGCAGTTCTGGAAACATGGAGCTGATAAGAATTTCACCAACAGGCTTAGCACAAATACCAATATCTCCCTGTGTCAGCTTCATCTGATGATCTTTGTGCTCAGCTTCTCTAAGTCTGGAAACAAACATGTACACTTTTTAGTTCAGAAAGAACCGGTCTCAGGCTTTCGCAGAACCACAAGTGACAAAAGGCACAGATTGGACACTTGTCAGCTTCCCTCAAGTTTTGATGGGAAATGTAGGCATCCTGGTCTCGTAGCTTGGCTCTCTGACTGCTGTCCAATGGACTTTTCAACTGTCACTTGTCCAACATTCCGCCAAGCTGCCTACATTTCCCATCAAAATTTGAGGGAAGCTGACAAGTGTCCAATCTGTGCCTTTTGTCACTTGTGGTTATGCTCTAGAGTCCACTGCACATAAAATGGCTGCCATGTAGAAGCCATTTCAAATGGCTTTGCTACCCATGATAACTGCTTCCTCATAGCTTGCTTACAGCCATTTATCATGCAGGTTGGGGGATTTTATTCACACCACTATCATTCAGAGCCCTTTTTCTCAGATTTGCAGTGATTATGTTTTAACGAAACCCAAGAGGCAGTGATTTCATGTGCAAACCAAAGAGCTTTGCTTGATGAAAGCGATTCTATTAAACTATTTTCTACACCATCTATTCATTTAAACTACTATTTATTCAGACCTTTCATGTATCTTTCATTCAAGACTATTCTAGAGAGCTGGTTTACCCTGACAGATAGACTGCTAGGGCATGAGAGATGCTTCAGTTCTCCATGAACACATAACTTTGGCCTTGTGCTGTTAAATGGGTATCTTTAATAATGACCACTATCCTTCTTTTAAAAGCAAGATATGGCTGTGTCCATACATGAAACTCTACAAGTATTGTAGAAATTGAGGGCACCATTAACATAAAAAAATGCTGTTATTTTTCTGACTATACTAATGAAATTTGATAGAATTAAATTAAAACTAATTTTCACCAGATGCATATAAATGACATAAAAGAATCTTATGGATGGGTTGCTATATACCCGGTCTTTCTCCAGACACAGTCAGGACCCAAAAAGGGTAAATGGGGAACACCACCAGCAAAAATGGATGGAAGAAAAAAGGCTCACATTTAGGGTTGCCAGGTCCCCCAATCCCCTGGGCGTGAGGTTGGAGGCCTGGTACCTACCTTTTAGCCTCCCCCGCACATGTGTGCAGAGTGTGTGTATGCTCCCAGTTCATGCGATGTCACTTCCGGGAAGTGACTTCAGCATGTGGGTGACTTTAGCATACTATGCAGTGGCCCGATTCAGGCTTGATTTGGCCCAAATCTGGTATGAATTGGCTAAATTGGGCTGCTGCAGCATGTAAGAGCACACTGCGCCACCTGGGAGCGTGTCCTGGGAGGCACGTCCCCTCCGCCAGCCAGGTAAGTGGGGGCAGGGGGTGGAAGGTCGGGGCAGGGGATCCTCCATCCCCAATGGGGGGACTGGCAAACCTACTCATGATGGCAACATCTGAAAACATATCCTTAATTCACAGCAAGGTTCAAAGGCACTGTTTAGATTTCAACTGTTCCCATTTACCAGAGTCAGTCCGTGCTTTCTGGTGATTTCCAGAATCAGAAGTCAGCTTTTTGGTGAGATTTTTAGTTGTGGCACCAAAACTATGGAACTCTCTCCCCTTCATTCAAGGGACTCTTTCTATTCTTGTCCTCCACCACCTGGTGAAAACTTTTTGGTTTTGTCTGGCATATCCTCAGTAAGTGTTATTGGCCCTCCTCCCTGGTTGGATTATGTTAGTTTTTTTTTCATTGAATTCTTTAAATATTTTATATATTGTATTTTAAATGCTGTTTTAGTATTGAAATGTTTTAATGTTTTGATGTTTGCTGCCTTGAAGATCCTATTTTGGTAGAAAGATGGCACAGAAATGTTATAAATAAATAAATACTATATACACTGAAGGAATATGTAATCTTAGGCATGATTTTGTTACTCGTATCCCCCCCTCCCCCCGCAAAATTCCAGGTAGATTAGAGCAATTGTATATTTCCTTTCTCCTCTCAGAGCATGAGCTTTGGATCATGGATAAAGTTGTGCAGCTGCTACAGTCTGTTATAGCTCTGTATTAATTTATTTAATCATCTTTTCTTATTTTAATATAATTGATGTAACAGTTTTTAAAT
The DNA here is from genome assembly GCF_028583425.1 of Eublepharis macularius. NCBI lineage: Eukaryota > Metazoa > Chordata > Lepidosauria > Squamata > Eublepharidae > Eublepharis > Eublepharis macularius. Next base: position 29,106,670 of record NC_072795.1, on the reverse strand, counting down.
ATAGCATTTCTGGTAATGTATTTACTTTTGCAGTGGTCTTTAATAAACAATTCTCTTTGTCAATCTGTGTGTAATTGTGCTCTGCCGACAATAGTGTCCTGGAGAAGTAGGCGATAGGGGCGTCATGCCCGCAGGGCATCTTGTGGCTGAGGACGGCCCCCATGCCATATGGCGAGACATCACAAGCGAGGATGAGGGGCTTCTTCTTGTTGAAGTGCGTTAGGACACTCTCTGATGACAAGAGGTCCTTCACAGTAGTGAATGCTGTGGCTTCTTTTCGGCCCCAGGCCCAGGGTGTAGAAGACTCCAGGAGGCAACGCAGAGGCTCTACGACAGATGCCTTGTGTGGCAAGAAGGCGTGGTGGAAGTTCAGGAGCCCCAGGAAGGACTGCAGTTCCTTCTTAGACGCAGGTGGTGGCACGCTGTGGACGGCGCGCACCTTGGCTGGGGTTTGGTGAATGCCAGCAACATCTACAAGGAATCTCAGGACTCGACTTGTGGAACTCTGAACTGACACTTCTCCCTCTTAACGTTCAGGCCTGCGTCCTGTAGCTTTCTGAGGACAGTCCGTAGTCACCCAGCAAGTTCAGTCTCGGAGCTTCCGGCAATCAAGACGCCATCAAAATATGGAATGACGCCTGGAATTCCACAGAGAAGACCGTCCATGATGCTCTGGAAGATCCCGGGAGTGACGCTGAAACCAAACTGCAGGTGCTTGACTTTGAATGCACCCCTGTGCGTCACGATCGTCTGTCTCTCTGCTGTGGCATCGTCAACTGGCAGTTTCTGGTAGGCCTGGGCAAGGTCGAGTTTAGCGAAGAACTTCCCACCATTCAGTGATGCCAGAATGTGGCTCACGACTGGCACCGGATAAGCATGCTGCTGCAATGCCTTGTTTACTGTGCATTTGTAGTCTGCACAGATCCTAACTGCTCCGTTGGGCTTGAGTGTCGTGACAATCGGCGTCTCCCATTTTGCACGTGGAACCGGCTCCAGGAATCCCTGCTTGATCAGCTGGTCTAGTTCCTCATCTATCTTCGTCTTGAGAGCAAAAGGAACTTGCCGGGGCTTCAGGCGAATAGGAGCCACTGGTGGGTTGAGGTCGAAGGATACTGGCGGGCTGGTATACTTCCCCAAGGAACCGTCAAACGCTGTGGGGAACTCCCTACAGACAGCTGTGACGTCGACATGGCTGATCTTTTGTACGCCCGTCACTAGGATACCCAATGGCTGGAACCATTCTAGGCCAAGTAGGCTTGGTTGGTGACCCTGGACAACCAGCAATCGAAGTGGGCCCTTAAAGTCCTTATAGGCTACCTAGAACGTACCAATGCCCTTGGCGACCCTGGAAGTCTTTCAGGAGCAAATCGACTGATTCGAGGCAGCAGCTGGATGACTTGGGACAGATGTGCTGGAATGTGCTGGAGGAGATGATGGACAGTGCAGACCCGGAGTCGACTTCCATCTCACAGGGCACGTCTTGTATCCTCACCGTCACCTTGATCTTGGCATGTCAGTGGTTGTAGCGTTAAGAGAGAAACACTGTTGGTTCCAACTGGCGCATACGTCTTTCTGGATGCCGGTGGTGTCATGCGACTTGCCCGTGGCGATCCGTCATGGAGCCGAGCAGAGCGGCAAGCATGGGAGATGTGTCCAGTTTTCCCGCAGTTCCTACAATGCAGTTCCCCGGAACCTACATGACCTTCTCTGGTAGGACCCCCCACAGCTGGTGCAAGGGACCCCCTGGAATGACTGGAGCCCCTCTTGCTTCCAGCTGGCGATTTTCGTGTGCAAGACCTCCTCCTCGTCCTCATCCGTTGAGGAAAAGTTCTCCATGCGCCCCTGGTGGAATGCTTCGGTCTTGCAGGAAGGAGGGGGCTGCGCGCCTGCTGGACCTTCTTTGTTGACTGCTCTGTGGCTTCTGTGCCGATGGCCTCCTCGTAGGCTGTCTTGAAGTCCAGGTTCCTCTTTGTGAAAAGCCGCCTCTGGAGCTTCTAATCAACTCCCCTCCAGAACATGCTCACACTTAAACTCAACCAATAGCAAACACCCAGTATCCAGAAACCCTATTTGCTAGTTCATTAGTCTGTAGGGGAATCCTGATTGGCCAGCTCAACAACATGGCCAATTGGAATGCAGCTGTATGGAACCTTGCTATGAAAGCCTTTTTGCTTGAAGCTCCCAGTACACTACAAATTCATTCATTAGAAGAATAAGCATACTATTAACACTCTTCAAGTTAAAAAAAACCCTATTCTGATCATTTTCTTTTTACAACCTATTACAAACGCCTCACATTTCCTCACATTTTTGTGGAACTTCCCAACTTCTTATGATGACCTTGCCCTCATGGCAGCCATTTTGTGACAGTTCCCACTCCTCCATGGTAGCCATTTTGTAGTGGTGCCCACTCCCTGTTCTCAAAATTCCAAAGTGCTCACAGGCTCTACAAGAGTGGGAACCCTTGAGATGATTCACAGAACTAGAGATGTTGCTGAAGTTTGTAATTCTTTGGCTAAAAATAAGACATCAGAGACTCATGTGCTTAAATACATGGGTGAGCATCATAGCCTGGAATTCTTATCTGGCTTGGATATTAGGCTGGAAAAGACTCTTTTCTTCTACCCACTTAACTGGCTACTACTTTTCTGGAGGGACTTTCCTTTTCAATCCTTCAACCAACTCCTCTTCATTGACAATGCACGTGGCTCAGCTCTCTTGTCTTTCCCCCTTTCACTTATACTAAGAATATTTACAGTAACAATATCAGGCACCCTGTGAAAGTGACATGTCCTATGACTCCTAGCATCTGGAATATTAAAACAGCAGCACTGCAGAGATAAGAGAGAGCCCCATTTCCAGGAACCTAAAGTATGTTGAGACTGGAACAAACACTACACAACCGCTTGCACTCCCTAAATGGTACCCATGAAATAAACAAACAGGTAAGGAGGACCTCAGCAACCACTTGCAAGGGACTCTTTCTTGCTGAACCTCAAGATTTAAACTAAGACTTGCTTTTCCTGCAATAAAAATGAATGCAAAAGAAATGTTTTGCAGCCTCAGACCAAAGCCTATCATGTTAAGTATTCTGTTGAAAAACAGTGGCCACTTAGCCTGTTCTGGAAAGCCACAAGGTATTTTTAACTGCAACAGAAGACAACCCTAAAGCCCTGCTAACTGCTACTATATTTTAGAAACAAAAACTCTAGAGTTTGAATAAAGTCATGTACTCTCTATAATGTGATCATTTCTCAATGTCTGTAGATCAATACATAACTAGGAGTACTCTTCACATTATCTTTCACCTTCAAGCGTTAGCAATTTCTTAATGTGTGTTCAAAAGCAACAGTCATATATAACAGTTTTTATTAGGACTCACTGAAGTTTCACAAAACTATGGGTTGGTACCAAGGATGCTCATCCATAGGTAACAGAACTTCCACCAGTAGAGTGGCATTACCATTGGCATGTGTGTGTGTGACGTGTGGCTGATTCTCTCCTCCTCCCCAACTTTGCCTGCATGTGTTGTTCAGGAAGCTCCTAGTTCCTAGGTGCAGAATTTCAGGTACTGTTGAAGGAGGCAGGAAAATCACAATACTTTGAATCCAGTCCAGTGAGTTTTCTAGGACTCTTCACTGGGATAGATATTCAGTACACAAAGGGGTGTGCGTGAAGTTTCAGGGCACAATGGCAAGACCCCAAGAATGTAGCTTGGAAAACGTTAAAATGGAATAAAGGGTATAGCAGTGCCAGACACAAAACAGGTTTCAAGTTGCACCACAGGCTACTGGAACAAAGAATAGAAATGCCAGCAGTTAATCAGTCATTCCCCAACCTGAATAGCCCAGGCAAGCTGGAGCTAAGAAGCTAAGCACAATCAGCCTTGGTTAGTAATTGGATGGGAGACTTCCAACGAAGAGCAGGCGACATAGCACGTAATGGCAAACTACCTCAGTCCCTTTGGCTTGAAAGCCCCAGCAGGGGTCGCCATAAGCTGGCTATAACTTGACGGAAATTTCCACTAACAGGAATAATTTCTAAAATGGGAGGCATTGTTTAAATTTATCGAGAAGCTAAACCTTCTGATCTGAAACCTATAGTTTTCTTAATCCAGGGCTCATGGTGGCAATTTTTATTTTATTTATACCCTGTCTTTTCCCCCCATGGGGACCCAAAGCAGCTTACATCACTCTGCTCTCCTCCTTTTTTCCTCACAATCCTGTGAGGTGGATTAGGCTGAGAGATTGTGATGGGCCCAAGGTCACTCAGCAAGCTTCCATGGAAGAGCAGGGAACTGAACCTGGATGCGCAGATCCTAATTGACCTTATGAAGCATTTAGGGGGGAAATTCTTTATTGAAGCTCAAAGCCATCCCCATATTTGTTATTACTTCACCAGACTTGAGCCATATCCATCCTGACTCATCCATCAAGTCTCCCCTCTGCCCTGCAAAACCCCTGAAAAAGCAACCACCAAAAGTCCAGACACAGGTAATATATAAGAGACCTTCATTACAAAACGTAATACAACCTCTGAATTCCAATAACTCCAAACTGTGATTAAGCTCTGCATATAAGCAAGGAGTTCCGATAATGAATACTGCACATTTCAGAGGTTACCCTGTCCTGGCTGTCATTATTTCCCATGACACATGTTTTATTTTTAGGATGCAATCTGTCAAGCACTGCTGCTATGCCACCTCTATTCATCAGAGGGCTACTGTAGCATGGTGGCTTACAGGCTGCGGCTGTGAACCGGGAAGTTTTTGGTTCAAGACTTACTCCTGTCATGTTCACAAACAGCCTCAGGAAATAGATCCAGAGGAGTTAGCCCCAGGAAAGATGCGCTCTTTCAATTGTAAACCCTACCGCCTCATTTGGATTATAGGCATAAATTGGACTATTTTGCTGGATTTCCAAGGGCAGAAATACATATCAAACATATTCTGTGATCTTCTTAAAGTGGCATTTTCCAAAATTTTACCAAATGCAGCCGCTAGGGTTATGATTTAAAGCTATGAGACCAGCGTTTAAGGAGAAAAGCTTTAAAACAACTCCTTCCACCATTAAAATGGAAGTAATTTCAAGGGAAAGAATGACATCCCAAGGGCAGCAGTTTTTAGACTGCTTCCTTCTTGCAGTTTTCCTGCTAAAAATGGCCCCTTTACTGGTTTTGGCCTCACTGAGGAGAAAGTACAGAATGCCAGTGGGATGAAAGCAGCTCTTGGAGCATGACAACTTTCAGGATGGAAGAAAATATTCTGTTCCCCTGAATACAAGTCCCACTTAAATTATAGGAGCGGTGTTTTTATGGCAGGGCATCTGCTTGGCATGCAGAAGATCCTAAATTCAATCCTCAGCATCTCCAATGAAAACAATCAGGTAGTGGGTGATGTGAAAGACATCAACCTGAGACCTTGAAGAGCAGCTGCCAGTCTGAGTAGACAATTACTGACCTGATTCAGTATATAGCAGCCTCATGAGTTCATAGCCTTAGTATATGTGTTTGGTTAAAAAACAAGTGTCTCTTAAAAGAAACAGGGAACTACCTGCAACATGTTGTTCTGCACTTAGATTACGAATGCATCCAGATGTCACGATAAACTGTGATTAACTCAAACCCTAGTTACTTACGAAGTCTAAATGTAGACAGGTAATAATAACAGCAATGATGACAACAACAACATTTGATTTATACACTGCCCTTCAAGACATCTTAATGCTACACTCAAGAGCGGTTTACAAAGTGTGCCATTATTATCCTCACAACATTCACCCTGTGTGGTGGGTGGGGCTGAGAGAGCTCCAAAGAGAAGTGACTGACCCAAAGTAACTCAGCTGGCTTCAAGTGGAGGAGTGGAGAATCAAATTAAGTTCTCCAGATTAGAGTCCTGTCGCTCTTAACCACTATACTAAACTGATGTAGACAGGTAGCGTTATGTGGCACCAAAGGCCATTACAATTAGGATGCATAAAAGGGAACATAGACAAACTACAGCAAAAACAATAATGTTATAATGTTAAAAGCATATAAAAACACATTAAAAACACATATGTGCCTTCGCTATGTACAAATAAAGACTACATGCAGACAACCCAACAAACTAGGGGTTGCTGATTGGCAACAAATTGGAATTTCAAAGTTGTTTATATTTGGCTTGTTAACCGCAATTTGCAGTAGTTATAGTTTGTTGTGATGTCTGAATGGCATTGTTGACCAATGCCATTCCTTGCAACAGCCTGGCCATAGTCATAAATTTTGGAGCACGTCGTTTTTGCTGGGAGAGAAAAGAAACAGACTAACCAGGTTTTATTCACAAATTGAGATATGTTATATAAACCTGGTAGATGAAATTAAGTTGTTGCACCAACCATAGTTTAAACAAGCGACAGTTAACTATAATATCTGAATCTACTCAATGTATAAGAAGTCCCCTGAATACTAAATAATGCCATAAATACTGAATATTACCTTTTTCTATGTCTAGTGCACTTTTAAAGGCATCCATTGGGAGCCTGGAAAAAGTACTGGAGAAAAATCTGATATGGTACAAGACTGCCCATGCCAACATGGCTTACTTCATGTACCTGCATCTATATCACACAGTCAAACAAAGAACAGTTGGGCTTTACAGTGGCCATACATCAAGTGTCTCTTGGATGAGCTGAACACACCACAGCCGCTTGCAGAAATAGATGTATGTTGCTGATCCACTAGAATGAAACTCAAGACCAGATCTAATATGTGATTTTTAAAAAGACAGAAATAGCAGCAAATACCACCAAATATAAATTCTAAATTAAAAGAAACACATGACCAATGTTTCACTGCTGACTGATTCAATACAGCAGCACTAAGTAAATAAAACACTGACTCCCAAGCAATTACCACAGATCCAAAATCCATTAATTTCCTGTCCTTCTCTCCTTATGGCAAAACACACTTCACTGACATTTACACAGTGTTAGAGGAAATAAACCTGGCATGCACTATACACCTTTTTGTTTCTGGGCACTGAACGAGACCCACACATTTAAAATCTCTTGCATATATGCTGCAGAGAATTTAAGCTTATCACCCTCCTCTTTACCTTTTAAATAAAATGACCTTGGGTTGGCAAAAAACGAGGTGCGGAAGGAAAACATACGCTCCAAAAGCAATGCAAGCTAAGATAAACACTGCTGCCAGCTACCTTGCAGCTCTGCTTGAAGCGTTTGCACTGCAAATTTGGAAACTAATCAAAATACCCTACATATTATTTGGCAAAAGCAAGAAGAAATGGAGCCTTAAACTCTGTTTAAATAGGCCACCTGAACAGTAACATCCACTGAGGTAAGCAGCAACCACAATGTTTAGCTTGCCTACACGTATAATTATTCTGAAAAAGAAATTCAAAACAATTTGTTTCTCTTTTAGAAATTCTTCATGCCCAAAATTCCAATTACTTCATAATCGCAAGGTCACCCTTTGTTAGTTCCAGTTAAATTGATTTCAACATCAGAGTAAAGGGTAAAATTGCATATTGGCTCTTTCAAGCTTGTGCTGGAAAGGTTTCAGAAAGGCCAAGTATACTGGACCCCAAATGCATGGAAGATATGGAAAGAATATGCAGGAGGCGAGTGACTGGGAAAACGTGACCTAGAAGTCACAGATGTGCCTGAAATTCACAGCGGCAACAGCAAAGACTTGGTTTCAGTCAATTATTTATCAGTCAACGGAAATCTGTTACAAACTAATGGTGCCCATCAACACCTTCTAGCATCCCATTTCTCCTTCTCACCAACAAAGACTTGAGTTTCAGCCACTCTTGACTATCATTCAGGTTTTATTTTTAAAGGGGGAAATCCTCATATTCTTTTTAAGAACACATGTTGGAATAATGTGTACCGCTAATTGCCTTATGATTTTTCCAGACACAAGGTTTGCCCACTCTTGGTGCCAAAGTCTGGCATTAGCACTGGTAGAGCACTTGCTTTGCATGCATAAGATCTTAGGTTTCATCCTCAGTATCTCCAATGAAAAGAATCAGATGTTAGGTGGGACGAAAGGTCTCTACCTGAGACCCACAAGAGTCGCTGCCCAACAGTCTGGGTCCGCATAAGGCAGCTTCACCTGTTCAAGGTTAATCAAAGCAAATGTTATGAAGGTGAATCATTACTCAGAGGCTAATTTCTAGCTTTTTTCATATAAAAAAGTTGATGTGCATACCGGCCCTAAAGGATATAAGGAAGAGCTACTGGAATTTCAGAAACTCTGAACCTTGGGAGTAATTCATGCACCCAAACTGGTACTTGAGAAAGCAGACGGAGCAGAATCAATAACAACTTGGATCTAGGATGAAAACATCACTGCTCTCGGCTTATTATTGTGCACAGAGGCAAGAGGAAATCTTTAAAAATGCATTCATGAAGTCAAGCCGGTTAAGTTCTTCTTTGCTCATGCATTTCATGGATTAGATATGAATGCATTTTTAGCAATCAAAAGACCACCACAGCGAAAAAAAGGACAGCCAGCTCCTCTTGCATTTCTGCTGACTGGCTATGTGCTATTTTTACGCGGTTGCTTTTGATACTTGATGTGTGTCACCTGAAAGTGAAACAAGCATCACTCCTGCAGACCTAGAAGAGCAGAAAGGAGGGTCAGGCTGAAAATGATCTGTAGGCCTGCTAAGAACTGTGCTCTAAAAAATACTGCTCCAACCAGGATAGGTTGGTGGAGATCAAGAAGACCTGGATTTTCAGTGCAGATTCTGGATTTTAGCTCTTTACTCCACATCCTATATTGACCATGATGACAACTCTCTCCAAAATGGAGTGTACAAATAGTGTTGAATCATCATGAATGCTCTTTAAGGATTAACAGTGCAATCTTAAAGAGGGTTGCACCCTTTCAAGCCTTCTGACTTCAAGGCTTAGAAGGGTGTAACTATCCTTAGGACTACACTGTAGTATTACCTATGAAGCCAACTCCACCCCTAGAGGTGTCTGCATTTGATCAGCCCCCAAAAGATTTTCTGACTTGACTGCAAGGGGCCTGCATAAAATATACAGTTTGGTATCAAGACAGTTTCAAGACAGTTTCAAGCAGGGTCCCTTGAAACTGGCAGGAATTTCCCCTGAATGCTCCCAGATGGAAGTGGTCCAACTGCTAGAATGCTCCAAGGGGCACACCAATCAAAGGTCCGGAGGGCGAGCAGAATCCTTGGCATCTGAGTCTGAATGCAAATAACGAACTATGACATGTGATAAAACAGAAGCCACAAATTTATTTATTTAATTTTTTTTTAATCCTGCCCTTGCTTCAAGGAGCTCAGGATAGTGTAATGTAATCCTCCATTTTATCCTCCAACTCAGCAAGCTTTATAGCAAGTGAGATTTGAACCTGGGTCCGCCAAGATAGAAAGACATTCCAACAATTTTAAACTACATGGTGACTGCCATCCACTGAGGCCTGTGTACTGGCTAATTTCTCTTCACGTGTTGTGATCTGTCAGGGGAGGCTGCAATAGTAAAAACAAAACATACAAACAAAAAAGAATGCATAGAAAAACTACATGTACACACAAAAGAGCTTGGATGTGAACAGGGAATCATCTATGTGCTTTACTATGCTCCTCTGCTGGAGTTCTATGCTCACTCCTTCACACGCTCCCTATAGTCTGAAAAATTCATGTTAAGCGTTAAACTTCAACTCCTCAAGTCAGCATGCATTACGAGGAGTTCTTTTTAGAAGGAACAAAAGTTTTTGTTTCTCCATAACCATAGGCCTTTCCGCACAGGGTTTTTTCTGGTTCTTTTGAGACCATTTTTATCCCATGTTTTTCCTGAAAGCTGATTTTCTGTCACCTGTTTTCCTCTTCCATTTGTCCCCCCGCCCCGCAAGGGTTTTCCAGTCCTGCCCACTCACCCACCTCCAACCCACTTTTAATTGAGTGGGCTGTCTTCGTCATCATCATCATTGAAAGGAACATAGCATTCACATACAGGTCACAATGGATGTAAATGCTGTTCAAAATGTGGTTTGAAACCACCATCCCCACATCGCATGGAGGTCTCACATTGATCCTCTCCAGCAGCTAATGGCAGCTGTCCTTCCCACTGGCAGCCTTGCTTGTGTCAGTAGAGCTCCCGTTTTTTCTCTTCTTCCCTTAGTCTATGTTCCTTTTCAATCTTTTTAAAAAATCCAGCCATTATAGTGATATAAGCACACACAAAATAAAAAGAGGGGTGCTGACAGCACCCTCCCTTGAAAATCCTGTTATTTAAGACATGCACAAAAGAAAATAAACCAGCACAACTGTAAAAATGCAGAAGGAGGGCAGAGATGTTGAAGAACCGTGCCCAAACCAATTCCAGTGCTTGTGGATTGACTGTCAAGAAAATCAGGATTAAGTTGAGCATGTGGAAAAGCCTGCATATGGAACTTAGGTCAAGAAAACATTTTCACCGCAATGCATTTTCCACCTATAAACATTTCATAATCCATTCTGGGTTAATTCTTGTCACACTGCTCTACAAATGGCTACAAAATGTCCTGTTCATTTCTAAGTGTGACCTGGGCTCTCACCTCAGGTACATAACAGCTTGGGGTGGGGGGTGGGGGGAGAGGGTATTCATGGATGACAAATTCCAAGCAGAAACTGTAAAAATTGTCCCCAGCAAACTTGGACGCTCTTTTGGTTCTCCAGAGGAACATTTCCAAGTATTCTCTTACTGTCTAGGAATACTCGTGCACAAAAATAGTTATGTGGTAGCACAAATGACTGTGTGAACTGGACCTAAGGTTGCCTACAAGGTTTTGGTGTCGGGTTGCCAGGTCCCTTGACCTGGGAACCTCATACTCACCCTCCGCAGTTGGCTTTTTCGCTCCTCATGCGTGCACTCAGCATGTGCACGCTCCCAGCGTGCGTGATGGCGTCACTTCTGGGAAGTGACGCCATCACATGGGGCAAAGGGTGGCCCAGCATGAGCTCCCGTGCTCGCCAAGGGGCTGAATCACTCCCCCCTCCCGGCAAGCTCGATTCAGCCCAAAATGGGCCTGTTGTGGGGCACGGGATTCAGCCCAAAATGGGCCTGTTGTGGGGCACGGGAGCGGGGTGCGGGAGTGCGCTGCACTGCTGGGGGGGTGCCCTGGGGGGTGTCCCCCCGTTGGCCAGGTAAGTGGGGTTGGGGGGGGGAGGTGGGAGCAGGGGATTCCCCCACCTCAGGCGGGGGAATGGCAGCCCTATTTCAATGGCTTGTGGTATAGTGACTCCTCTTCTGCAGTGAATAAATAATCCCCAAATTGCACATTGTAAAAATAAAATTCAAAATAAAATGGCTGGCACTACAAAATACTTCAGTTTACATACAGGCCTGCCACTGTTTGCCACTATTAACCGCTAGCCACACCAGATGTTAATTTTGATGAGTGTTCCTGAAGCACCCTCTCCCCTGCCTTGGTAAATCATTTATAATCTTTTCCACTTTTAATACCCAGGAGAAGAGATTGAACGCTACAACAAAAAGGTTTAGTTATGCATAGATTATACCACTAAATATATATATATATATATATATATATATATATATATATATATATATATATATATATATATATATATATAAATCAAGCTCTCCTCATGTTTCTTAACTGTTCAGATGACCACTAGAGAATTTTTAAAATGCAGATGTCAGCCTTCCTCAGTAACTTTTCCAATTACCCAGAGGCTTCCCATTCACCCAGAAAGACTAGTATTCCAGGGCATAGTTATTACACAGCTCTTTCTTGGGGCCGAAATACGGGAGTGGAATGAGAAAATACTTGACCGGCTTGAAATTATTGAGAACAACTCTATGGAAAATTCTGAGACTCCCTCAGGGAACTCCTGCTGCACACCTAAGGTTAGAATTTGGACTTCTCTTTATTACAACAAGAGCCCACTTGAAACTATTAAAATATTATAAGAAACCTGACAGTATTTTCAAAAACCATCCAGCAAATGTTTGTTTCTGGTACTACAAGGAAGGGAATCAGTGGTCTAATTTGCAGTCCCATATTCTGCAATTATATTCTTTGCCTTCCTTAGAGGCTGTAAAGCTTTGGATTCAAGTAAAATTAATAATTGGCTTTTTGAAAAAGATGCCTTCTATGATATTGGTTTAGCTTGGCGATTTAAATTTTCTCAGTGGTATCCTCGCATTAAGAAAAACAAAGTCTTCTCTCATTATTTAGCAGACCTTTTTAATGCTACATTAAGAAAGGCATTTACTAGTGCTTGTATTCAAACTATGCCATCTGAATATTTACAGGACAGATTTCATAAAATACCTGCAGAACAACGCTTCTGCCCCTGCGGTCTTAATCAGGTGGAAGATATCGTACACTACATTCTACATTGCCCTTTCTAGGGGCCCGTTCACAATAAACTGCTGAATCAGCTTCTTGTACCTTTTTCCGGTTCAGATGAGGAATGCATCAATTTTTTATTGGCTGATGTTACTTTCAAAGTGGCTACTTTTATTTTTTTATCAATAACTATAAAGAAGAAATTAGTTTTTGCTAACTCTGCAAGAATTTTAGCCAAATTGTAATTCCATGTTTTTTCATGGGTTTTTTTCTGTATCTTTTTTTGCTGCATTTATTTCTTATTATCTTAGCTTTAAACTTTTACCCTGTTATGTAAAAATGTAAGTACATTTTAACCTTTTTGTTGTGGTATATTGTTATATGTTGGGGTATATGTTGGCATGTTATGGCATACAACAATAAATTGTTACTTACAGAAAGATTACACAGAAGATGTGACTTTCTGTCCAGACCAACAGGGCATATGCCAGTTTGGTGTAGTGGTTAAGAGTGCGGGACTCTAATCTGGAGAGCCAGGTTTGATTCCCCACTCCTCCTCACTTGAAGCCAGCAGGGTGACCTTGGGCTAGTCACGGCTCTCTGGAGCTCTCTCAGCCCCACCCACCTCACAGGGTGTTTTGTTGTGGGGATAATAATGACATACTTTGTCAACTGCTCTGAGTAGGCATTAAGTTGTCCTGAAGGGTGGTATATAAATCGAATGTTGTTGTTATTATTATTGTTGTTGTTGTAAAGGGGATTGATAAGATACTGCAAAAAGGGGCAGACTTGTCTCTGTCCTTCCCATTCACCTGGTCCATAAAAGCATGTGAGCTGATTGGATGTGTGTGCCCCATACCCAAAGAGTCACTGCATTTGGCAAATAGGAGCATTTGACCCGAGTTGAGAACTTTTTAAGTCTAACTGTTATACAGATCAGCCAGCCTAAATGACATAATGCATAACAACATGAGCCAAAACCAGACCCCAATGTAAGCCTCCACACTCAGAGTTACTAGCAAGCTACATTTGTGTGTCTGATATAGGTTAAGAAACAGGATGAGGAGTAGAGTTAAATGTCCCCTTTCACTCTCAAGGAAAAATAAAAGCATCAGGAGCTCTGGTCTTGAAGGATCTACGTAGCATGGAATCCAGCCCTTAAAATGGCTTAGTCGTCGCTTGCCTGAGCTCACAGTCCATGTTAAGAGAAATCAAAAAGAGTCCAGTAGCACCTTTAAGACTAACCAACTTTACTGTAGCCTAAGCTTTCGAGAATCACAGTTCTCTTCGTCAGACACATCTGATGAAGAGAACTGTGATTCTCGAAAGCTTAGGCTACAGTAAAGTTGGTTAGTCTTAAAGGTGCTACTGGACTCTTTTTGATTTTGCTACTACAGACTAACACAGCTAATTCCTCTGGATCTATGACCATGTTAAGAGAAGAATTCATTCTCTTAAGGAGGGTGGAGGGAAGTGCAGGATTTAGTACTTTCACCCATGGATCCCTCTGGCAGTGTAAATCACACTGTTGACCATGTTCGTTAAATGGGGTTGGGGTAAAACTGTGTTTAGAAACATAGGTCTGCTGCTCTTGTTTTTTAGTCTAGTTGCCCCCAAAAGCTGTGATGCTCCCATGTAAATCAAAAACCCCTCTGTAGGACTAAGCGCTCTAATAATTTTGAAGATATTGTACTCTATATGCAATCTTTGAAAGTTCTGCTCATTCAAGGGTAACTATAGCCAGGTAAGTAAAATGGAAAGCTGACTGGATTCACTGCAATTCGCTTTTGCCTACAAAGCAGTCCATCTCAGGGGGTCACATCACAGTTTCCCAGCACTCCCTACAGACTACTAGTTAATGACCCTTACATCAATGGTTCATTGAAGGAAGACTCCCAAGAAAATAGCAAGAAAAGTTCCTTCGTAGCTAGGAAATAACAAGTTGTATGTGGAGTGAAATGCAGATCTATCCAGACCTAAGTCTGATGACAGCTCCCCTGTGATGCTATATACACCCCACATGAAGTTTTAAAAAATCCTAATTTATTCCACTGAACAAACAACATGGGCTATGGCTCAATGCTAGAGCATCCACTTCACATTTGGAAGGTTCCCAGTTCAGTCCCTGGTAGCTCCAATTAAAAGGATTTCAGATAGCAGCCCGAGGACCCAGAGAAGTGCTTTTAGTCAGAGAAGACAATACTGAGTCAGTTGTAGAAACAGTCTGATCCAGTATAATGCAGCTTCACATGTACCAGAACTGTGTCTAATAGAAGGGATGTGAAAAAGTCATGAATAATGCCGCTCTAGAATTACGGAGATACAAACATTCTTGCTCTTGGCAGAAAAGGGTTTATTTATTTTTTAAAGATGTTACCTGACATCTTTAGCATTTTAAAGTGATAAATGCTCACCTGTGTGACTGAAATCTGTGGTTCATCTATGGCATAAATATATTGGGACTTCAATGCGTTTCTCACTCGGGAGAAATATTCAGCTCACATTCAAACTATTAGTCATGGGGTTGCGGGATTAGCATTGGTAATGTTATGTCAGAATCAGTTCTCCCCAAACCATATCATGGATAAAGGTTTTCAGAAGAGAAAAGCAGGTTCACATCACAGTAAATAGCATAAAATACTGTTTACTGATGCATCAAAGAAATCCTAATTCTCTACGTGCCTAATTTCGGATGTGAGATGCAAGCATGAATACATTCACATTAATTATTTCTGCATCGCTGTGGAAAAGGTTAACTAGGCCAGTAAAGATGGCTTTTTCTAGCCTCTTTGATGCTCAATATTTTGGCCATTAGCAAGAAACTTACGGGCCATCTTTGTGAAAGAGTGCTGAAGAATGCTGAACATTTAGGAAACATGCATATTTTTTTTTAAAAAAGAGAGAATTGTATTTGTAATTTTGCTTCACATTATGGGAAAATAACAACAGACCTTAGAACAACTTTGTTCATGCCAACTTCTTGAAAACTACAATCACACACCCATCTACCATCCACTGTGCAAGCAATTTGTTGGAGAAAAGCTAAAAATGATGCTCATCAAGCCAAGCAAATTAAAATAACGCTATGTTGACAGTTTTGGTTCTGCAAAAAAAAAAAAGCTTCAATGACCAAATCAATGAAAAATATAAAATTGCAACCCCTCCCAGAAAAGCAGAACATTTTAAAAATTTTGTTTTTCTCTCACATTCATTACATGCTATTTGACACTGATGTTGCTGAGGTCATCGTTGGCAGCCCTTCTCGGCATGCCTCTGGCCTTGTAGAGTGGGCCTTTATCTAACATAGGTTTGCCTTAGGTAGCTCCCTTCTCTGCTGTCTTTGATGTGCCAAGCAAACCTGTCCTGTTCACTGGAATTGCCTGACAAGTGCTTCGATATTTTTCTATCTCTTTGATCCCTTTCCTGTTGTTACCCATTCTGAGGCAATCTATATGCTACACTGCTCCTGGCCTGTTTTTAAGCAGTTCAATACTAGCATTTCCGGAGTTTTTAATGGATTTTAATGTAGTTTTAATGTTTGCTTTTATTAATATCTGTAAACTGCTTTGGATTCCACATTAGGAGAAAGGCAGAACAGAAGCATGGTGTGTGTGTGTGTGTGATAATAATGTACATTCAGAGTTTCCGCTTGTTCTATTTTATTTACCTTAATAAGTACGTAAATATTAATAGAATAAGCATAAAGCTAAACAAACACCAAAAAGTTCTGTGTGAAACCTGTGCTTGTATTTTTGCAAATATTTTACGTGCACACAGAGGCACAGCGTGCAGGGGGTCAGGGGGGCAGCTGCCCCGGGCGCAAAATTTTGAGGGGGAACCTGGTCCATGCCACCTGGGGGCGCCCCTTTGCCACTGCCACCTGCCTTGGTGCTCAGCGAGCCGGGTGCTCCAGCGGCGCTGCAGGCGGGGAAGCAAGCAAGGAAGCAGGGAGACAAGCAGAGAAGTGGGCTGCCTCCCCCCTCGCCTCCTCGTCCATTCACCGGAGCTGCCAGGTGCCCCGCCAGTGCGGCAGACAGTGGGGAGACAAGCGGGGAAGCGGGCTGCCTCCTCACTTGCCTTCTTGCACTTTCGC
Organism: Eublepharis macularius; assembly: GCF_028583425.1. Lineage (NCBI taxonomy): Eukaryota > Metazoa > Chordata > Lepidosauria > Squamata > Eublepharidae > Eublepharis > Eublepharis macularius. Next base: position 29,090,247 of record NC_072795.1, on the reverse strand, counting down.
TGGCACTGCTGGGCGCTCCAGTGGCGTGGCAGGTGGGGAAGCAGGGAGGCAGGCGGGGAGGTGGGCTGCCTCCTCGCTTACCTTCTTGCCTCTTTGCCGGAACTGCCGGGCGCCCCAGCGGCATGGCAGGCAGGGAAGCAATCAGGGAGGTGGCTGCCTCCTCACGTGCCTTATCGCCCCTTTGCCAGCACTTCCAGGTGCCCCAGTGGCGTGGTAGGCAGGGAAGTGGGGAGAGAAGCAGGGAAGCACGCTGCCTCCTTACCCCTTCACTGGCACTTCCAGGCACCCCAGCGGCATAGCAGGCGGGGAAGCAGGGAGACAAGCGGAGAAGCGGGCTGCCTCCTTGCTCGCCTTCTCACCCCTTCGCTGGCACTGCTGGGCGCCCCAGCGGCGTGGCAGGCGAGGAAGTGGAGAGACAAGCGGGGAAGCAGGCTGTCTCCTCACTTGCCTTCTTGCCCCTTCACTGGCAGTGCCGCGCGCCCCGACGGTGCGGCAGGCAGGGAAGCAGGGAGGCAAGCGGGGAGGGGGGGCAGTGGTGTGCACGTTACGCCACTGCGTGCACACCACTGTCATTCATTTGGGATACTTACCAGGAAAGGCAGAAGGGACATTCCTACAAAAGTAATTCAAATTACTGTTGTGCATTGCACATATATTGTTACCCACTACTGAGTATCAATATACTTGTCTCAAAGCATCAAGAACAATACCTATTTTAAATCACTGAGCCAGATCAGATGACCCCTTGGCTACATGTAGGCACAAGAGCACCGAGGGCATGCTTGCTTTCCACTTCCATCCCATCCCAATCAGTGTGCTAAAACCTTCACTGTTGCTTCATGTCTGAATTGGACAGACATGCTCACACATCATGTGTTGATTTCCTGGTTGAATCTAAGAATTAACTGCCTGGTGTGAAAGCGCATGCACCTGATTTGGGCATTAAACCCTGCATGTATGTTCAGAAGTGGAGTTTATTTATTTACTTCATTTAATACGCCACCTTTCTCCCCACCTGGGGACCAAAACGGCTTCCATTGTTCTCTTCTCCTCCATTTTCTCCTCACAACAACCCTGTGAGGTAGGTTAGGCATGGCTTAGGGGCGAGAGTGATGAACTAGGACCTAGGAGACTCAGGTTCAAATTCTCACTCTGCCAAGGAAGGTTGCTGGGTGGCCTTGGGCCAGTCACGCACTCTCAGCCTAAACTACCTTGCTGAGTTGTTGTGAGGACAGAGTGGCGGAGAGGAGAACTATGTAAGGTGGAATATAAATTAATTAAAATAAAAAAACATAAAAGGAACAGAGGGGAAAAGGCTATCTAGTGTGCACAAAGAAATATTTACCCAAATATTGTCTGAACCAATCTATAATTAATTGTATTTGCAGATTAACAGTTTGGTCGATTTACAGATGAATGCCAAGCAAGTCTACTCAATAAGACGTTCCCAGGAAAGTCTTCTTATCCTATCAGCCCCTCTCCCCCACGGCTGACAATCACTGCGATCCTTCTAACCTACGTAAGGCGACTTTTCTACAACAGCAAATACAGTCTTCACCTGGGGAGCAGAATATTCGCAGTGTTCCTGTATCCAAAGCTGAACAGATGTCACTTTTTTAAACATTCAATTTATATACTGACTTCAGGACAACTTAATGCCACACTTAGAGCTAAATCACATGAGATGAATTACAGGAAGATGCTCAAGTGAAGGGAGATGCAATGTTAGCCAGGAAGCGTAGTTTGAATTTCACCTCTCTCTACAGAGCTGGTTAGATCGCTCTTCAGTGGGTTAATTTCACCTCTCTGTAGATCCTGCAAAGATAGCTCTTCAGAGGGTTTGTTAATTTCCTCTTTGCCTCCCCAAAGGCTCTGTAGAGAGAGGTGAAACTCAAACTACACCTCCTGGCTAACATTGTGTCTCCATTCACTCGAGCATCCTCATGTCATTCGTCTCATGTGGTTTAGCTCTCAAAGCAGTTTACAAAGTGTGTTATTATTATCCTCATGACACCCTGTGAGGTGGGTGAGCCTAAGAAATCTATGAAAGAGCTGAGGCTGTCCAAAGGTCACCCAGCTGGCTTCAAATGGAGGAGTGGAGAATCAAACCCAGTGTCAGGTCCAGTATATATCTAAACTGTACTGACTCCATTTTCTAATGCTTCTAGTGTTTAAGTGCTTTCTCCCCAGGTGCACCAGTTCCCAGGCAGCATTCCCACCAGAGGAGATTGTTGTGTCTAGCACCGTTCCACCAAGCATTGGCCTTGAAGGAGAGCAGCTTCCCAGGACTGAAGGATGTTGTTTTGAGAACTGTGGGGGGAGGCTGTTCCAGATGGGTATTGTTACTCTGTATCCTATGCTTGCTCTTCATTGGTAACAATGATCATGTACCATCCTGAGTCTCCTATTCAGGACAGTGGACTATAATGGACCTTTTCTGCAATAAAGTTTCCTTTGCCAGACACTGGACTTGTTCTTGCTTCTAAAGGAAACCTGGTAGAGAGTGCCTTATTTAGCCACAGTCTGACATTTTGTTACCAATCATGTCTGAGTCGGGCCCAGCGGAATCCAAGGTTGTCCCGGACAGGGATCCTTTGTTCGATCCGTATGCGTCTCCCGACAATCAACCTGTGCAACCCGTGCAAGCCCAAGACTCCCAGGAGCTGGGAGCAGCCGGGAACGGAACCGGAGCCTCCACTTCCACCCCGCCTCTCATCGAACTCAGTACTCGGGACGAGATCAAAGTAGACCTCGGGGCAAGGCCGAAAGCGACCGCTCTCCCCTTGATTTCGGTACCCACCCCGTCGGAGTGGGGTGCCAGACCCCGAGAAACCAGAGAGCGTCGGGCAGGTGGACTCCATCCTCGAGTTTCGATGGAAAGGCGCCGAAGCCTAGGAACCGTCCTGGAGCTAGACAGCAGCCAACCATGGAGATATTGGAACAGGACGTTCGAGGAGAAGGAGGGAGATATGTCTCGCCGCGGCGCCCTGAGTTGGGACTACTCCGAACTTGCTCCGTGGAAAGAGCCAACGGAGGTCCCTGAACAAAGTTGGGAGCAGATACAAGGTCGCACCTATGCGGTGGATACCAGCATCTCGGCCGTGACGGGTATGACCAAGGGGATTCTCGCCGCGAGATCGAGAGTCGTCCAAGGGGACCCTCCTCCTTGGGGCCCCTTTTCCCCGGTGAGTGCAACGAATGAAGGTTTCATAAGCGAGCAACCGGGGCCAAGTCAAATGCAACAGTTAGAAGCTAAACTGATGGAGATGGAAGAAAGTTTGGCTCATGCCATCCATTTAATTTCGGCAATGGGAGCAGGGGAAAGACTGTCTCCTGAAGAGATGGCGCTACAGATAGCTACCCTCCAAAGTGTCATCTCCTACCCGGTGGAGGATGTCCAGCAGCGGCCGTCAGTTACCGGCGAGGGGGGCACCTATCCGGGCGAATCGGGAGAGCAACCCAAGGAACTTCCCGCACAACAGGAAATTCCACCGAGAAGGGATGACCCGGTTGAGCCACCCGGAGAGACTCCCACCGACCCTCCTAACCAGGAAGGGGACGCGCCGCCAGACGAGACCCCCGTTGAGAGACCAACAGAAGGGGAAGAAAAGCCTAGTGATACACCGGTAATACCCCCTCTTACCTCTCCTATAACGGTCCGGCCGGACCAAGCGGGAGCACCCGCTGCTCCATCCGAGGAGGGAGCCCCTCGTCAACCGCGAGACATTGTCCCCGTCGGGCAACCTACGGGAGAAGGTCCAACAGCGCCCAGAGGCCAGCCGCTACTTCCCAGATTAACAACGCCCGGAGGGGCAAGCCCGCGCGGCCTTCCACCTATTCAACCCTCGCCGCTGCGGCCCCTCTCACCTCGACCGCAGCTCATACCGGTGCAGCAGCCCCAGGACCAGCCCGTCTTACCACCCCCGAACCAACCGGGACGACCTGCACCACTACGGCCCCTCCAACCACCTCCGCAGCGGCCGATCCCCATTCAACCACATCAACCTCCTCCACCTCGACAGCCACCGCCAACGCCTCCTGTGTTACCCGCCAGACCGAGACTGCCGCCTCCTGCTCGCCCGCCATTGCAGCCTCCGGCCCAACCAAGGCCAACCCCGACAGGGCAACCCCGGCAACCAGCGCCCGCACCTCCGGTCCAACCTCCGCCTGCACCACCAGCTCAACCCCAGCCGGCACCGCCGGCCCAACCGCTGCCGGTACAGCCGGCACCGTTACCACGACCGAGGCTCCAGTTACCTCCTCATGTGCCTCAAGGGCAAATAGAACTGCCGATGGACTTTTACCCAGCGCCTGCTCCGAGACAAGAACTCCCGATGGGCTGGGTGAAGCTGGAAGCCACCTTCGATGGAGATCCCTCCAAATTGGGATTTTTCTTAGTACAAGTGGTGCAGTTTTTCAATCGATGGGGGCACCTTTTCGGCAGTGAGGCCAGTCAAATCGAACATCTCGGATCTCGTTTGCAGGGCAAAGCAGCAGACTGGTATGTAGGACTATATAATGTTGGGGCCCCAGAACTAGATACTCTCCAGGGGTTGGTGGATGCTATCCGTGCTCAATATGAAGACCCCTTAGAGGAAACCAGGGCCCGAACAGAATTGCAAGCCATTAAACAGGGCAGCCTGTCAGCAAGAGACTATGTTACAAAATTCCGACAATTAGCAGCCAAGTGCCCTAGGTGTGAGGAGTCCACCAAAATTATTCTGTTCAAACAAGGCCTTAACCCGAGACTCTTGGACAGAGCCCTCATGCAAGACAATCCCCCCACGCTGTTAGGGTGGATCCAACTTGCTTGCGAAGTGGAGAATCGCATTTTGGAAGTCCGTTTGGTTGAACAACAACAACAAACGGGACAAAGAAGACCATTGACCTTACAGAGGGCAGCACGAGGAGCTAGCTACGCCACCCGTGGAGCGAGAGATGCTAGATGGCAACAAGGGCTGTGTTTGCATTGCGGACAGGCTGGTCACTTTGCAGCACAATGCCCTTACCGGCCTGTGCAAAGACCTCCGCTCCAACTACGGCGTCCAACCCCGGCTCCGTTTCCTACGCTCCAACGCCCAACTCCAGCACCCCGGGCGAATAGAGGCCGCGGCACTTCCCAAAGGCCAGCCTCAGAGAGAGGGCTGGAAGCGGAAGAAGTTATGGAATACGACCCCGCTTCCCCATCTTTAGAAGTTAATCCGGAAAGTCCCCAGTCGGGAAACGAGATGGATCTGTCGTAAAAGGGCCCAAACGACAGATCCGCCCCAAGCCCGTCCCTACACGGAACCGGCCGCCTGGGTCCATTTTATTCATGCCCGTGACTCTGATCAACCCAGAGAGAAAAATGCACATTCGAGTACAAGCTCTTATTGACTCGGGCTGCTCGAGAGACATCATAGCCCCAGCTCTAGTTAATGGACTGGTCTTACCAACTCGGGATTTACAAAATCCAGTAATCTTTGAACAAATGGATGGTACCAACATGAATCCTGTTACAACTGAAACCATCCCGGTGATCACAGGCATGGGACAACATTGGGAGAAGAGGTCCTTTGTCATCAGCTCTACTGCCAAGTACCCGTTAATACTAGGTAGCAAATGGCTATGTGATCACAATCCCTACATAGACTGGGCACAAGGATGTATTACCTTCAGTCACGCCAACTGTAAAAATCACCGTTGGAATCAAAACTGGGGCGAAAATCCCACTCATAAAGAAAAGGCCCTCCTTACCCAAGAAGAAGTCAACCAAATACCCGAACCTTACTGGCCTTTTCTAAATGCTTTCTCGGAGGAGGAAGCTGATACTCTACCCCCGCATCGACGAACGGACTGTGCGGTGGAAATCTTACCCGGAGCCTCACTGCCCAAAGGACGACTCTACCCCATGAGTCTCCATGAACGCGAAGAGCTCCGGAAATTCATCGACACCAACCTCCAACGAGGGTTCATCCGCCCAGCCTCTAGCCCCCACGCCGCTCCAGTCCTCTTCGTGAAAAAGAAGGATGGGGGGCTCAGACTCTGCACGGATTTCCGAGGACTGAATGCAGTGTCCACCAACAACGCCTATCCTATACCGCTCATCCGAGACCTTCTCAACGTCGTGGCCCAAGGTAAGATCTTTACAAAATTAGACCTAAAAGATGCTTACTTCCACGTTCGTATCAAGGCAGGGGATGAGTGGAAAACTGCGTTTAATACGCCCCTCGGACAGTATGAATACTTAGTTATGCCTTTTGGATTGACGGGAGCCCCGTCTGTATTCATGTCCATGATAAACGAAGTTCTACACGAATTTCTGTACAAAGGGGTGGTGGTGTACCTTGATGATGTTTTAATTTATTCGGACACTGAGGAAGAACATATCCAAACGGTACAAAAAGTCCTAGCCACCCTAATGAAGAATAGGCTACCCATCAAGTTGTCCAAATGTGAATTCCATAAAACCGAACTCACTTACCTTGGATATTGTATCTCCCAAGAGGGTCTGAAAATGGATCCAGCCAAAATTCAGGCGATCCGAGATTGGCAGACACCCACCACCCGCAAAGAACTGCAATCCTTCCTGGGTTTTGCCAACTTCTATAGAGACTTCATAGCAAAATTTGCCCAAATCACACTCCCCTTAACAGAGTTGCTGAAAACCAAAGATAAAGGGGACCAAGCTAAAAAACCCTCTTCCAAATTACAATGGACCCCCGATTGCCAAACGGCCTTCGAATACCTAAAAGAGCAATTTGTAACGGAACCCATCCTCTCCCACCCCAACGAACAATCCCCCTTCATAGTACAGGTCGACGCCAGCGATACGGCAATAGGGGGGGTTTTGCTGCAGAAGGGGGAGGATGGGAAATTGCGTCCTTGTGCATTCTTGTCTAAAAAGTTTTCGGAGGCGGAAAGGAATTGGAATGTGTGGGAGAAGGAGGCCTTTGCTGTAAAAGCAGCCCTTACTAACTGGAGGCATTGGCTGGAGGGGGCGCGATACCCTTTTGAGGTCTGGACAGATCATAAGAATTTGGAGGCCCTCCGGAGCCCACGCAGACTGAATGCCAAGCAATTGCGGTGGGCAGAATTCTTTTCCAAATTTGACTTCACTCTAAATTATCTCCCGGGCAAAACTAACTTTTTGGCGGACGCCCTATCGCGCATGCCCCAACATAAGAGCAAACGGGCGGAGACTGTCGACACGGTCTTCTCGCCTACGCAACTTGGGGGCGTGGTGACTACTCGCAGCCGTGCCAAACAGCCCCTCCCGGCCAACCAAGAATGGAAATCGAAACTTAAAAATGAAGTGGAGAAGGAAGGGAATAGAGCTCCGCGGAGCAAACTGATCCAATCCCCACAAGGGGATTGGTTAGCCGGGAGCAAGTTTTATGTCCCAAACAGCCTCAGACTGGAGGTTTTGCAGCGTTGTCATGATGCTCCCACTGCTGGACATTATGGGTATCTGAAAACTTTGCATCTTATCCAAAGACAATTCTGGTGGCCGGGCATGCGCAAAGACATTTCCCAATACGTTAGTTCCTGTCCTGTTTGCCTCAGCGCCAAAACCAGGAAAGGGAAGCCTCCGGGTCTCCTGCAACCATTGGAAACGCCAAGCAGACCCTGGGAAGTGATATCCATGGACTTTATCACGGATCTACCTATCTCAAAAGGACATACTTGTATTTTAGTTGTGGTAGATCTGTTTTCCAAACAAGCTCATTTTATCCCTTGTACTGCTATACCCTCCGCTCGAAAGCTAGCGGATCTGTTTCTAAAGCACATCGTAAAATTACATTCTTTTCCGTCCAAGGTGATTTCGGATCGCGGCGGACAGTTCGTTGCCAACTTCTGGCGGGAGCTTTTGAAAATGTTGAATATTGAGCAGGGCATCAGTTCAAGCCACCACCCACAAACCGACGGGCAATCCGAAAAAACTAACCAAATTTTAGAACAATTCCTTCGTTGCTACATCAACTTTCAACAGGATAATTGGGTGGACCTTCTCCCTCTAGCCGAATTCTCCTATAACAACAGTGTACACGCTTCAACGGGAGAGGCTCCATTCAAAATTGTATACGGGACTCACTTCAATCCCTTCCCATTGGACGCACCCCCTCTCCATTCCTCTAAACTGCCCGATGTGTCTTCATGGTGGGGGGAGGCGGCGCAGCAATGGACTCTTATTAAGAAACACCTTGAAAAAGCCAAACTGGATTATAAAAAATACGCAGATCGCCATCGTGTGGCCGAATGGGAATTACAACCCGGAGATCATGTGTATATTTCCACAAAGAACCTAAAACTAGCTCAGACCAGCCGCAAACTCGCTCTAAAATTCCTGGGACCTTTTCCTGTGCGCAAAATAATAAATAAAGTGACTGTTGCTGTAACTTTGCCCAAAAACCTGCGCCATGTGCATGATGCTTTCCATGTCAGCCTTTTAAAGAGAGCTCCCACCGACGACAAATGGCACATCAAAGCTCCACCCATTCCAACTTTGATAGACGATCAAATACACTATGAGGTACAACAGATCTTGGACTCTAAGCTCAAACGAAATCAGCTTTTTTACCTCATCAGATGGAAGGACTTTGATTCTGGTTACGATGAGTGGGTGCACTCTGCACATGTTCATGCTCCTAGATTAACCAAAGCTTTTCATACTTGCTATCCATATAAGCCTGGGGGGGATCTATTTTAAGGGGGGCAGAATGTCAGGTCCAGTATATATCTAAACTGTACTGACTCCATTTTCTAATGCTTCTAGTGTTTAAGTGCTTTCTCCCCAGGTGCACCAGTTCCCAGGCAGCATTCCCACCAGAGGAGATTGTTGTGTCTAACACCGTTCCACCAAGCATTGGCCTTGAAGGAGAGCAGCTTCCCAGGACTGAAGGATGTTGTTTTGAGAACTGTGGGGGGAGGCTGTTCCAGATGGGTATTGTTACTCTGTATCCTATGCTTGCTCTTCATTGGTAACAATGATCATGTACCATCCTGAGTCTCCTATTCAGGACAGTGGACTATAATGGACCTTTTCTGCAATAAAGTTTCCTTTGCCAGACACTGGACTTGTTCTTGCTTCTAAAGGAAACCTGGTAGAGAGTGCCTTATTTAGCCACAGTCTGACACCCAGTTCTCCAGATTAGAGTCCTGCCGCTCTTAACCACTAAACCAAACTGGTTCCACTAGTTAGGTTTTACTAGATATACTAGAGTCTAGTTAGGTTATAGTGCCATATTGGTGGAATAAACACTACTACAAATCTAGTGTCATGGAAAACATCAGCACCTGTGTGGATTTCCTGCCATGATTTTTACCCAGATTACAAATATTTCCATTTTAGGAAATACAGATACATGTGCCTGGTGCACTGTAGTCATTGGTGCCATGTGTGAGTCTCTCTACACAAGACATCTTACACGAGGATGCTTAAGTGTAGGGAGACACAATGTTAGCAAGAAGTGAAGTTTTAAAAAACAGATCACTCCTCAGAGGGTTTGTTAATTTCATCTTTGTCTCCCAGAAGGCTCTGTCAATTTCACGGCCTTTCAGGGAGGTGAAGATGAAATTAATAAACCCTCTGAGGAGCGATCTCTGCCAGCTATGTTTAAACTACCCTCAAGCAGAGAGGTGAAATTGTCAGAGCCTTCAGCTCTGTCTTTTGAAACGACACTTCCTGACTAACATTGCGCCTCCCTACATTTGAGCATCCTCGCGTAAGACGTCTCATGTAGAGAGACTCAGAGTTTGGTTCTGTTGGGCTTTCTGTGACATGAGCTCAGCTTGCATTAGGGATTGTGCCTTGGCCACGGCAGCCTTGACCCAGTGTGTTTCTGTAATGGGAGTCAGCTTTGAATTGTTCCCTTTAGGAAACAATGGAGTGGCTGGGGGCACCTTGTTCAGGGGCCCATAGAATTGGCCCCTGGGGTCCAATCCTCCTGAAACTTGGGGGGGGGGGTCTTAGAGGACAGGCATGAGTAGGTCCTCTGGAAATTTGGTGGAATTTGCTTGGAAAATGTCACGTCCAGCCCCCTGGATAGCCCCAGATATTTTCCCTATATGGAATAATGGAGAGTGCGTGGGGGCACCTTTGAGGGCCCATAAAATTGGACCCTGTGGCCAATTTTCATGAAATTTGGGGGGAGGGTCTTTAGAGAACAGTCAGGAGTAGGTTCTCGCCAAATTTGGTGAAGTTTGGTTGAAAAACAACCCCTCCAGCCCACCAGATAGTCCCGAGAGTGATTTTCCCATAGAATACAATGGTTAATTTTTTTAGAAACAGCCAAATTAGAGAATCAATGCAGAACTCAGAAGTTTTTCTCAGATTTGGTAAAAAAAAATATTCAGATTTACCCCCAAAAAATTTGGTGCACACCCTTAAACATGACTACCTGTCTGAAATTATAACTGTGGAAGCCAAAAACTAAATTTTGACACACAGTGCTATTTAAATTGTTTGGGAAGGATTTTTTTAAAATCTATTTGATTTCAGCAAGCAACAAGCAAGCTCTGGCTTCTGGAGGAAAAACAGAAATACCCGAAGTTGTTAAAGCAGAAATGCTTCTTGTTACACCTATCCATCTAATTGCAATCCACAAGATTTCTCTCCTTAAAAAATACAACACCCAATATCTTCCTTTCCTACAGTCACAGCAACGAAACTCACGAAAAATGTGTAATTCATATATGAGAAATGTATACCAAATATTTAAAAATCCTAATACAGTATGTTTTAAGAAATGTATTGCGATAAACTAATTTCAAAGTCCAATGTTCTACAAAATAGAAGCAGGCGTCTAAAAAGGTTCTGTCTGGCAGAGGATTTTCCATTTCTGTAGCACCAGCTTTTGTAGATTAATGTGTTTCATTACATGTGTACCACCCCACAAGGTGCTCGGAGCTGCTTACATATGAGTTGCTCTATTTGCACTATATATGAGTTGCGGGCAGTCTCTCATCCAGACCAGTAGAATTGCATCATATATCTTCAGACAATTCCCAGAGCCATGCCTTTGCAGTCCAAGACATAAAAATACAAAATGTATTTAAATACATTTTTAATCCTGCTACAATCAGTCTAAACGGGTTTAAACTAAGTACTTCATTATAACTGAACAGTGGGTTGGACTGGTTGTTTTAAGGACTTGTATGGATTGTGAAGCTGGCTTCCTTTTTTCAGATTACATCTTTATTTATAGCCTGCGTTTAGAAATTGACAAGCGTTCCAGATAAAATATCCAGCACTTTCAAGTTAAAGTTGTTTTGCCAACTTAATGACCAATCCACCCACTGCTTGGAGGCAATGTGTCAAGACAATAAAATGAATTCCTGTCTCAGTCCAGACATCAGAGAGTATTTGGATAAACTTCACCGTGACCTCAGAGGAACCATATTTTACAGAATGAGCAAATTTCTTTTTTATATATATATATAAAATTAGGAGCGTGCGTGCAAAAATGCAAAAGCTACATTCCCGAAGGAAGACCAACTGAAGTCCAATACAATTTTAAGTGTGGAAATGTTACTTACGAAACATCTGTGAGTTCCTAAACTAACTGGAGATCTATATCCATTGCTTGCTCGTTAACTTTTATTACTCTGTTACAAACCCAATTTGGAAGTAAGGCACAACATTTTAACAGATCTTAATTCCAAATAAAAAATGCAACCATTTCTTATTAGATTTCTAGATGACAAAAAGGTATTTGATTTTAATGCACAGGGGGGAAAACACACACCCGAGTAGTCCCACTATAGGCTCTGTCTGAAAAGCCTGGAATTAAAGACATTAAGCAATTTCTAGGTGAAATCAGTTTATGTGCCTTGACAAATCTGTCTACTTTTCATTTGCTATTACTGTCAACATCTTTAGCATTCAAAGGGTGGATGTTCTTATGGAGTTTCAAAATGACATCTAGAAAATGGCAGCTAAAATCACACCTTCCCACTGACAGAAGTGTTCTTCCCCAGAAAAACAAGTATTGGATATAACCCAATGTTGGCTTTCATTTCCCATCCAAAATTCAGTTCCGCTGAATCAGACACTGAGGATTGGAGGGGGGAACCCACCCTTTATATTATTAATACACCACAGTGACATCTTTCCTCTGAGATTTCAAATGAAGCAATGAGGCAAAAGATCCTTGAATATTCCGCTTAGAACTAGTGAATAGCATTAAAGTGTACGGTGCTGTTGTTTCTTTAGCATTACAGTAAAAAGGAGGCTTTCACTTTATTTTCCATAGCTTTAAAGAACACTCTGGTTAAAGGAAGATAATCTAAGCTTATCTTAAAACAGAATGTCACACAATGTTGCATCACTCAGAAACTGGACGAATTATGGGGTGGGGAGGGGAGAGTAACTGCCGTGTGAAACTCCTGGTATGCATTATGAAAACATATCCAGTTCAGTTTATATATTCATAAAGGAACATAACACAACTAAAATACTTCAGCTCAGTCTGTATTACATATGAATCAACTGTAGCTGAGATTATAAGAGTCAAGTCTTTGGAACGAAAGTATAAAGATACAAGGGAGGCACTGTGCCATTTTGAAAAGTATTACCTTCTGAACATTGTTCTAGTAAAAAAAGAACAGCAACACTTAAAATAGTCATAACAAAGATAGAACATACATCATCGCCCTTGAAAGGTTCCTCCTCTCCTTGTAATCCATCATTCACAGAGGTGACAGTATACCACAATAGAAAGGCTCAGGAAAGCCCATTATTTCTAGGAATAATATAACCATAAGGAAAATACTCATTAAGAAAGCCTGGACTTCCAAGTGAGTAGTACACCTTCTAGAATATTACCTCTTTTCTTGGAACGAAACCTAAGGATTTGAGGGAGGGAGATGTTCTTAAAATGGTAAGAAACTTCCAGTTTCCCTCTGTTTATATCAGAGGTCTGGCCAAGATTGTGTGACTAGCACAAAGTCAGGTCAGCCAGGAACATTTCATGGTTGGAGGGAAGATTCAAAACCTTGGTCTCCTTGATCCTGGTCTGACATTCCTGGTCAGTGCTGTCTGCACTGCCCTGCCTTCTTGTGAGCATATAAAGTGGAAAGCCTTCTCTGGTGCTGCTGTCTCTATGCCGCCATCTTGATTCAGGGTCTTCTTGTGAGTAAACGTTTGATTTCATTGTAAATGTAAGAGGGGTGTTGCACAGCTAATCTTGTCAGGATGTTCCAATTCCATTTTTGGCACTCCAACACCCATAATCATCCTGAGCTTGGTGGCCCATTTTTAAATGCCTAGTTTTCTTTTTGGCTGAGTTATGCCTGCCAGAGTAAACCATGGCGTCCATGGGGTGGAGTTTCTGGAAATGACATGGGTCATGATGTTTTGATACCCTCTGTGTTTGGCGATGCAACTAGAGGTGTGCAGTTTGGTTTGGAGGGGTCATTTTTACCCAAACTTCAGCACATTTGGAGGGAACCGACTCCTGACTGTCTTCTAAAGTCCTCCCGAGTTTCATGAAAATTGGACTCCCAAGGGTCAATTTTATGGGCCCCCAAAGAAAGTGCCCCCACTCTGCATTACTCCATATGAGGAAAAATATCTGGGGGCTATCTGGTGGGCTGGGGGGTGTCATTTTTCAACCAAACTTCATCAAATTTGCGGGGAACTCCTGTCTTCTAAAGACTCCCCAAGTTTCAAGAAGATTGAACTCCCGGGTCCATTTCTATGAGCCCCTGAACAAGGTACCCGCAACCACTTCATTGTTTCCTATGGGGAAAAAGTCAAAGTTGACTCCCATTGTAGAAACACACTGAGGCAAGGCTGCCATGGCCAAGGCACACTCCCTAACGTAAGCTGAGCTCATCTCAGAGAAAGACCAACAGAACCAAACTGAAGCAAGGGACACTCTTGCAACTTAGCCCAACAGAACCAGGGTCATTCACAGTAGCCAGGCACTGGGTTTGGCCAGTGGGGGAATACCACAGAACAGTACCCAGCCATAAGCACAAGCCGCCCCCTTGCTTCAGTTTATTTCTTTTGGTTCTGGGAGGATTCTACTCCCTTGCTTCAGTTTGATTCTGCCTCCAAATTTGATGAAGTTTGGTTGAAAAATGACTCCCTCAGGTCCACTGGATAGCCCCCCAGAGTGATTTCCTCATAGGGAATAATGGCTGAATATCCCCAAATTTCTTGGAAATGGCTGAATCGAATTAGAGAATCAATAGGGATTCAAGGAATTCCAAATTTTTTTCTCAGGTCTGGGGGAAAAAAATTGGATTTACCACAATTTTTTGGTGCACATCTCTAACTGCAACTCCTTCAATCATCCTGAAGCCAGCAGCCAGTTTTGAGACCCCTAGCTTTATTTTCAATGAGTCTGTGTGTCATGGATGGACAGGCAGGCAGGTGGACAGGGAGACAGAGACACCTTTATTTTTATAATGTATGTGTGCCACAGACAAACAGATGACTCCTTTTATTATTATAGATATTAAGCCTCTTAAACACAATTACAATGTAATATGATAAAATACAAGTATCGTGTAAAGGTAAATTATTACATAGGTTAGTGCTACATGATCATTCTACCAGCTTGAGATAGAAGGTTATTAAATACAACCTGCACCTTTCTCTCATTATTTCTTTGCAACCTCTCCGAAGCACCTAGTACTATTTGTGCTGAATTGTCTGATTGTTCCAAGGGAGAAGCAACCTCTAAACCACTATGAAGTCAGAACAAATTAATTTCACTTGAACTTTGCATGCCACAATGCAAGCCAAGTCTGTAAAGGTAAAAATCCACAGCACAAATCAAGAGCTTTTCAGCAATAATGCACTTATGCCTTAACATCTGTGTCACCATTAATTTTCATTATGGAATACAGCCTTCACATTTTTATGCACCACAAAGCAAAAAACAAAACAAAACACGAAGCTGTAACTTAGATCTCACAAGGTATTTTCATGCTCACTGAAGGGAAAGGCAAGTGAATTTCACCTTTTTCTACAACATGACTATAGTATGGATTGTTGAAGGCTTTCATGGCCGGAGAACGATGGTTGTTGTGGATTTTCCGGGCTGTATAGCCGTGGTCTTGGCATTGTCGTTCCTGACGTTTCACCAGCAGCTGTGACTAGCATCTTCAGAGGTGTAGCACCAAAAGACAGAGATCTCTCAGTGTTACAGTGTGGAAAAGAAGTTGGCAGGTAATTTATATCTACTCAGGAGGGTAGGGTTGGGCTGAGTCATCCTGTAAGAATTTCCCAGGGTGTGGAATGCTGTTGTTGAACAATTTCAATTTGACAGAAGAGACCTTAAGAATGAATAGAGCATGGTTTCCAGTCCTAAAAAACACCAGGCTAACAAAATACTCTATACCCGACAATAGCTCTGCAGAGAAGATTAGCATATCAAGCACCAATCCATATGCAAAAGAACCTCCTCAGGATACAGTGAAGCCTTCCTCCATTAGCATGTATTAGTTAAAATATCAGTTATGGTTATTCCAGTTTTATGCTAGGAATGGATAGCTGTGTCCAAGTCACAGAAGGCTTTCATCAATATATTCATCAGCATATAGGTGTTCTTATGTCTTAATAGCTGTAACTCAAATGGTTCTCCCCACCCTCAACTGATTAACATCACTGAGATTGCAGAGGTCATATGTGTGTTAAGGAAATTTTTATGAATATTGTTCATGGGGGACATTGGAATATTTATGAGCATTTCACAATGTCACAACAGCTTAGCCAGTGGTAAGGTAGAGTTGGCAGGCAACAAAAAAAAGCCATTTTAAACTAAGTATAAATCTAATGCAGCTAAAGTCAAGTATCTAATTTTGAATTGCTCCAGTAAAGCAAAACCCTCCCAGAAAATTTGAAAATTCAATATTCATTAGATTAGGAATTTCAGACTGTAGAATTTTGAGAAAGAATTTTTCTACGGTGGCAGAGGGAATCTGTTAGAATTTAGATTTCTGAGATGGGTTTTGGATTTTTAGAGGCCCCCTCCTTGCATATTTTAAAATATGATTCCAAAGAAATGCTATGTTTGGGAAAGGGAACGGAAGATTTCACTTTTTTAGAGGATACAGAAACGAAAAAAAATCTTTCTCATAATAGTATAATTTTCTGCTCCCACCTTCCTTCGAGGAGTGTACATTTTAACCTCACAATGTGAAGTGGGTGCGACTGAAAGTGAATGACTGGCTCAAGGTTATTCAGTGAGTTTCATTGCTGAATGGGGATATCCCAAATGTAATTTGTCTTTAATTACTCTTAAGCCTTGGGGAGGGGATTTTTTCCCTCACAAACTAATATTTTGATTCACATCTGAGAATTCTCCCGAACATTCATAAACACATGTTCATGTTTTTCTGTCTGACTGGTCAGCCCACTAGAGGCACCCACTTTACTTTAAAAAATGTAATGATGGTCAATAACTGGAATTAGAAACGTGTTAGGGAAGAAAATGCTTCATTTATTTCTCTATGAATCATTGTTCTTGTGCCCATCTCTTGTTTAGGAAATTGCTCAGTCCAGTCACCAAGGACTGGTAAAATACAGCCCTGTCAAACATTACTGTCATTTACTGTCATGGAATCTTAAGTGAATTTAAAATGACATGTCAGCATATGGGATTTATTTCAAACACACACACACATACACACAGCCTATTTAACAAACAGCCCTTTATGTAGAATCTGTACCCAGTAGGCTTGCAGGCATTATACGAAGCACAAAAGGCATAGATCACTCCATAAAATGACATATAAAACAAGTCTGATGAATAAGGGTTTTCTGGGAGCACCCCCCCCCCTTCATTATCTTAAATCCTCGCATTCAGCCTTTATGCCTTTCAGGAGCTGTCCGGCAGAGACCATGCTGTCCTAAACTCTAGCTGACTAGGCATTAAAAGTGGAAGAGCTGCCTACCCAGAGAAAGCTCTTTAAGCAAAAATAGAAATGGAAACTTAGCCATTGCGAATTTATTGGGCTGGGAGGGGGAGGGCATGTAAGCTTGGACTCTGCAATCATCTTCTTTGTCCTTGCAAGCTGTTGTTTCTGCCACTGACTCTGCAAGCTATTCAGGCCTCTTATGTTTCAGCCGTTGAACACGAGCACTCTAATTAAGAGCCCAGTCCAAGCAGTGGGTGCTCCTAAACTGCGCTGGTCAAACAGAGGCACTTACAAACCTGCCCCCAATATATCTGAACAAGCTGTTCTCACCCACAGAAATGTCTAAGCTAGCCAACACCCTTTTATATTTACCACTTATGAACCAAGTCCACGCTGAACAGTGTAAAAAGGTATTCTTGGTAGCAGCCCTTCAGGAAAGCCCGGTAGCCAAGGGCAAACGAGGTCATAGAATCATAGGGCTGGGACCTCTAGGGTCATCTAGTCCAACTCCCTGCACAATGCAGGAAATTCACAATAACCCCCCGACTGCCCCAGTGACCCCTGCTCCATGCCCAGAAGATGGCATAAATACCTCCAGGATCTCTAGCTAAACTGACCTGTGGAAAATTGCTGCCTGACCGCAAGGTGGTGATCAGCATTACCCTAGGCATGTAAGAAGGCCACGAGAACTAAGCCCATTCTGCCCACCCCTCATTGAATAAGTTGGTGTAATTAGGGATGTATTACTGTACCAGCTCAGAACCTTTGGGATAGAGGAGGCTACAAATTAGATATTTTCCATGGTTATCCCCCCCCCCCCCGCCCCAAGCACTGCTGCAAACAAACACAGTGGTGTCCAAGGTGTTACGTCCTCCTTGTGGTGCCCTACTAAAGCTTTTCCCTGTGCATCTGTGTGCTGTGAAGACAGAATAACTCACTGCATTCTTTAAAAATAAAAGTTGAGAGTGTTTTAGAACAGCAAAATGCATCAGTGAATGTCAGACATGAATAATCTCTTACCCTTTAAACAGAAGCCTGCGCAGTGGGTCTTTCTGTTCCACAAAAGGATGTCAATAGGAAATCCCTGAATGAAACAATTACTTTCTTCAATGGAAGCTCTGCTAAGTGGATTGATTTAATTGGGTGTGTGTGTGGGGGGGTAAGAGGGCTGTGTACAAAATCTATCATTGTTGCATTGTGTTGTCTTTCCTTATCCTACCTACAACTCTTGTCTCTGGAGTTTAAAGGAGCGATGGAGGCTAGGCATACTTTGGGAACAGTGATATATTTGTTCAATTATCCACAGACCTAAAGCCTCTTCATCAAATTAGCTGATCTCTATTTATAGCTGATTATTCTGTAGGGGTGAGCTAATGAGAAACCCATGGAGTGATGAAGCACTGCCAGGGTCTTCCCTTCTTCTCTTCCTCCCCTCTGAGCATTTGCTGCACAACAGCCCCAGGGCTGGTAGAAGGAGTGTGTAACTATAAAGCAGAAGTATTTGGCTTAACAGCCTGTAAACAAAGAATCTGAGAAGATATGTAACCCATTCTGCACGGCGAGTGACAAATTTAACTATGCTTTTGTCTCATAAGACTGTGCCGTGCATCTGCATTGCTTAAGTGATAAAGCAATACTGTAAATCTAATTAGATACCAAGTAATTACTCCAGCAGTAAGGAAATAAATCAGGGACGAGAGGTGTAGCCATGCAAAGGGTGTTGCTATAGAGGTGCATAGTTAATATGCAAAAAGTAGACCAAGAAATTAGAACACTTGGAGATTATTTTTTTTCTGTGTATCTTTTATTAGTCCCAGTTACTAACCTCATCCATCATGGTTTGCAATTGACTAGGCACTCATTAGGACCAAATCCTCATTCCGTGACACTGTGACATCCCCCCCGCCCCATAGTTACAAACAACGTGTGTATTCTACCCAAAGGCAGCTGCGTGCAGTCTTAAGCGAGATATAGACCATATATATTCTCACATTCACAGGTTTTTTTAGGTTAACATAGCTTGGATGTGCTTTAACATCTCTCCTGTTGTCAGTATAAAAAGTGGAGTAAGTAAGTAAAGTACATATGCGCAAAATATTTGTCCAGGAAACCAGCAGCAAAGAATGGGCCTTTCATCTCGCTCTTCAAAGCACTGATCATGGGGAATGTGGGTGTGTCTTTGAACAATGCATCTTGCTTCTGATATGCATCTACAGTGTATAGACCACAGTGCCTGTGGATGGGATAGCAGTTAAGGCCTTGGCCCGTTAGGAACCTGTTCCCAAGTATCATCATCTGGGCTACACTTGTTGGTTAGTCTAGTCTGGGCAAGGAAGAAGAGTGTACGCTGTCCCCAACCTAGACAGATGCTTTACCATGTAAAAGTGCAAGAGATACTGAGACGTTCTCCTGTTTAGTGTCCTCTGCTTCCTTCCATTTCATTTTATCATTCTACAACATTTCAGAGATGATTCTAGGCCGAGGCAGAGTGTCCAACAGCAGTTCTCCAGAGAACTACCAACCACCACTACTGAATGGTTAAGACAATACTGACTGTAATAGACCAATAGTCTCATTCTGTATCCTGCAGCTTCATGTGTTCAGTGTTCCTTGAGGACAGAGCCTGTTCCTTAAACAGACATGCACCTGTATGATGCTAAAGGAGCAGCCTCATTCCTCTGACATCTTCTGTGGAGGGTTCAAGACTCAGCTTTCAGTCGTACTCGGCAGTGGAAGATGGTAATCCTCTAACAAATTGCTACATAAATATCCAAAAGCTCATTGTCTGGTACACAGTAGTATAGTCCACAGTCTTTGTGGTTTGGATAAGTTACACAGCAGTATATAGTCTACATGTATATTGCATCATTTAATACATCACGCTAAATTGCTTGTGCTTTGTCTCAGCATTGTTTTCAATTCTGTATCAGATTTCTGCAATCTGTACCCTATTGCATTGTTTTTTGAATGTTTGACCGTATTGACTTACATGATGTGATCCACCTTGAGTCTCAGTGAGAAAGGCAGACTAAAAATAATGTAAATAAACAATCTGGCGGCAGACATGGACTTGTCAGACTAATTGATAACACTAAAATCTCACAGAAAATACATGGAACTGAACCACACCTACATTTCTCTGGTCTGTCTTCAGTCTGCCATCCACAAATTCTCTATAAATTTGTAAACCTCACTAAAAGAGGAACTGATTATTACAGAGTTGAGACAGTTGTTCCTATCACCAAAAGGAGATCCACTTCGAACATACACTTCCATGCACATATCTTCTCCACTGGATTAGAATCTTGATATATAACATAGATGGGGCATCTGGCCCCATGCCCAGTTGAAGGTGAATGTACCACACTGCTTTCAGGGGTATCTTCTGGAGCAATCAGATCTGGAATGGGGCGAATGGGAAGTGACAGTTTGGTGTAGTGGTTAAGAGTGGCAGGAGAACCAGGTTTCATTCCCTACTCCTCTGTCTGAAGCCAGCTGGGTGACCTTGGATCAGTCACAGCTCTCTTAGAGCTCTCTCAACCCCACCCACCTCACAGGGTGATAGTCATGACTCATGATGATAATAATAACTCTGCTCCGAGTGGGCATTAAGTTGTCCTGAAGAGTGGTATATAAATCGAATGTTGTTGTTAAATACAGGATTTAAAATGCACCTTTTGGCAAACTTAATCCATATATAAATGAATTTCAGTAAGAAATGGAGATTCTCTCTTCATATACTTTTGCAATTAGAGTGTGTTTGAAATAATGTCTAGAAAAACAACTGTGTATTGTATTGCATTTCAACTGATAGTATTTTAACAGTTTAAAATTTCTCTTAAACAAAAGATGAGGGTTGCTGAAATATACATTTCATTTAAACCTCCATTGAGAAGTAGCTAACGCAAAAGGGCAGGATTAATTTTTGTAGCAGTCAGTCAATACAGAACCCAGTAATCTGCTACGAAAAAGGAAAGAGTGAGCATTAACATTAAAACTTGTTTTATAACTTACAGGCTAAAACTTTATAACACTATTGGCCTTTAAAGAAAAATGGGTCCATCAGAAAAAAGCATTTGTTAAATTAGTATGTTATCTTACCGTTTATTTTTAAAGCATACAACACACTCTACATGATTTTATATGAATATTATTAAATATATGATCAAAACAAAACAAACATAAAAGGGGGACTTTTTTAAAATTAGTTAATGCTTTACAATACAACAATAATTAGAATTCTGAAAGCGTTTCATGTCAAAGCAAGACACAGAATTGGGTCAGATGATGGATGGAATCATGTCTCAGGTTCATAAATTCCTGTACACTTCAAACTTAGTTATGAAATTCTGGTTTAGAGGCAAACCTGTAATTTACCTAATGAAGACACAATAGTAAATCGCAGTTTTTTAAAATCATGAAGTGAGAAAGGAAGTCAAAGTGCAAGAGGAGAAGAAGAACACATGACTGAACCACAGACTCTTGATGACCAAAGCATGGTTTGGCTCTTATACCTAACCTGTGCCAAGGTTTCTGTTAACAAATTTCCATATAAAAACAAATAATGTTTGGACCTTATCCATTTACTGACTGATGGCACATTCAATTTATTTCAGTATTTCTTGGGAGATGAATTTGGTACCACATAGTGCAATCCACCTTAAGTCTCAGTGAGAAAGGCAGACTATAGATGTAGTAAGGGTTTTTTTTCCTGCCGGAATGAGCTGGAACTCTGTTCCGGCAGTTCTCCAAAGAGATCACGCGATCATGTGTTCTCCTCCCCTCCCTCTCAACCAGCCCTCACTCTGCGTGTTCATGATGTTGTGTCTTCTGTTGCATATCCTCCCTTCAAACTCTTCCCGGTAGTTACGTTAAATCCCCTGTAATTCTCCTCTTTGAATTTTGATACCTCTTTATTGACTTAACAATTAAAAAGGATGAATTGTTTTTAATCAGTCCCCGCAGGCCAGATGAAGGGGGGGAGGGCTAAAATTTAAAGAGCCCTTTCTGTGTATGATCTGAATTGACTGGAGCTTTGTAGCACAAAGTAGCACATGGACAATAAAGGGGTTAACAATGTAGTTGGACCTGTGCAGTATGGGAGTTGTAGGCAATAAGGATTCTGGGAGCTATAGTAAAACACTGTGCAGCTTCCTGTAATGGCCTGTCCCAGGGACATGAGGGGAGATAGTTCTTTCAGCGCAGTCTGATTTTCTTCCTATTAAATGCAGCAGATGGCCCCGAATGAGAAGCTGCTTTTAAAAATGTATTTTTAGTTTGCTTAAAAATACATAGGTCAGTTGTGCCCTCCCCCCCGTTTCCTATATTCACTTTCTTGAATTCTGGTACACTAGCAAATAGGCTTTCCTGCTGGGTGGAGTTCTTGTGTTCTTTACATTTTGCCGAAATAATTGCATGTTTGTGACATTTTTACGATACCTTCCTTTGCTCTTTACCTGTGTTGGTAGATTTGTAATGACTCATTTCTCATATGTGTATCAAGTGAAATTGCAAGTGCACTCTTGAAAATTCATTGGGGTTTTATTTCTTGTTTAAATTTAGGTTTCATTGATGACATTGAATTTCATTTTGTGGATAGTTCCAGATGCATTACATTTGCCTTTTTAAAAAAACAATCTGAGCATGGTGTTTATTTCATTTCCATGGTCAGTCATTTTGCATACTCCCAAGTCTTGTTTTTGAACCATGTTTTTTAACCATGAAAATGTTAACATAAATGTTTTTAAGAGATGTGGTTTGCCATTGCCCGCCTCTGCGAAACAACCCAGGAGGGATCACCTACTTAGCTTCCGAGATCTAAGATCAGGCAAGCCTGGGTTGTCCTGGTCTGGGCTCAGGTGGTATACTGCCCCAGTTAACTCTTATAGTCTGAAGCCTATGCTTGATCTCACCTTGCTCATCCCTGATTTAGATTGGGGTTGTGCAGGGAGAGGAAAGAGTTATGGCTCTTCAAGCCCAGTTTGCTTTTGCTAATTGAAGTTGTGTTCCCTGTGCTGTGGTAACATTTTAAAAGAAAAAAGATGCTTCATTTCCCCTTTAAAATGCTTAAAAACAATACAAGAAGCCCAGTTACAAGAAGTGTGAATATACCATCCATCCATCCATTTCTCTAATCATTTTTAAAGTCCTTAATATTTTCTAGTAGTTGCCACTTCATGTGGTAGTGAATTTCATATATTATAGATACACTCTTTAATATCCAGAGGAGTTAGCCGTGTTAGTCTGTAGCTGAAAAATAGTAAAAAGTCCAGTAGCACCTTTAAGAGTAACCAACTTTATTGAAGCATAAGCTTTTGAGAACCACATACATAAGTGGTTCTTATGTATACCAATGTCTCAGACAATCTAATTCAAAAGTCTTTTAATCAAATGGATTCTGCATAATAAACACAAAAATCCAGGGCTTTTTTTCTGAGAAAAGAGGTGGTGGAACTCAGTGGGTTGCCCTAGGAGAAAATGGTCATATGGCTGGTGGCCCTGCCCCCTGATCTCCAGACAGAGGGGAGTTTAGATTGCCCTACGCGCCGCTGAGCGGCACGGAGGGCAATCTCAACTCCCCTCTGTCTGGAGATCAGGGGGCAGGGCCACCAGCCATATGACCATTTTCAAGAGGTTCCGGAACTCCGTTCCCCCGCGTTCCCCAAGCCCTGCAAAAATCTATGCCTTAATTATATACCTTCATCATCTCTGAAAACACAATGTTTCTACCGCAATTGATCACTCCTAAGGCTTCTTTGTAGGGCTTAAAATGAGCATGCTTTTTTATTTCGCCAAGGTTTTTTGGAGTGTGTAGGCATTCTGATTTTGAAACAGGAACACCATTTTTCTTCTGCATAAATAAACTAGTAAATTGCTAAAAATAGTTGCAATCTTACTCAACCTGATAATCTGCTGCCTGACCTTAGCAGCTTGCAATTTTACTATTTTAAAAAAATTAACAAGCAAAATTTACTCCTCTGTCCAAAAAAATTGTTTTAAACATTTTAGAAAAATACTGCTAGGCAGGAAGCCATATATTGTTCTCACAAACTGCATGCTCCAAGGAGGAAGTTCAAAGAAGTGTAATAAATATGCCATCTGCTCACATAGCTAGTTACTTCTTGTCACAATTATATTCTAGTCCTATCTAACAGCTTTCAAATAATAACTTAGTCTTTAAAATGCAATAATGTTTTTCAAAGTTGAAATAAACGGTTTTATTATTACTTAGGAATCTTCCTCTTATTAATGTGCATTACCAGCCAATATCTAAAAATTATGCCTTTTCCCAGTTAACGTGTCACTACATCCCTTCCAAGTTACCACACAAGACTTTCCCACCAGCTGCCTACTTGGCAACCAGAACGAAATCCCAAAATACAGCTTATTGTAACCTCACCTTTCTATACGACCTGATCTTCTAACCCCCTAGCAATATGCAAGACTATTGCCTTACACAAAGTAAGCATCATTGTCAACCAGGTCCGCTGTGCCTTGTCATCATTTAAAAATTAAAAGCTATTCCCAACCTCAACCAGGATTCTAAACCATGATTTAATCTCAGCTCATAAGGAGGAAACAAACTCCAATTAGCCCAGATGCCTACATTTGAAGAAAAAGTAATAAGGAGTAAGATCACCCAATTTTGCCAAAACAATGAAATAAAGCTTAAAATGCTATATCTGTTACTTCTATGGATTTTAAGCTGCTACTTATTCAGCAAAAAAAATTATGTTTAGAGTATACTGGACAACACAGTGTCCTTTTCTTAGGACACTTAAGTCCTTTACTTAGTAAAGGACTAAGTAGTGTCTACCTGCTGGCACTGTAACTTACAGGTCACATTTCTTAATCGTATGCTTTGGGAATGTCCAGTTATTCAATCTTTTTGGAAGGAAGTTACGACTCAATTTTGTATTTGGTTTTTAAGGGTGTGTATGCATTTTTAAACTTCCTGCCTGTATCCTGGAACCTAAATAGTAGTCAACTCAAATGAACCCTCTGTGTCTTTACTGCAGCTAAAAGACTTATATTAAAACATTGGAGTGACAAATATACACCTTCCGTAATTCAACGGATGGAGAACCTTGCAACTCCTGAAAGTACTCCCGTTGTCCCATCACATCTTCCGCTTTGAGTCCCAGATGACCAGGTATCCCTAAGGGGATGGGAAACATGCAGGCAATGCCAGCCAACCATGCTCATGCCAGTCATAAGCAAACAGCTTAGATTGATACAATGTCTGAATTTGGACAGAGCTCCTTGAAATAAATTAGGGGGGTTTAATAATATAGCAACAGATGGGCCATATCGAGAGACAGTGTAGTGTAGCATGAGAATGACGGGACTAGAATCTGGGAATCCCAAGTTGGTTGCAGAAGGTGGCTGTAGAAGATGCAAATAGTACGGTAGAAAAGTTTGAAAAACTGATGGCTGTGACTATTTTTGTCTTCCTTTTGCTTGCATTTGTGGTGGCATGGATAAACTTGTAAACATTTTATCACACTTGAAATGGCCCTCATAGTACCACTTAGAGTACAACACACATCCTGGTTGGAAAGCAAGATTAGTTCCACTGACTTCAAAACTTCTTTATCTCCTTTTTTCCTAACACTATAACAATATGTTCTACTCCTTCGGCCTCTCCCTCATGACTCCTTCTTTAGCTTCAAGGTTACCGTTGATCCAGAATTATACATGAAGTGCAAGATTCACATGGAACTCCTTTACGGGCAAACTTGCCTGATCACTTCAATAAATCTGCCTGTTTGCAGGGGGGGGGGACACCCCTGCAGGCAGCTTTCATATCAAAGCATCTTTACATAGGTAATTTTTTCTTGTTTTAATACATGTACTGTGATGAATTCTTGTGATGAAATCTGTTAACTTCGGAAAAGATATTCCTGCAGGCCAGCAGACGATTAGACAATTAACCTGTTAACTGCATTATGTGACAACTGTATGCATCAGAAAATACTGAGAGAGAAAGAAGAATTATGGTAGGAGACTAGAGCAACCAAGGATAGCTAATCGACTGGAAATATTTCAAGTCTTAGCCAAAGGGCTATTATCCCATTTAAGAAAGGAAACTGTAGCAACTGGCACATCCCACGCGTAATTCATTTTTCAGTTCATAGCCAAAGGGGACAAAATAAACCCTATTGACTCTTTAATCAAAGTGACAGACTTCACCACTCAGAAGTAATATACAGAGATCACATGCGGCTATTAAAATAGATTACAGAGGAAACCCAAATATCATGAAATAATACGCTGTTCTTTCGTTTCACACCATTCATCACTCTCTGCCTGATCTGTTGGCTGAATTTTCCTTGGATCGTGATCCTTGGATCACTGAATTTCAGATTGTTGAATCTGAGTTCATTCACAAATTCAGAACAATAGGCCCTGAGGACTTCCTTTACAACACTGTGGTTTATAGCACCCATTACATTGCCACAAGCAAAAAATGGTTTATATTTGATGCAAGCCAAGATAGCAAGCTGTGATTTCCAGCTTGCAATCTGGATTTGAAGAGAAAGCGCAAACCACAGGCCTGGACCCAAACGTGTTTTCGCAAATGAAATGATTTCCACTCATGGATCTTGACTCTCTCCTCCCTCTTTCAGCTGAAGCTTAAAATGCTCCTGCCCCCAATTCCATGGGACAGATTTGGGGGGTATTTTGAACTGCATGGGGGACAAGAAAGTCATGTTCCACAGCAGAAATCATTCTGTCCTTAGAAACACAGCACTGAATCCAAGTCATGGTTTTGCAGTTAGATGTAGTGGGTAACCAACTCCAGACTGTAATGTTTGAACCACCTTAATATAAAATAGAACATCTTCCTTTAATCTAGATATGTAATTCCATATTACAATCACATACAGGCAAGTGGAGCGTATTAATTTCTGACTGCTCTGCTTCAGGCAGTCAAACATTTGGGTATGTGCTTCAGGATTCCAATAAATAGATAATTAACCTAATTCCTTGAGCGAAATGTTTCCAATATAATGAGTATGTGCCATACAGCCACGTAGGGAAGAAAACCAAAAGAAACAATGTGACATCAACTTTAACGGATTAAAGCATTCAAGGTGAAAAATTAAATTGCAAATTCGTGCAACAGCCAAATGTACACCAAACCTACAGCAGGAGCATATTCACAGTGCAATCCTATGGAGAGTTACTCCAGTCTAAGCCCATTGAAGTCAATGGGCTTAGACTGGAGTAATTCTCCATAGGACTGCACTGTCAGTTTCCTTGGCCGATGGGAAGCATAGAACAGCACATTCCCAAGTAAAAAAATTAGTTCATAGCAAGTCGTTAAAAGCTGAAAATTACGACTGAGATTTTATAAATAAAAGTTTGTTTCTCCCAACCCCAAGTTCACTGACCCACTGTTAAACAGCTCTATGCATTGGTTGAAAAGGATCAGGCAGGCCATCTTATAGAAGAAATAATTAAGTCCCAAGCCTATTGCCAAAAATGTGGTGATGGGAAGAACAAGGATCGCCAACTTCCAGGTGGAGGCTGGAGTTCTCCTGGAATGACAAGTGCTCTCCAGTCTTCAGAGACAGTTCCCTTGGACAAAATGGTAGCTTTGGAGAGTGAACTCTATGGCACTAAGTCCCTGCTGAGCTCCCTCCCCTCTCCAAATTCTGCCTTCCTCAGGTTCCGCTCCCAAATTTCCAGGAATTTCCTAAGTTGGAGTAGGCAACCCTAGGAGGAATGCAAGTTGATAGGAAGGGCAACATACACCAAGATCCAGGCCACCATAACAACAAGACTAGACTGCTGTAGTGTACTTTACATTGGTCTCTCCTCAAAATCAACAGGGAGACTGCAGTTGGTGCAGAAGGATACAGCTTGGACATTATCAAGAGCTAGGCAGAGCATGCCTATTACTTCCATTCTGCACTAACTCCATTGGATGCCCATTAGTTACCAGGTTCAACTAAAAATACTGGCTATCAAATACAAAGCTCTTCATGGCCTTGGTCCCTCATAGCTGCAGGACCACCTCTCCCCCTAGGCCCCACCATGACCGTCTTGCTCATCCCAAGCAGAACCTTCTGCAGGTGTCTAACACCAAATGGACAAAATCAACAAATGCCCGCGCAAGTGCTTTCTCTGTTGCCCCCACCTTATGCAATGGCCTGCCTGATGAGGTCAGAAAAACTCCCATTCTCCTGGCTTTCTGCAGACGATGACAAACTGAATTATTAAACCTGGATTTTCGACACAGGTATTAGGGTTGTACTGTACAGAATAGTTTAGAGCTAATTAGGTAAAAGTTTAGGGGCTGTGGTCTATACTACTATGTATAGCTCGTGCTGCCTGTTGCTGTAAGTAGGATCCTACTATGTAATCTTTGCATCATGTTGCATTTTCACATTATGTTAATACTTACATTTTGCTTCAGTTCTGTTTTCTAATTTCTGCCTGATTCCGGATTTCTACAGTCTAAGTTCTATCGCACTGCTTACTGGATGTCCCATCCTGTTGATTGTATTGACTTACTCTGAGTAATCCACCTTGAGTCCCAGTGAGAAAGGTGGATAGTAAATAAATAAATAAATAAATAAATAAATAATAAAGCCAATGTGAAACAGCATAACCAAATGGCTGAGGACTGAATCCAAAAGTTTTCTGCCAATGGAAGGCAGGGGCAGTTGTCGATTTCCCTCCTGCTGCTGCTGATTTTCCCAGAAGAGCACTTTAACAAGTCCAACCAGCTGCTGAAGGAGGGTAGAAATTCCATTCTGCTGGTGAAAGTTTGCTTTGCCAGTGGAAAATGTTCTCTGGATCCAGACAGTCTAGTTTTCATGTTTTATTTAATTAGTGTTTATTAAATCTAAAAATGCTTGCCAATCATCCCAATGCCTTTGCACGCACTGTCTGGATCTTGGAGTTGTTCTCGTTTACTGAAAAGCATATTGCTTGCACTTCTCCCATTCCCATATCTCCAAAAAGGATGCTCACTGTTGTTTTTAAAATAAAAGCTGAAAATTCAACAAAGGGACCTGGAATATTCTTGCTAAAGGTGAGACTTCCTTCTCCGTGACTATAGCACTCTTGAGTCCACATGTTACCAACACGTATGTTAAGAGATACACAAAAGAAAAGCCAAAACGTTTAGCATCTCTAAAACGAATGTGAAATTCATACATCTTCTGCCAAGTTATTTATTTTGTTCACCACTGATATGGGGAGATTTTGCTCACATTCCTTGAAAATATTGTAGTGTGCATGGATAAGACCTGAGGCTGCTTGCAAACTTCCTCTGGCCTCTCTCTCTGAGTCAGTTATCATAGAGCCAGTTACTCCCTGGGAGCCTCCCTCCAGGCAATACATTTGAATACATTTCACAAACTAGGAAAGGGGGAAAGGAAAATTTGTACTGTGTTTGGTGAAGAGGAATATTTTGCACTGTAAGAAAAACAAAGCAGGTTCCCAGAAAATAAGAAGAGAATTTCTTTTTATTTTACAGGCTCAGAGTGTTGTCCACAAATTGTCTGCAGTTTACAATGTTTCAAGGTGGAAATGTGATGAATTTTTACACAACATCTATTACAAAGACTGCTTTGAACTATACTCACCATTCACTCATTATGTTCAGAAGCTTTGGAGCTTTCGATAAATTTAAAAAAATTAGAATCCAAATTAATTCAGACACAAATCTTAATTCAATTTAACTGCTAGGTTAGTTGTCTCGAATAAAAAGAATACTTAAGCAAGATCTTCCTATAATCTCCAAAATCAGCCTCTTATATATACACCACCCATACAGGGATTCACTCTTACTGGGATTCAAACTCATTGGGAAACATGAAAACAAACAAAGGGTAAAGATCTGAGAAGCAATCCCTTTCCGATGGTTAATACCCGAAGGAGTGTCTTTTCAATATGAAAGACAAAGATTTAAGATTGATTCGATATATAAAATGGATAACTTTATGGAAAGACATGGAAAAAGAGAAAAAAGGAAGGATGGAAAGGAAGGAAGGAAGAACTGAGGAAGAAGAGGTTGGAAAAGAAGATGTTAAGCTTCAAGACCATTCAACAACATCTGAAGAAGAAGGGCCCTCTAAACAGAAGAGTAGGCACCAGAGTCCAAAACCAATGCCAGACACAAGGGGAAAAAAAGGAAGATACTAAAAAAGGAAAAAAAGAATGGAACAGAAACCAATATCAGTCTTTTCAACCAATATTAATGGATTAAACTCACCAGGGAAAAGAAGGAAAACTTTCAAACAACTAAAAATATTAAATGCAGATATTACATGTTTGCAAGAAACCCATACTAAAAAAAATGACCAGCATTACCTACAATGTAAAAAACTTGGGGATAGGGTTGCCAGCTCCAAGTTGGGAAATTCCTGAAGATCTAGGAGGTGAAATCTGGAGAAAGTGGGGTTTGGGGAGGGAAAGGACCTTGGCATGGCATAATTCCATAGAGTCCACCCCCTAAAGTAGCCATTTTCCCCAGATGAAC
This sequence comes from Eublepharis macularius, assembly GCF_028583425.1. Taxonomy (NCBI): domain Eukaryota; kingdom Metazoa; phylum Chordata; class Lepidosauria; order Squamata; family Eublepharidae; genus Eublepharis; species Eublepharis macularius. The sequence goes on along the minus strand of NC_072795.1, from coordinate 29,059,898 downwards.
TGATCTCTGTGGCCTGGAGACCAGTTGTAATTCTGGGGGATCTCCAGCCACTACCTGGAGGCTGGCAACCCTACTTGGGGACCTTTTTTTTTACTGCAGATTTGATGAAGAGGTATAGTGGTATATATTAAAAAAGAATTGAAACCAGGACTATTGATCTTAATACAACTTATTTCTCAGCAACTGCGTAGGACTAAGCTAAAACTTCACAAGAAAATCCACACATGATAAGACTCCAGCTACGATCCTGTGGTTGGCTCAAACACCTCTTGTGACAAAAAATGGAAACTCTTATCTCTGTCTTCTTCACAGAATGAGGACACTTGAATAGGTGGTATTAATTTAAAAGCACAAGCTACGATCGTGCTTTGATTAAGGTTCCAGAGTCCTTTTAATGAGTTCTCCATGCCGTTTAAGAGAGAGAGTGAAAATGGATGTGTGTGTTCCACTGGAACAAATGGAACAACTAAATTCGATTGACTTCATGTTCACATTTCTTTTCAAAACCGAACACACTCACTCCACTGTTTACCTTCAGTTTCTTTTGTTTGTTTTACAAATCTTGGTTCTCAGTGAGTAAAGCAGATTATAAACAAATTAAACATATCTTACACAGAATTCAGTGAGATAAGATATTTATTTCCCTGGGTCACCCAGCAAGCTTCCATGGCAGACAGTGATTAGACCTGAGTCTCCCAGATCCTAGTCCAACACATTAATTACTATACCACAAGTAATCGTGATTTAAGCCCCTTTCATTATATAAAACTCAACATTTGTTGGTCTTCTAACAGTTTTTCTAATGCCATCAAGGTAGTATTCCTGTAAACTGTTATCTGAAATTTAAACTTTATCTGAAGAATTTCTAAAGATAAAGGTGATAACCCTGGACTTGACAAAGACCATTTTCTAACAACGTACTATTTACTATTGGATGCTAACCCTTTCTCTTTTTGCCAGGGCTCATTTTGAGGGAGAACGTGCAGGAACGCAGTTCCAGCAGTTCCCCAAAGAGGTCACATGACAGGTGGCCCCGCCCACCTGACTCAGCCATTTTGGGCCCATTTCAGCCTGGATTGGGGCCGAAACGACCCGGATCGGGCCTCTAACTGGTGGTGGATCACTCTCTCACTCAGCAGCAGCCCGATCCTGACTATTTTGGGCCCCTTTCTGGCCATTTTGGGCCCCTTTTTGCCATTTTGGGCCCAATTTCAGCCCTGAATGGCCAGGATTGGGTCCAAAACAGCCAGGATAGGTGATGTCAGGATGTGTGGCATATGCAAATCAGTTATGCTAATGGCACACTGCTGGTGATGCCAAGGGGCATGGCATATGCTAATGAGTTATGCTAATTAGTTCCTCCAGCTCTTTTTCTACGAAATGACCCCTGCTTTTAGCTAAATCAAATCTTTTAACTGCAGACTATGAGGTATATGACTCCAGAATAAGTGTCTCTTTGTCACAAAGATACCATTCTTTCAGTTCTGCTAATCTCACCACTTTGTAGTAATTTTTATGTTTGGAACCCCAAGGCCGCCCCTTTTTGTAGGACAATTGTGTCTTCATTGCCATATCTGGTGGTTTATTTGCCCATATAAAATCCTTTAATTAATTTTTCCCCAAATGAAAGAATACTGATATCAAGTGGTAAATTTATAAAGTGAAATAATATTTTTGGTAATATATTCATCTTGGTACTAGAAATTCTTCCCATCCAAGAAAGGTTAAGAGTACGCCAAAGGTTTAGCTCTTTTTTTGATTTCCAACCATAGTCTATCATAGTTGTGAAAAGCCCTAAATCATGACAAATCCAAAATCTAATTGGGTGGCTTTTCCATGGAATATAACAAATCTTTGTAAAACGATTGTTACTATTCCCAGAGAGTGAAGCCTAATCATTCAAATTTTAACAAATTAATGTCATAACCTGAAACTATATTCTCTCTCCAATGAATGCATTGGTCTAGCTGTAACATCTGCATATAAATTGGTTTTAGACTCCTGTTTCCAAAACACCATTTTTTGTTACAGTAAACAGCAATTGCAAATGGTTCCAGAGCAAGAAAAAAAATGATGCATACCATGAAAGACAGGGAATAAATCTGAAAAATTGCCATTAACTGAGATTCCTGACAATGATTTATCATATATTAATGATACCCATTGCCTAAATTTTCCTCCAAGAATCCAGAGCTTTGAATAAGTCATCATGTTTTACTCTATCAAAAACCTTTTTGGCATCTAGAAAAATCAACATTACTTCCTCTTCAATATTAATAGCTTTATGAATTATGCTAAAGATTTGTTTAATATTAGATTTCATCCTCCTATTCTCAAGAAAACTCTTCTGATCAGAATCTACATATTAAGAGATGATTCTATTTAACCATTTAGTAATGATTAAAGGCTAGATATTAAAATGATTATTAAGCAAAGAAAGTCTACAGGAACTTAAGCAAGTAAGAGCCTTCCCTGATTTGGGTTTGACAATTACTATGGCTTCTTTCCAGGAAGCTGGAACTTTTTTTGTGAATGTATGATCTCACTGCTTATTGTGATCATAGAATGTTTAGCCATATCTATAAATGGTTTATAAAATTCTGCAATAAACCCATCAGAGTCAGAATGGTGTAGTGGTTATCATGTCAAACTAGGATGTGGGATACCCAGGTTCGAATCTCTGCTTTGCTATATATGATCACTGGGTGACCTTGGGCCAGTCACATACACTTAGCCTAACCTACATCATAAGAGGAGAGGAGAATGACGTAAGCTACTTTGGGTCCCCTGTTGGGGGAATGGCAGTATATAAATGAAGTAAATAAATATATTTAATTTAATTTCTGAGGTAGCTTTCAAAAAGAATTTAGTGCATTGTACTGAGTTTATGTACAATTCAGGTATATTTTACATATAAGGTGATACAGAAAGTAAAGAGGCAAAATGCCAAGAAAAAAAATCAATAAATCCATTATATACATTACACACAGGCTTAAGATGCAATGTGAACAAAGTCTTCCTGTTCCCCTCTTACTTTTACCTAAAAAAAGAATTTTTGCATCTACTCCACACAGGAAACAGAGTAGTCCCTCAGTGGAACAGGCTTCCTTGGGAGGTGGTGGGCTCTCCTTTGGAGGTTTACAAACAGAGGCTAGATGGCCATCTGCCAGTAATGCTGATTCTGTGAACCTAGCCAGATCATGAGAGAGGGGGCAGTGCTCAGTTCTCGTGGCCTTTTCTTATATGCTCAGGGTAATGCCATTCATGACTTTGGGGTCAGGAAACGATTTTCTCCTGGCCAATTTGGCCATGGATCCTAGGATGTTTTTGCCATCTTCTGGGAGCAGGGATCACTGGACGTGCAGGCTGGGGGGTGGGGGGAGGAAGTTGTGAATTTCCTGAATTATGCAGGAGGTTGGACTAGATTACCCTGGAGATCCCTTCCAGCTCTATGATTCTATGAATCTAAGCCCAGTATTGAAAGGCTGCACAGTTCATGAGCTTCAAGCTAGTTTTTTTGATGGAGTGCAAGTCATCCAGTCATTTATTCCAAATGGATGTACATTCTTCTGATACTGCACATCCACACAATCTTACTCCTTCTGCTTGAGTTGTTGCCCCCTTCTTAATCTTACATAGGATCTTTCTTCTCTCCATGAGCAGCTAACAAACAACTCCCTTTTATAAAAATTAAATTTCTTATTGCTTCTCTCAAGAGTGCTCCTCCAACTTATCAAGGTCATCATGATTTGTAGCCCTGTCCTCTAGCACTTCCTATTGCATTGCAGCACTTCAAATCTTACGTGTTATAGTGAAAAAAATGTGTTGTTTCAGGTATTTTAAAAATGTTTGTGTTGATATAAAGAGCGCCTGAAGTTAGGGCATGAATCAAGCACACCAGAAAGATTTTTATTACTAAACATTTATATAAAATATTTTTAAAAGTTAAAAGTGTTATATTCTGATATTTTCAGTTCTGATGGGAGGGGAAAAAAACAAAGAAGTCAAATCTTAACTGAACCAGATCATTGATGTGGCTGAAGATGAACAACTCACAAAACATTATTATTGGTAAACAGCCTGAAAATTGGAGCTCTTGGATCGGCATTTCACCCATGCATTCGGTTGGAATCTTTTTCCACAGCATACAGTTGCAATGTATAAGCCCAATTTACAAAATGAAAATAGCAGTGCCCATAGCAAATTCAATTTACAGGAAAATGAGTTGGGAACAAAATATTTGTGCCTGTTAGTGTGAAAAACTGAATACTTTCGAGGGGTTATTTTACCTTGGTGTATGAGAAGTTTAAAAACTGTTCTCCCCACTTACTCCTCCTCCTATTATTTTATATTAGGCATGTGCCAAATGAAGCAAAGATATTTTTCATAAGGTTGCAGCCAAAACACACCTACAGAATTTAAACTGGGAAACTTTATTTTTCCTGATATAGAAAGTGATTTCAGACTTATGAGAGATACACATTTAACCTCAACAGCATATACATTAAGATCATAAATATCTTTGAAGAAGTCTTCTTCTATAAAGATCTTCCAATAACTTTATCAGAATAAGACTCTGTGTGAGGAGAGAAGGTTCCTGAATGTGAAAGAGCAGATAAGGGGAGAAAATGGCATAAAATTGTGAAGTCAGAGCAGCCAATAAAAGCAAATATAATTTCTGATATTATCTATCAGCACAGTGCCTAGTGGAAGACTTTTTTTTTTGCGGCAGTGGGGAGAACCATACACTAAATAAAAAACAACTCTCATCTAAACAGTACTGGAAGAAGTCTGATAAATATTCTAAACATGTGACTGATTTTTTTATTTGTTTTGGAGGGTATGTCAGCAAATGTATTTTATTGGTGCTTTAGCTTGAAACGTGATGACTGGAAACCATCTCTCTCATACACCAACTAGAACATTATGTCCCAGTCTCTGAGAGGAGGTGAAGAAGACCAGAAGTGAGCATTTGAAACCCCTTCAAACAGCGGACTCACAAATACCTAGACCTCTGTCAAAAAATCCAAATGGGGATAGTTTGCTGCCTTTTTGGTATCCCAAATACTGCCTCACTCTTCTATCTTATACATTATCTAAAAGTGATGCAGTCCTAATCTGTGAGTAAGGCTGGGGGGAGGGGGGAACACAAATACACTTATCAGTAGACCAACCAGAACTTGCAGAGAAGCTGCAACAGGCTCCCTGAAAGAAAGCCAGGACAGAAATTAAGACAAAATACCTATCTACCTAAAAAAATAGCTAAAGGCTTATATTTATTTACTTCATTTATACCCTGCTGTTCTCCCCAACAGGGGCCCAAAGCTGTTTACATTTTCTCCTCTCCTCTGTTTTACACTCAGAAAAACCCTGTGAGGTAGATCAGGCTGAGAGAGAGAGTGTCTAGAAAACAAAGCAAAGCCCTAATTCCGTTTTGATCAATTACCTCCCATATCTATGATCCCACAACATGCCTGGCTTTTTATCAGAACCTCTTCCTGTAGGCCAAGGTCATCTGCAGCCAAATCTTTAGTACAAGCTTCTTCCATCCTGGTCTCAGAGAGCTTTTATTTTCCCTTAAGGTCAGGCAATATCCATTCACTAATAAAATGTGAAATTAAAACAGATTACAGAGGAGATACAAGGCAGAAATCTGATGGCAAAGACACCTATGCTCTGGTACACCATTTGCTTGACTCCAAGAAGTTTGAGAAAAGCAGATTGCAAGCAGGTTACAAAGGTCCAAATGAAAAGGAGGGGAAGGTACCCAATTTCATCCACAGCCTTGTTGTTTCCCCCCGCCCAGCATTAAAATATTTTGATTTCTCTAACCAAGATAAATTGCTTAGCTAAAAAGCTCCTTTATGTCTGTCTGATGTTACAGTAGGTTATTTCGGCAATAGACGCTGTGAAGCATCTTTCCGAAAACCCAACAGAGAAAATGGCCTGTCGTAATTTATTCCTGGAGATCATGTGATTAATTGAATGAAAGCTCTAATTTTAAAGATGCTGAATAAAAGCACCTCGCTGTGCATGCTGAAACCAACATGGACTTTCTGCCCCCGATGGATTTCATTGTACTGAAATTATCTTGCAATGCTTCAACATGTCACACTTTCCTCTAGATTTAACATACCCAAACTTTCATGAAACTGCTTCATTTTAAAGCTCTGCCTCCTCACACGAGGAGGTGGTTTTTCCCCCTTGCATTATTATTTTGAGATGTCCCAGAACTGCGCTGTGGGACTCAAAGAAATACTTTTAGGACAAATAGGAGTAGATTTCATAATCATCAATAACGATTAGGAAGAAAAACTGACTCCCTCACAAGATCTCAGGGGGTCTTCAACTTTACTAACAGAATCTATTTTGCTGGAAGAGGAAGGTGGTGGCTTCCTTTTGGCTGGGTTGAGGCATGACCAATACACATGGCCAGGGGGTGCAACTGCAGCACGCCAATGCAGCTGGAATCATACGATGCAAGGGTCCAGTTAGATTCCCCTAGTCCCAGTCCTCTCTCTGGCTTGGTTTCCAAGCATGAGTGATTTGCTGCTGCTGCACTGCTCTCAGACTGCTCACCCCTGGTTAACTCCAGACCTCAAGTTCTGATGCAGCAACAGAAAAGTTACCACCTGAGCCTACACCTGTTTCCACAATTAGCATTTCTAGCATCCTCTGTGCAGCCAACAGCGTATGGTTAGATGCCAGCCATGTACTGCAGCCTATTGTGAACTTGATAGAGCCATGGGTTTCCAAGGCTTGCTTGAAGCCACAATCACAGGATAATCAAGCACCTGGCAGGCCACTACACTTGGCTGACAAGCTGCATATGGCCACAAGCCATGAATTGGACAGATTTGCAGTATCTGAAACGTTAGAACCATAGGGAGTTCTTAGTTAACAAGAAACAGTAGCCTATCTTCAAAACCAGTCAGTATCGATTTTTAAAAAATACAATAAAGGCCAACTTCTGTTTGTCCAAGGCTCTTTCACTAACCGCAGCAAACTCTCCAGGCATGAACCGTGCCTGCCCTATCGATCCAGTTAGCTTCATGTAGACAGCTCGGACAAAAAACAGAGAAAACAATCCTGATGATGTTGAAAGTTTATAACAACCTGCAATCTACTTTCTGTTCCCTTCCTCTCTTAGACATGCAAGCCTTGGATCCAATTAGCGCGTGGTTTTACAGCTCTGATTTATGTTGAGCCTTCGGAGATGCGGCCAACTTCACGAAGAGGGTAATTTTCCTAAATGGGCATCACTTTTACATAAGGAAAGCAGCCTGTACCCGTGTGCAACATTGACTTGATGTAAATCCAACCCTTGCTCCCTACAAACTGTGGCATGCTAAGTGGGAGCCCAACTTACATCTGGTGGGAATTCCTATTGTTCCTTCCTTTGTCTGCCTAACTATAGCATGTCCCTATAGCATGTCCAGACAAATGGTGGGTATCATTAATACTAATCAGGATTCCCACCTTAACCAGAATTTGAAAGATGTTTCGCAAGACTTGTTAAAAAAGAACATGATTAGCACTTGTGCAAATGTAACAGTCCTTAGAAGAGACAGGAAGGGAGAAGGGAATTTGTATTGGGAGGGACAGGGTTTGCTCATTTTCAAGGCTGGCTAATAATATGCAACCCATGGTTTTCAGTAAACTACGGTTAAATCTACACACTGCATCAAAATTATGACTCTCTTTTTTTTGCTGCACATACCCTAGGAAAAAACTTGGTCGTTTCCACATGTCTTACCTGCCGCTGGAACATCGCACAAAACACCCGGAAGACAGCGTCTTCTTGCGCAAAATTGTGCCAGGAAGACGTGATTTCGCACAAAACTCCCAGATGACAGTGTCTTCCTGGCGCGATTTCGCACAAGAAGATGCTGTCTTCTGGGTGTTTTGTACCATGTTCTGGCGACAGGTAAGACGTGTGGAAACGGCCCTTGACTCAAGTCATATTGCTTGAGTACATGGCAAAATACAAAAGTGTACTCATTGTGGTATACAGATATTACCTTGGTATAAGGAAGAAATTTTCTACACATCTTATGAAAAGTGGTCCTGAGATTCTTTCAAGCCCCAAACTTTAATGTTTAATTGATAGAGGGCAGAAGTCAGTGCAGGATTTAAACCAGAAGGAAAAAAAATGAATTATTCAACCAGCACACATCTGTGTTTTTCTCCGAGTATAGGTGATTTAAAATATTTATACGTTCCACTTTAGAAGCCAGCTCTCAGCAACCTTCCTAGCATGGGATTGAGAGACTATTCCAACGCCCTGCCCATTCTTCTCTTTTTGCCAAGTAAAATCTATATAGACGAGGGGAAATGAATTTAGATTGCTTCTAAAAGACTATGCCATCAGTACATAAATGATAGAAAAATGAATGATGTAGCAGTTTTGCTGATTTAAGATCCACATGTATGCAAGAACAACTCTGATTCCACAGACTCCTGTGTCAACCGTTGATGAAATATTTTAGTAACTATATTTCTAGATATAAAGCAAACATACAACTGGATCTCAGTGCAAACCATCTCACCTGCAGATTAACTTTGTTATTTCTATGTATGCATTGAAGGGGCAGTGTTTTTCGTGAGCTCATTTTGGCCCTTGGTTTCAGCACGGACAAAGAGACTTACCGGATTGTACCAGAGACTATATATGGAAGACAATTCCACCCCCTCCTACTTTTTAACACTGAAGGCTCAGATTGTAAATTTTAATAATGTTGTTATCTGCTCTAAACTCGTTCATGGGGTGAGCGGATTATAAATCCAGTCAATCAATATTCACTGTTTCTGAATTAAAAGTAGAGGTTAACTTCATTTACATCCAAAACTATAAGGATACACAAGTTAACATTTCCCCTTCCCCTTGTTTTGGTCAGTTTGAACACCTGATGACAGGACTAAACCCACAATTTATAGGCAATTATTAGGGGTGCCATTCCCCTGCTCGGTGTGGGGGATCCCTGCTTCCACCTTCCTCCCCACCCCCACTTACTAGCCAGCAGGAGGGATGCCCCCCAGGGTGGTGTGGTGTGTCCCTGGGCAGCGCAGCACACTCCCACGCCCACAGCAGCCCAACTCGCGATCCGCAGCGGGCCCATTTGGAGCTGAATTGTGCCCTGCAGCGGGGTGATTCTGCCCTTTGGTGAGTGCAGGAGCGCTCCCAGGCCACCCTTTGATCCCCATGATGACCGTCACTTCCTGGAAGTGACATCACACCAGCTGGGAGTGTGCATGTGCAAGCCAGTATCCCAATCCACACTGGGGGAGTGAAAGGACCTGGCAACCCTAGCAATTATAGTACTTTTAATGTAGTCACACCACTACCAACTGGTAGGAAGTTCAAGGCATCCTTATGCTTCCCTTTGGAATAAGGTGACCAATCGTGTTGGTGGGAGAGAGAAACTAATGCTCCCAGAACCCTCCTACTCTGACAGACACACAGTGCTGTGGGGATGGTGGCTTAATTTTTCAAGGCATAATCAGGGTGACCAAGGGAGAACTAAGGGTACAAATCCCAGGAGTTTAGGAAGCTCAGGCAAGATGCCATTGCGAGACGGTAGCAGCCTACATCTATAATAACAAAGGACCCATTCATCCATCTTTCTGTCCATCTGCAGCACGCATAACTCATTAGAAAATAAAACTAGGAGTCTCAATATTGACCACCCATTTCAGGATAATGGTGGAACTTGCAGTGCCCAAAATGAAGGGAGTCGGACCACCCTGGCACAGATTAGCTCTGCAACATCTCTCTGCTATTTGCAATGAAATCAAAGGTTTACTCAAGAGAAGGCTGGAATGTGCAGACAGCTCCAACAGGGAGGATGGAAAATATCCCCTCTGTGAGAAAACAATGGGGTTTAACAACTTCCTTGCCTTATAACAATCAGTGTGGCTTAGCAGGTAGAGTGTCTGACTAGGATTTAGGAGGTTCAGGTTCGAATCCTCATTTTGACACTGAAAGTTGCTGGCTGAATTTGGGCCAGGCACACATTCTCAGCCTAACTTACCCCACAGGGCTGCTGTGAGGATAAAATGGGGGAGAGAACAATGTAGGCTATTTTGGGCCCCCACTGGGGAGAAAGGCAGGGTATAACCTTGGTTATAAATCTAATTTTGCCTACAGTTTGACAGGGAAAGATGATATCTGAAGGCTGTTGCTTCATATGGTACTGCTGCAAGTCTTGTCAGGACGCAGATCTATGGCTGTCAGCTCCAGGTTGGGAATTTCCTGGAGATTTGGGGGTGGGGATTAGGGAGAATGTAATGCCAAAGAGCCCAATCTCCAAAGAAGTCATTTTCTCCTGTGGGAGGCAGATCAGTTATAACTCCCTGAGATCTCCAGACCCCACCTGGAGGATGGCAACTCTAGGCAGAGCTGCTCCTTCAGTATTCAAACTACTACTAAATATCACAGGCAGAGTGAGTGGGCACACCTCTAATCTTCCAATCAAGAATCTTTTGTATGTTCTTCTGAATGTGATGAGGTCCATAGTAAATGGTGTTTGGTGATGATTCTTAGCAGCCCTGGACCTTCTTATCCTCACACTAGTTTCCCCCTTCCCTTACACACTAGTTTTCCCCTTACACATGCATTAGTGTAAGTTGTTTAACAGCCCCATATCTCCCCCTACTCCTTACGCTGCAAGGAGAAACTGCAAAGGTCTACACCTAAAGGCAGCAAAAGGCCATAACTTCTGGCCCTGTACGAACAAAGGAAGCTCTGCATGTCAATTCCATGTCTACTCCAGAAGTAGATTGGCCAACCGAATGAGTACTCAGACTACAGCCCTAAGCACTTCTACCTGAAAGCATCGTCTGTTGAAAAGAATGGAATGTATTCTAAGCAAATGCATTTAGACTAAGGTACTAACTGTCCTCGAGATAACCTATAGGAAAAATTGGAAAGCAGCTGTGTTAGTCAGTAGCAGCAGTGGGTGGGGGGACAAGATGACACTGTGGCACTACAGAAACTGATTTATTGTGGCACGAGCATTTTCTGGACTGACAAAGGGAGCAAACCACTGAATTTAAAGGTCTATGATGGTAAGACAAGTGGGCAGTCTAAGGCGAGGTGGAGAAATGCATTAAATCAAGAGCCCAGGCAAATTGGACTGACTTTCCAACAAAAGAGAGAGAAGCGAGAGAAGGGAAAGAGAGAGAATGATGAATTTCAGAGCATTCTTGAAAGAAGAATTAAATTGACAAGTGAATGTGACAACATCCCCCGCTTCACTTTTCCGTGACACAAGATTCTACCTACAAGCAGAATGAATGGAATATAAAGAATCAACGCAGTATCCAGTATAAGGAAGCACTTAGGTGCACATAAGTGTAATATCGAAGCAGGCGTTCGGAACGTGTTTAAGTAACATCAATAAATTGGGAGCAAGAACAGATCGGGCAAGGTCGAGAGACCTGCAGACTGTCTAAGCAACAACAGCACAGCCAGGGTTTGATGGAAGAGTAAATAGGATGGCTAATTAAGGCTCAAGTTGTACTTGGCCGGCCTCTGAGATGTGAGCAGTTAACAAGGTCAAAGAAGGCCGTGTAATCTAACAAGCATACACACAGTCATGGTGACCCAACTCCTGACAGCTGAAGCTTACTACACTCTCACTTTTTGTGTGCAGAAGTACACATTACTGTTCCTTAGAGGAGGCCACCCTTACGCTGCTAAATGAATCACTCACTGGTAAGACTCAAAGAGCCAAAATCAGAGTAAAGATTGATGCATGCAAGTAATGGGGAGCCTACTTTGAAGCTCCAGTTATTCCACTGTTTGTCTGCATAAGGAATGAATGAATAAGCCAATCAGAACCCAGTGCAGAAATATGACAGAATATCCCATCCTTGATGGAAGCCAGTTGAGCTTGGCAATGAAATATTTATAGGTGTAAGGGGCACCCGTCTCTATCCGTGGCTACTCTGAGCTCACAGAAATCTTTAATTATTACTCACAGTGCATTAGCAGTTCCCTGGCAGCACAGCAGCACACTCCTGCACAGAGGTTGGGAATTACAGCACTAGAGAAGGCAGCTACCCTCATGCCAAGCTGATGCAAACCTGACGCACCAAACCTTTCTCCTGCTTAACAAACGTGGTTTGTTTCCCATATTACTTTCTCTTACGTGCATTTTTAAAAGACTTCCATAGAGAAGCAGCAGGAACACATGTGCCTTAATAAACCTTAATAGTCCGCCATATCATATTTTGCTAACAGTTAAACATGTGTCTCAGCATTAAGAAGTGCCAAAGATTTGCATTTTTGCTAGCTTCTATGTACACCCCTTAAGAGTGGGTACAAGGAGAAAGAAACATATGAAGCATCTTCATGAGCAGCTACAGAGTACCCATTGGGCTCACTCAGGATTCACCGAATTCTAAATATATCTCAGTTGCTGGTTTATAATATGTAGTCTAATAACACACTGTTTACACACAAGAAAAAGCATGTAAAGGCAGTGGACTGCACCCACCTACCCTGGACACACACTTCCTCCCAAGCCTGCCTTGTCCATCTATATGCGTTGGACAGTGTGCCACTGAAGGTGCCAGAGATCCTGAACCAGAAACTCTGGCAGCACAGGCCAACCCAGATGCCTTACTTACTACGCCACTGGGACAGCTTGCAGAGGGAACACTACCGGCCTTTGGTGCACTGCAGTCACTACTGCAGGCGGCTGGAGCATGTTTTGCAGCAGGACTAGATGACCTGAGGTGCTAATAAAGTCTTATCTGGATTTAGTGAGCTGTTGATGCTGGCCCAGCTCTGCAGTTGGAGAAATTTCTCGCTCAGCACAAGCTGAATCCCCTATAAAGGGCAGTAGGTAACACAGATTACCTGAATCACCAGCTCACCTTTAGTCCGGGCAATGTGTGTATGTAGAGCAGGGGCCCCCAACATGACATCTGTGAGTGGAATGGTGCCTGCCAAGACTTTTCCTGATGCCTGCCAAGTGTTGTTATAAAGTTGGTGGAACAAAGACGGCCCTTGCACAGCAGGGCTTCTGGTTGGCTACTGGAGTTCTGATTGGCAGTGTAGATAACAGTAACATTATTTCAGTGGCAGCTGCCACCACAATGTTGACTTTATTCTCTCTCTTACTCCTCTTTTCCACTGCATTTTTTAAAATCACCCCTCTTCTTCCCTGCATTTGGGCTTACTGTGTGTGTGGGCGAAGGGGCTCTACTTCCCATGGCAGCCATTTTTATTACTGGCTCTGCCTTCTACAGCAGCTATTCTGTGGTTGCACTAGGGTTGCCAGGTCCCCCAGGGATGAAAGTGGGTGGATCCAATCCATGCAAGCTCCAGAGCACTTCTGCATCGAGCTGGGATGTCATTCCTGATGCACGTGGGGCTAATTTAGTAAAATCCCCAAATACTAGCCCGGAGGCAAAGTTTTACTAAATCAGCCATATGCGCAAACCATTGCTTCTGCATCGCACTAGGAATTATGTAATTCCCAGCAAGATGTGAAAATGCTCTAGAGCATGCATACTGCAGGGGATCCCTAGGCCTGCTCTTGGGCCTCCCCCCCCCAACCGCCGGCCAGCTGAGAGGTAGCTGGGGGGAGGCTGGGAGCAGAGGATCCCCCGCCACCACCGAGGAAAGGGGAACCCTAGGTTGTCCACACCATTCCGTGTCAGACTTCCAAAGGGGCCCACAGGCTCAAAAAGGTTGAGACCCCTGATACAGTCTGAAACCATATTTATTTAAAGAATTTCTATGCCGCCTCTTCAGAGGCCTGCTTGAGGCAGCTTGCAAAGTACAACTAGACAAAAATCAGGAAAATAATTTCAACTAGCAAATCATTAAAAACCCAGCCACTACCAACCCAGAGCACCAGGCCATTGGTAGAGGTTACCAAATTCCAGATAGGGCTTGGAGTTCTCTTGGAATTACAGCTGAACTTCATACTACTGAGATCAGTGTTTCTGGAGGAAAGGGCAGATTTGGAGGGCAGGCTGGATGGTATCATATTCCTACTGAGTTCCTTACTCTCTCTAAACTCTGCCTTTCCTAGGCATCGCCCCCAAATCTCCAAGAATTTCCCAAGCCAAAGGTGGGCAACCTGAGTCACAGGCCCAATAACTTATATTATCTTGACTGCTATCACTGGTTTTGCCCTCTAAATATTGGCTTATATGCACAGATGAGACAGGCACGGAGCCAGGGCTGGTGTGGCCTAGCTGCTCCATTTCATCTTTATTCTGCAGTCTTTGCCCTACATGTAAAGAGGTTCTTTGCTAGCTTTCAAATTTATACCAAAACGGCTCAGTTTGGCTCTTGTTCCAAGCCACAGAACAGAGGGAGCATATGCCTTGCCCTCTCCAGAAGGCCTCCCCTTCAAAGACAGCATCTTTGTCCTCTTCTTAAGCAGAATGTACTTACCAATTCAGGAAGCATTCTTGCCGCCTGGTGATAACCATTTCATTATGTAAATGTGCCCAGAGGCTCAGGCAAAGGTTGCAAGCCTTTTATAAATAAGAGTAATAGGTGCATTACTTGATTACCATTCCCTCTGAAGAGAGACACTTGTGGCAGGTATAAATTAGAATAAAAGGGTCAGAACCGTGAAAGCTGAAGGGGTACATTTTTATGAATATGCAAAGGATGGCCTAAAGTGCTCAGAGGTCCAGTAAGACAGGTTTTGGGGATTGCATAGTGAAGCCCTGTTTTTAAAAAGCTCCTTTGCATGTATACAGGGACATGAGAGTACTTCAGATCCACACTTCATGCATAGATAATGACAAGCATTTGAAAATCTGATAGCGATCACTCACAAAAATGGTTAAGTAATCATAATGGATAGCATGACACCAAAATCCATGTACTTTTTTAAAAAGCATCTTGTGGTTTATCCTGATGCCTTGGTGACATATTTTGCCTTATAAAAACCCATATGGAATCACTGGCTGCCATCATTCGGTGAGTTTTGCTACTCGGGGGCTTTGGTGCTCTCAAGAACGGAAGGGCTTCTATCGATCACGGCAGCTGCTTGAACCCAACTCATCTTTCATGCTCATTTGCTCCTAAAACTGTAGATGGTTGGGACACTAGGCATGCTCCTGAACTGAAATGAGGCAGCTGTCCCGCCTGACCAGCTACAGTGATGAACAAGGCAATCACAGAACTGCCGAATTGCTGAACGACAGCTACATTTTAAGGTTACCAGGTTCAACGGCCCACTATACTGAGTGTTCTGATTTACACATTTTGCAGATTCAATTAACATATAATCTACATGGTGTCAATAATTTATTCAATCTTGATTTTATTGCTAGAGTAAGAGAATGGGAAAAAATTAGTTCCTCAGTTCCTAAATGCATCTTCTTTTAATAATGTTTGTTTAGGGGCCAATGATCAGCAAGGACAGGATACATCTACTCCTTGGCAGATTTCATTCATATTTCTAAATGAATTACCTCTCTAGCCGCTACTTAAAAGGTAGGTTTCAGTGCCCCCCAAAGGTAATACTGCGCACTAAGATCTCAGACAACTACGCAGCTCCTGCTGCCTGGATCTTTAAAACTGTATTCATCTAAAATTATAAATTTCCTTCCATGAGGTAATGGGAAAAGATTGCTAACTCCCTAAGCACCAGAAACCGGATGCTATTGTGCAAATATTTATTCTCAGAAGAGCCGTTTACGTGAAGAGTAGCCAACAGCCATTTAAGCTACAAGGTACTATAAAAAATATCCTTTTGATGATTCAGTTTTCCCATACGAGAATTAAGGATGGGATCTCCATCAATATCAAACGCATTATCCAACATGAATCTCAATCAGTATCCAAACGATTCAACTCCAGTTGAACTTTTACAGTATTCCAAGTGCCATACACTTTATGACCACAATCCTTCACCCCTTTCAGCTTTGATTTTGTATTCGATACACACCTGGTTCTAGAATCCTGTCTTATTAGCGTAGCTGGAGAATACCACTAAAACCATGATCCGTAATACCCCCCAGACATCTGGCTCTAGCAGTCGTAGACCCAGCCCACATTTTCCTACCAACCAGCAGAACTGCCTCAGGAAAGTTTACTCCCACAATCACAGGACCCACAGGGCCTTACAGTCATGTGGCTTGGGAGGCTGCAATAGGAAGGTGAGAAAGGGACAAAATTTTCCTGTTTCTTCCATCAGCAAGTGATCCAACCTTGGGTCTGGATGTCTAAAAAAGCGACATTACATATATCAACATCCTCAGAGAGGACTATTGGGATATTTGAATATTTCCACTTTCCACAAGCATAATCCAATAAATATATGCAATTGTTAGTATTAACTAATTGCAATAAACACACACATTGCTTTGAAAGAGTCTAAGTCTGCATCACAGTAATTGTTTGCACCTTCTTGCATTTCCAACATCATAAAGCCCACATTTAAAAAGAAAGGCAATTCTTAGGCTAGATATGACTCTGCTTGCTTTTGAATCCTGATATATAACTGCCCTCTAAAAAGAGATACTGTAAGCCTCAGGACAGAGTGACTCACTGTTTTTGAGCACAACTTCTCTCCATTAGGAGCGCCAGTTGGGTTGATGATATCATCACTCCCTATCTTTAAAAAGCATCAGAACTGTGTTCCTGTGCATCCATGATCCACTAAAGCACTCACTGTAGGCCTACAAAGCTTGTGAACAAACAAGCTAAACTCGACTCACCAGCTATACACAGCAAGCTCAAGGAGACAAAACAAAGAAGTTATCAAGCAAGCGGGTGGGATTTGTTTGCTTTGCCCATTCCCAAGCCGAGAAGGCCTACGAAAGCCAAAAGGGCTATTTCTGTGATCATGTATCCTGGCATATGGTGCGGCATATACTGTGAAGAAGAAATGCAACTGGCTAAGGCACATTAGCATGGGTTTACTTCATGGTTACTTACAAACATTAACATCTGCTTCAGAAATTTAACACTTAAAAGCCTTATTCTGTAAAATCTAAACTAGCTCTCAGACTTTCTTTTGCTCACCTCCAGCAGTGCTGAAAAGCTGTTATCCTTTAGAACTTTTAGGTGGGTAGCCATGTTGGTCTGCACTAGAACAGAAGGATTTGAGTCCAGTGACGCCTTAGAGACCAACAAGTTTTTCAGGGTGTAAACTTTTGAGAGTCAGAGCTCCCTTCTTCAGACATAGATCCAGAGGAGTTAGCCGTGTTAATTTGTAGTTGCAAAATAGTAAAGAGTCCAGTAGCACCTTTAAGACTAACCGACTTTATTATAGCGTAAGTTTTTGAGAGCCACAGCTCCCTTCATCAGATGCATCTGATGAGGAAAGCTGCGGTTCTCAAAAGCTTATGCTACAATAAAGTTGGTTAGTCTTAAAGGTGCTTCTTCAGACACACCCTTGAAGAAGGGAGCTCTCTCAAAAGCTTACACCACTGGACTCAAATCCTGCAATCCCTTAGAACTTGAAAATGGCCACAATCCTTTAGCATTAGTATTCCACTGCCAAGGCTAGAAGTTGTCCTCTATCTTTTCGCTTAGAAGCGGATGTGTAGAGAATTTTAATTTTTATAGCACCTCTCTATTAAGGCGCTTGACGTAGTTCACCGAATAAAAAACAACACCCGTGTTCTACCGTTCCGCTCAGCAAAAGTTCGATCACTTACTCTGCACCAAGGAGGCATGCCTGCCAGAGACAGAGCCTCTTTGGCTGGAGAAAAGCTTTTAAACTTGGCTCAGCAGCGTGGCACAACCGCAGCCAAGACAATCTATCAGACTTTGAGTATATAACAATTTCCAAAAGCAGCAACAAGTAACATACAGCAGCAATTAAAACAGCCATAATAAACAAGAACCAGCAGTCATTTCAAAGCAAACAATAGAGACTAAAAGGGGGAGAACAGACTAAACAACCATCCATTTAGTAAGCTGAAATAAAAACATCTTGGTTCAGCACTGAAAGTTAGAAAACTACAAGGCCAGACACGGAGAGAGGGGGAGAGCATCCCAAAGCCAGGGGGCACCATAAAAAGCCCACCTGTCTCATCACAGAAGGTGGGGAGACATGAAGGAAACCCTAAGATGAAAAATGCAGCATCAGGGTCAGGCTGTCCCTTTATAATGGTAGGAAGTCCAGTGCCTAAGCCCTAAGCTGCATATGGCTTTTCAGGTCAAAACCAGCTCCTAGATTTAGGACAAAAGTAAAGCAGCAGCCAGCAAAGATCTTTTAACAGGGGAGTGATACATTTCTTGTAGTCCACGCCAGCTAGCAATCTTGCTGCAGCAGTCAGACCTAATGAAGCTTCCAAACTGACTTTAAAGGACAGACCAGGGCTTTGGGGTAAACACACCTGAATCCAGATTTGGAATGAGTGTTCCCCTACCGAAAGTGCTTTTCATCAGCTGCAGGCAATTGAAACAGGCAGAAGGGATAGCTCTGTTGACTAGGAAAAGGCAAAAGGACAGATTCTTAATAACTATACCAGACCTAACTGATCCAAAGACTGCAGACTGTTTGCCCAAACTAGGGGCTTAGGTTGCAACACCCCTAGAATCTTCCGTGTCAGATGACAGCACTGAAGTCGGAGTACGAGTCACATAACTCAGCAAGCTAGATCCTAGCCTCAAGTTTTTGGCACAAGCTCCAGAATTCTGATCACCACCCACCTTTTCCAAAGTACAGCTGTCTAGCACTGAAATGCATCCTGATGTTCCATCCTCAGTTCTCACACACGTAATCATAGTTATTGCTCTGTGGCATTAATTCCTGTTGGAAGAACTTCACTCAGGCCAGTTCCGGGAATTTTGCTCTGAGCACTGAACTGGCTTTATTGCAACACTGAAAATTTGCATTGCTCTTTTCTTTTTTTTTAAAGTGATCATGATCAATACATCTAATTTTCAACTTGGCCCTGTCTGAGGATACTTAAATCTGTGGATCAGGGACAGGTGGAGAGATTTTTCTGCAAACTTAGGGGACCTCTCAGGTTTGCAGAAAAATCTAAAAGCCCAAAATGGAGGAAGGTGGGTTAAACTCTCCAAAAGCAATTTCTCTGAGCTTGCAGAGAATTGCCACTGATGTTACCTGCCTCGCTGCCTCACCCTGCAGTGACGCTGTGTATGGGAGAGCCATCGTGGGTGTCATCGTGGGGGACGAAGATCTGTCACCGCCACTAGGCCTCACATCACTACCTCTCTTACAGCAGCACAGTAAGTGGCACTGGAGAGCAGAAGAAACTGCAGCCGTCCCTGTCATCTCTTCCTCTCCAGCAGCATCCCTGTGGATGGCAGGAGAACCAGGAACTGCTGCCACTTCCATGTCCACAATCACTGCCTCTCCAGCAGCACTGCAAGTGCTGGAGGGAAGAGGAGAAACCGCTGCCACCATCCCGACCATGGATTCTTCTCCAGAGAGAGACAGAAAGTAAATATTGAGGAAGGGCAGGGGAGAAATGCATTTCATGGGGCTGCAGTTTTCACAAAATTAACGATTTTTTGGGCTGATTTGCTCAATTCGTGAATGATTCGTGATGCCAGACAGGCTGGTGCCAATCAATTGATGCCCTAGGCAACATAGGGCCAGAATGTCTGTAGACCTTTTGTTGCCATTGAAACCCACATAACTTTGCCCACATAACTTTGATAGGCAGCTCTCCCTGCCAACTAGAGAGTTTCCATTCTGCCCTATACAGCAAGGAGCAAGGAGGTTAATCCCCTAGGCAGCTGAGGAGATGGGCCTTCTGTTGCCATGGGAACACCAATCTCATCCCTCCAAACCCAGTTAGGCAGGTCTGTCTGCCAACCAGAGACCTCCTGTCCTGCTCTATGTGAACATTTCTTATATAAGGCACAGCTCTCTGCATTGTGCTTTTCAGTTCCAGTAGATAGAGGGGGAGGGAGGAGTGGAATTGGGAGCTTTTGGCTGGATTTGCTGCTGCTTTAAAAGAGACTGAAAAGCCTCTTTTTTATTTTCAGCTCTTGGCCTTGCTGGGAAGGTTGTTGGGTGAGGGTGCCTTCTTTCCTCCACCCCAACCCCAGTCTCAGGGCATTGCCTGGCTCTGGGGCCTACCTTGACTGAGGCCTACCTTTTTTCTTATAATTTTCTTGGCTTATATTCTTATTTAGAGCATTTGTTCTTGCTTGCTTGTTGGGTGAAGGTGGGTGAAGGAGAGCCTGTTGAAGCCTCCCTGTGAGTTTGGCATCTCTGGGTATGAAAGGGGCCATTGAAGTGCCCTGGGTTCTGACGAATCATGAAACTAACGAACTGTTTCGCAAAACGGGACAATTTTGTGAAAGTTCGTGACTTGTGATTCATGGAATGCGACGAAACACGAAACTCTTGTTTCATTTTTTCCCATTTCGTGCTCATCTCTATCCTAGAATTTGGGTTCTCAAGTCCTTCCTCCAGGTTGCTACCCATGTAATCTCAGATGATGGGGGCACCTACAGCAGAACCACAGAATATGGCTATGTGGTTGGGTAGGTTCATAAGGAAGCAGGCAGTCTTTCAGGTATGTTGTCCGCAAACCATATAAGGCTTTGAAGGTCAACACTGGCCTAGAATTGTGCCCAGAAACAGACTGGGAGCAAGTATGTCTGGGCCAGGACTACAGTGATATGTTCCTCTATGATCCCCTGCAGGCAACATCCTGACTGAAGCATTCTGTACCAGTTGAAGGTTCCAAACGCTTTTCTGGGTAGGGTAGAGCACAGCGAGCACACCCTTGACAGTATCTATGAATTTGCCATTATATTGTCAATATATCTAATTCTCAACATGCCTCAAACTGTAGATACTTAAATCTGGAGACTGAAGCCAGGAATAAAGACGACAGATCTTTCTACAAACTTTGCCAGGCAGCCACAAAAGTATTCAAGCCCTGGATTCCGTCTGGAAAAGGCAGGGGGAACAACAAGGCCCTTTCCAGGGCCATTTTGGCCTTTCAGAGAAAATTCACTGGGGCCAGGCCCAGTAGCAACCACCAGGAGAATTACAACCATGTGGTTTACATGACTCACTCAGGCCTGACTGCTTGCTACTTTCAACACAGCCACCCGGCCAAAGCCAGTGTAGTGGTTAAAGTTTCAGACTAGAATCTGGGAGACCCAGGTTCTACTCTCCCCTCTGCTATGGAAGCTCAGTGGGTGACCTTAGTCTAGTCACACAATATTAGCCAAACCTACTTTACAGGATTGTTGTGAGGGTAAACTGGGGGAGAGAAGAACAATATAAACGGCTTTGGGTCCCCATTGGAGAGAAAGTCATTGTATACACAAATTAAATAAAAACTAAATAAAAGTGAACACTGGGAGGGCAGGGAAGGTTGGTGGGAGGGTGGGTGGATACAGGGATGCAAAGAAAGGCAAGGATATGGGGACTGCCAGGGAGAGTGAAGGACGAATTAGCATGGGGAGGGGGAATATAGGGGAAACAACGCATCCCTGTGGGTTCCCAACTTATTATTTATTAATCACTGAAGGACAACTTATTGCATTAAATAGTTTACAACATTTTTTAAAGCCCACACATGGGAAAAACTCTACCTTGGAATATAGACTTCCAATACATTCTAAAATCAAACCACCTTTCTACAAATTTATCTTTCACATAGGTAGATTTATGATCTCCTTGACTCGATTCACCAAAATAGACTGCTACACCCACACATCTGGCAGTTTCGACCTGCACAGAATTTAAAGCATACACCTGTGCTTCCACTACTCTTTCAATAAAGGAGATCTCATCTTGGGTACTGTTTTTTGTTACACTGCCTTTGGCTTGCTTTTGGAAAGTTTACCATCCTTTCTTCCAAGGCCCTGAATAGGTATGTCACCTAAGCCTGTAACTGGAGCCACTGAATGCAGAAGACAACGATACCGATTAGATTGTGTAAGGATCATTAACTCCTCTTGGCCTTTCACTTACAGAGGGAAGCGCAGACAGCTCAGATTACTGCATTCTGTGACATTTCAGATTTAGGCTTATCAGCGAGAGAGAGAAAACCTGTATTTTTACTGGTTTCCTGTTCGGTCTACAAAGGGGAATCATGGAGAAGGGGAAGATGAGAGAGTCCTCGAGTGAGCTTTTTTGCCCACAGTTATAAACTGCTGTGGGCAACTTTTTCATACAGATATATTTTTTTATGTGCTGTGACTTTTTCTTTGGCAGGCACTTCTTTCCAAATAAGCCCCTGCAGAAGAAACCCCAAAGTTTACGGGCTCAGCCATTGTCATCCTTGTTTGCTCATGACAGAGGGCAAGATGTCCATAAACCCTCCCATGGCAGCCAAAATTGCTTCCAGTTGAGCTTGAACAGAGTTATGGCAGCCACATACTCGGCTACTTCTGTTGAGGGCTGTCAAAACCTCCTCTCACTTGTAATGAAGCTATTTTGCTTTGGCTGTGAGATTCCAAGCCAAAACAAACCTAAGAGTCCTAATGCAGAAACACTTTCCAGCATAACTGCTTTTCACAGACATTATCTGGAGCAGAAGTCTCCACCCTTGTTGAGCCTGTAGGCACTTTTGGAATTGTGAAGAGGCAATGCACGCCTCCACCAAATGGTTGCCATGGGGCACAGCCAAAACTGTGTTGGGAGGTTCCAAGCCAAGTGTTCTCCTATAACAGAAGCAGCTGTTTTCAAATGTGTGCTTCCTATGGATGCAAAAGTATAACTTCCCAAGTTCCTCTGAATGACCTTCCTGTACTGAAGTAGTAGATGAAAATGGAGATCAGTTTGCTTTGGGAAGAGACCTTGTTTATTTTCAGGTTCCAAAGAAAGGGGAGGACTCGCTCCCTGCTGGAAGTCTGCATGATCTTCTGGCCAGTGAGACAGGTTCTCAAGCTTACTACATACATGGCTACTGTGGTTGTATATGGTTGTTTGGTATTTTAAATTCACCAATTGTAAGCAGTCTTTATGCAGAAAGACCTCATTAAAATACTCGCCACATTTATGGAGATATTAGGCCAACCATCTTAAACCTTTTAGTTACTACTCACCATGACAACCAGCATGTATAGTGGTCAGAATGCCAGGTGAGGACCTGGAAGTCCCTGGTTCAAATACTCACACTGCCATGCAAGCTTACTGAGCAACGTCTCAACCTAATCTATCTTCTGGAGCTGCTGCAATTGATTATAAAATGGAAGACGGGTGAACGACATTGTAAGCCTCTTGGAATCTACATGTGGGAGAAAAGCGTGGCATAAATATATAAACAAATTAAAAAGAAAAATTATGTTGCCGTGAACAAGATACTGGCTCTCAGCCTTTGAGGATAAATTAAAAATTATTCTGCTTCACTCCTTGGAGAAAAGGTGGTATATTTGTGTCAAAGAAGTGGTCCCAATCTGAAGGTTTTTAAAATATAATTCAAAATGTTAGGCTAAGATCGAAAAGGTTGGATGTAATACAGAACAGGATCACTGCCGTGGCGTGTAAACTTGTCCTATTTTTGTTTCATGATTTAGAATGGTTGCAAATATCTGAAAGGCCTATTTGTCCTGAGGAAAAAGTCAGGGAGAAGGGAGAAAAGAGAAATGCATATAGATATGGAAATTCAAAATTCTCATCTACTCTATGTATTGTCGAAGGCTTTCACGGCCGGAGAACGATGGTTGTTGTGGGTTTTTCGGGCTGTATTGCCACGGCAATATAGCCCGGAAAACCCACAACAACCATCTCATCTACTCTATTCCTCACAGAGTATAAGAGATATTAATGTGTATATGAAGTCTCTTCAGACTATGAATAACTGCGCTTATATACCGCTCTTCTATATGTATTAGTGCCCCACTCAGAGCAGTGAACAAAGTCAGTGTTATTATTATTCCCACAGTGCAGGGGGGAACTGGGCTGAGAGGAATGGTGTACCCAAGGCCACCAACAGAGCTCATGGCAGTAGTCGGATTTGAACCAACAAGGTGCTGATTCACAACCCAACCACTTAACCGCTATGCTACAGTACAGTGAAAAAAGACCTCCCTCTCCACCTTTTTAACATAAACTTTGCAGAATCAAGACAGGAAAACTTTATCTCCCAACTGTACTACAACCTTCACTTAACATCCTATGTATTTTGACTCTCTAATTCAATTACCTTTCCCCCTTTTCTGTTTCCTGAAATACTGCTGTATGCCTTTCATCCAATTTGCAATTGTCAACACTGTCCAGAAGTCTTACACTTCATTAAGTTCTTAGCATACAAGGCATAGTAAGTTAATCAAATTTATGGCAGCTGCTATTTCCTGCTTTGGTCACACAAGGTCATTCTCACGGGCACCTAAGTTTAGTACATTCAAAGTACTGTATGCCAAGAGGCTCTCTTGAAACTTAAGTGGTTAACATAAGGGTCTCAGACATTCGTGCAAGGGGTCAAATTGTTGTTTTGTCCCAGCACAAGAGCACGATTCCACTCACTGTGGTAACACAATAGCAAAGAGTCCTCCGGCATCCCTGTGCAGAACTGAGCTAAAAAATTGCTGCAGCAGAAAAAAAAAAGAGCGCTGCTTTTGTGGTGCAATGCTAAGTAGGGCACAGCCATATTCCTAGCACAGGACCTTTCCTCAATGTACAACAGCACAAGTTTCTGGCTCATGAAGCACCGCAGAATAATCTTTCCATCAGGAAAAAGAGAGAGAGAGAGAGCGAACACTCGAACACTCGCCAGTGGTTCATCTTTTGTTGTGGGCAGCTGATCTGGTATTTGCCCAGATCTTTTACTAATTTTCTTCAGACAGGTATTTGAGCTGCAACCACATCTGGAAATGGCAAAGGCACCGGAATGCAAATATTTGCTGCATAATTTCTAACCAAACTGCCAACCACATAGGCTTTGCCATTTGTCTGGTGGTTTTGCAGCCTTCTTCATAAAACTGCAAACAGGACTTGGTTCTTCTATTTCTGCATGCTGAAATACTTCTATGAAGTTGCCTTCGTGCCAACAAGCACAAAGCGCCAGAATGCCTGAGTTAAAATTGATGTGTTTTCCGCAGTTTGTACCTGTAGTATATTTATTAATCCAAGCACTTGGCAGTCATTGGCCTAGTTTATCATTTATTTATTTAAAACACTTATATCCCAACCGTACTTCCTTGGACTCTATCAGCACATGAACACACAAAGTTGCCTTACCAGTTAGGCCATCTGTCCGTCAGGGCCAGTATTGTCTCCTCTGACTGCCAGCAGCTCTCCAAGATCTTATGTATTATTATTATTTATTACATTTCTAAGCTTCTAATGTAAATGATTTCCTTGATATTTCTACCTGGAGATGCAGAGGATTCAGCACAAGGCTTTCTGACTGGAAAGTACATAACTCTAGCACTAAACTATGGCTCCAGCCTTGGGAACCCCCTTTGGCCTTTTCTCCCACCTCTCCTCACACACAACAATTAAAGACTTTTGCAGCAAATCTTAGTTTGCTATTACACCTGAACCACAAATTACAGTTTACTCTTTCATCTAAAAACCAGCATTCCATACCAAATGAATGAAGAGCCATAATTTGTAGTTCAGACAATCACAAACTGTGTTTTACTATGAAAGTGGAAGTTTTTTACTAGACCGCTGTAACATAGGGGAAGAAAGGAAGAGCAAGCAAGACCAAAGACCCTCCAGGTTGTTCATACAATGACAAAGCCATGGTTTGTCAGGATTCCCACTGAGGAAGTAAACATAGGGTGAAGAATGCATTTCCCCCCCTGCCCCTCATGAAATGCTAACTTTTTACTCAGATTGAGAAAGAAAATACAGAGGGTCAAATACTGCTGCAATTGCCGGAAGACATCAGCACACATTCCAGAGAACTAGCTGCCATATTAGCTTGCGGAGACCTAAATATCAGAAGTCTTGCAGCACCATAAATGTGTGTCTTGTAACACCTTAAAGATCAACAAATTTATTTATGAGTCAGAGCCCACTCCAACAGCTACATGAAGTGTTACACTTGGTAGAAAGGTGCAACTTTCTGCCAACTGTTAATACTTTATGCAGCTAAAGGGGGGAGATGGCTCTGTCTCTCAAAAGTCAATGCCATGAAAAGTGTGTTATTCCAGTAAGCGACAGTCAGCTGGATCACACTAGAAAAAAAAGGAAGTAATTAGTGTTGAAGAACTGTATTTGTTCCTTAAAATAAGACGATTTGGATGTAGAAGGAACTGCTGTGTTTAACGATAATGCACATCCTCCTCCTACACTCTTGTACATAATAGCTGTGTGCTTATACAGAGCGATTTGCAACACCTTGCGATCCTAAGTTGGAGAGAGAAAGACTACTTGCTGTTGATGTGATCCTGTTTAATTATTTCTTTTTAAATCAAGAAATGAACATGGCCTCAAATGCCAACTTCTCTGGAAATAAGCAGCACCAAAGCAGAGACAGAACCGCACCAAGCACAACAAGGACAGAGGCAGATGTGTTTTAAACATATACTTTATTCACGTCAACGGCAAAGACAGCTTCCACAAAGAAGACCACTGATAAAGCAATGGAAAAGCTAAAGCCACTAGGCAGTAGCTGGATCCTACAAATACCCACATGAATTAGGACATTTGAAAAGTCACATACTATGCTCAGAGTCAAATTGTTTCCTGATATACCCAGTATTGAATATGTACTTATTTATTTAAAATGTTAGCCACCATTCCTCCAAAGGTGTTCAAGGCAGCCTACAGAATAAAAATCAGAATACGCAAATTGGAAACCATTTATGACATGGTCATACAACAGGATTTTTGCTGTGCCTACCCCAGGGCAGAAAAGGGGAGAGGAATGCTTTTCATAAACACTCACTGATGCACACCATTGCATAAACTTTAAAACGTTTTCGCTGAAATCGAAATCAAAATGAGGATGAGGTAAGTAGGTCGGACAGAGCATTCCTGACAAATCCAGGCCCACTACTGAAAATACTTTCTACACTGGGTCAACGTGGAACACCTACGCACTGCTCAGCAGCAACTGGGGTGGTCAAGTTGCAGCTTATGACTAATTCAGTTTGGATAATTCCTCATCTTGCCACTTGCCGGGATCAAGGATGCTGGGGTAGCAGCGATTACAGTCCCATATCGCTTAACAGATGCAAGCTCATGCAAGATTCAGCATAAAGATCTAAAATATTCTTCTTAAGGGACACGCACACTGCTCAATACGGCACGGAAAAGAAATATTAGGGACACAATAGCATGCAGAAAGGAAAGGCAGCACATTCAAGGAAGGCTGCTGATGTTTTGATATACGTTCGTCATTGTGGGGATTTGGGGCTTTTTTTGTTTTTTAGCATCTTGTTAAGTAACAGTTCTTCACAGTAGGAATCAGCTCTTTACAAAAACTGAGGAACTGGAAGGAAGCAAAATGGGACAGGGCAAAAAGGCCAGACCTTCAAACATCCTCAAAAGACAGCAGCAGAGCACGTGCAGAAGGTCTGCTACCTCCAGGTAGGGAAAGGTCTCCATTGGAAACCATAGAGCTACTGCCTGATCAGAGAAGCAAGTGTTGGGCTACTGGCCTGGCTTGGCATAAACATACGCCTTGAAGAGGCTTGCTTGTCTTTTCAAATGGTAAAAGAAAATTGGTATAAGATATTTTTTCTGATGGTATAGTATATCAAAAGGTATAGAAAAGAATGGATAAAAATTATAAGGGAAATTGTTGGAAATGTAAAGAACATGACTGTACCTTTTATCATTATGTAAAATAACTTTAAAATATTGGAAAGAAATACATGATATCATGTAAAATATCTTGAAAATAACATTTGTTCTGATCCAAAGACAATGTTATTGGATATTTTGTCGAAAATTTTTGGAAGATTTTAATTCTATGATAATAGTGGCCTGAGTGATATTTGCAGTCAAATGGAGAGTTGATTGTTGTCCTAGACTAGAAGAATGGGAAGATAAACTAGCGGATTACGCTATGATGTCCAAACTAACAAAACTATATTAATAAAAGACCCAAATCAGAATTTCAAGAAAGATGGGGAAAGTATTACGCATATTATATTAAGGTAAGTTGTGGAAGAAGTTTAGAAGAATATAGCAGAAGTTGAGTAACTTAATGTAAGTGGAGCAATAATAAGACTTTAATTGATTGAAATTTTTCTTAAGTTTTGAAGAATGGGTTGAATTTTGAGAGCTTTAGAATTAATGTGAAATTATATCTTTCTTTTTTTAAGCTGTATATTTCTTTTTTCTTTTTATCTGTTTACATTCTTTTTGTAATCTGTAATTTGTTTTTACTGTTATATTACTACTAATAATTTTTTTTTTAAAAACAGACTTGCCTGTCCTTGCTTCCGACTTGACAAAAGTGGCTCTGTTCAGCACACTGGCCCTGCATAATAGACAGATGGGCACGTAAAGCAAAGCACCCAAGCCAAGATGTGCCCAGACCCACAGCCAGCAACATCACCACTGCAGCAGTAGGGAGTAGCCATTACATTCCTCTAATTAAGCGGCTTTGAAAAGTTGGAGAAGGTAGTCTGCCAGCTCTCCATATCAGAAGCTGTGCAAAGATACTGCTATAGATTAAGGGAGCAGCTCTCTCAGGAACAACACACTTGCTACCAACATGGTTACAGAAATCCACCTCTCAGCCTCGCAAAAGATTATTTAACTTCTCGACATGAACAAACACAACCCAAGTAGGCTCTCCCTGCCCAGGATTTGCAGTCAACAAGGAAGTATGAAGCTAAGTCATATTTTCTGGCACCCTTATAAAAAGCAACCTAACGTCCCTAAACTCATAACCTCTTTTGAAGCAAAAATTCTGAAACATGCAATAGTCAACCCAGATGAGACACTGGAAGATCTGTATTCTTGCATCTCCAGGACTTTTTTTAAAAAATCCTGATTAACAGCCACAGGAGCCCTAATTCGGACAGAGGCCATGATTCGAGTTAACCCTTCTGTAATAATACCGTAAGTATTGAAAGTTGTATTTGAAACCAAAGTATTGAAAGTTTTATTTGAACGAAAGCAGAGCCTTCTCCAGCCTCTGATTAGTAGAGAACAAACAGCCAACAACTAGAAGGGAAAGTGAAACCAAACTAAGGGATCAGGGGAAAATAAACAGTTCAGTAAGGGAAAACAGTTCAGTAAGGGAACATCACCAAATTCACAACTTGTCACGATATAACACCTTCTCTGGCGGTCCCATTTTTCTCAGCCTCAAACAACCCCTCAGAGCAGCTATTTGGCCCACTGGGAAACATATAAACACATTCCCCTCCATGAGGCAAATGGCAGCTGCAGAGATCATCATGAGGTCAGGAAAGTGGCGCCTGGGAGAAGAGCCCACCCTCCTCAATCCTTGGCCCCATTCCAAATTAGAGTCCTTACAACTGCTATTTAGCAATTTTTGAAAATGCTCAAAGGTCACTGATCTTCCACCATCTCATCAAGCTTGTCCCCATGCAATGACAAACGGTTAAGTCCTGGCAACCCGGCCCAGTGTAACTTGTCACATGTGAAAATTAATGCAGGAGCAGGCAGACCTTACAATTCTCACTCTGCCCTTTCCTTCACTCCAGTCTGTTTTCAACTGGAATGGAACAGGAACATCTGGCTGAACAGGAATACAAAGGGGACCACTCACCAAGTAGACCGACTTGATGGACTGCCTGGGAAAATCTCCCAACCATGCCAGCAGGGATCAAGAAGACATAACTGATATTTTTAAAAGTTATTTAGAATGAGGAAGGTAGACTAGAATTGGCAGGAACGGCTGAGTAACAGAAAAGCCTGACAAAAGAGGAAAAACCCAGAGAATCAGCACAAAAAGGATGAAAGAGTAATAATTCTGAGATTATTTTCTTTACTTCATAATTCGGTCTCATATGGAGTAAGCTTCAGATCTTAAGGAGTGTGCTTATTTCTCATCTAATTTTCCCTTTGCTTGGTAGTTCGACAAGTTTTGCTCTACTATGTGCTTTCCCTCTTTCTTTAAAAAACATCAGTTACTTCAAAAGGAATCATATTTTTACTGAGGTGGAATGGGGAGGGAATAAATCTGGGATGGTGAGCCCCACACTGGAGTCCAATAGTTTAGGACCTCTGATAAATTCTGTCTCATTCCCCCCCGCCTCTCTCCCTCCCCTCCCCCCCTCTCCTGCAGGCACCTTGTTCTACTCCATGGCAGAACAAGGTGCCTGCAGAACTGGCTTGCTGTTTACTGTTTCTGAAAGATTACTGTGTCGCCTCTCCAGAAAATCGACTCAAGGCAGTTTCTGCTACGTAGTTTTAAAAAATAATTTCTGAAGAAGTCTACAAAGGGGAGATATAGACAGTGAAATAACTAGAAGAACAAGACTTGGGTCCAGTAGCACCTTAAAAGATCAACTAGATTTCTAGGGTATGAGCTTTCAAGAGTCAGAGCTCCCTTTGTCAGATATCTTGAAACTCTTGAAAGCTCACACCTTGGAAATCTAGTTGGTCTTTAAGGTGCTACTGGGCCCGAATCTTGCTCTTCTACAATACAGCAACAGTTACCCACCTGGAATAACTAGGAAGCCTTCCCAATCCACATTCATGCAAAGAATTTTGAGGCACATTTTACGTACAGGTCCGTAAAAGGTATGCAAAGCCCTGGTTTCAATAACAACAACATTCGATTTATATACCGCCCTTCAGGACAACTTAATGCCCACTCAGAGCGGTTTACAAAGTATGTTATTATCCCCACAACAAAACACCCTGTGAGGTGGGTGGGGCTGAGAGAGCTCCTAGAAGCTGTGACTAGCCCAAGGTCACCCAGCTGGCTTCAAGAGGAGGAGTGGGAATCAAACCCGGCTCTCCAGATTAGTCCCGCTCTCTTAACCACTACACCAAACAAGTTTATCCCAAACCACTAACCCTGCAATTGGTTATAGGAAAGGAAGCAGATAATTTAAACAGAATTTACCTATTGGGAATACCTGCAAATAACCAAGTACTTGTTTAAATACAAGTTTTTATCCCTTTCCCTTAATGCAATAACTGCAGCTGATCAGAAAAATACATTGCAGGCCATGTACTTCCCCTTATCAGAAGAAATGTTCGGTACCCTGAAGCAGTTTTATAACAGCTAGGGAATGGGAAAGTAGAGATTTACTAGACGAAACTTTATTGGTGGAATGAATTCAGCCCTGCATGACGGTCCTCGCTATTAAAAATGGAAGCACAGTATAATTAATGTTTACCCCTAAAGGCATTTTGGAAAAAAAAGTATTTGCCAGTATTTATGACAACTAGAAAATGTATAAAGGGTAAGAGAAACTTGAACAGCGGAAATAAATGAAAATAAACGTTTGTTTCTCCCAGGGAGCTTTGAGGTTTGCCTGCATGATACGCAAAAGATAATTGTGCTGTGGTTTAGCAGTTAACACACGTCCTCTGATTGTCTGGTTGAAGATGTCAGCTGCTCACACAGCTGTGAATCAGACAAGGTCGGAAATGATGAGAGCCAGCAATGTTTCAGCATCGTAATCAATTTGCACCATCAGTGGCATGATTGGTGCTCCGTGCTGTCAGCCACCTCTCTTACTAAAGCTCATTAAAAGTTCCCACTGAGAAGAATTATGCCTTCCTCCTCTCCTCCCTCCCCGCCCCATTTTATTGCATCATCCAATCAGACTTGGCCTCAGTACTCACCTGGCAACTCTGAAGCCTTAGGCTGCCCTTCTTGGAATGAATTTTCTACGAAACTATGCATTTTCAATCAGAGTATTTTATGGCTTTTGTAACATTCCAGACCTAATACGCAGTCGTAGACCCTGGTCCTGAAACACATATTGGTTGAACAAGCGAACCGAGCCTGATGGTTGCTTTATTTTCATATTTGTAAAACATATTTTTCTCGGATATGTTCTCGCTGTTCCATTCTTGGACAGAGATAAGCAGCAATGGTCAGAAGGATGTCCAGAATAATCTCAACAGCTTGTTCTGAAGAAGTACAAAGTTTGTCACATGCATTTCAGGTCTTCTGTAACTCAGAGGTAAACTCACATAGTAACAAATAGGAGGATTTTGGTACAGTCATGCATTTTTCCACATCACTGAGCCTGTATCAGATAGCCACACCCAAAAGACCCCCCAAATTTCTCAGACTTGAGTTGCATGAGACTATCTTTTAGAAAGAGCTTTGGTGAGATTCTTGAAGTATTTCATCTTTTAGATCCAAGTTAAATAAAATAAGAGATGATAACATGTATGCATGTCTGCTTTCAGTATTTTCTGATATATAGACCTGTCTTTTGTATTTGACTATTTCAAGATTGATTTGACTGATAATATATAAAAGCCTTAAAAGACAACAATGAGTGATTATTGGCTGGACCCATGGTTTTCACTTGATAATCTGGAAAATAAAACTTCAAACAGAAGGCTGTCAGCCTGTAAGAAAGAGGCTGAGGAAAAGAACAGCCTTTTTAATACAGCTCTGTTTAGTGGTTAGAAATAGACAAAGAATCTTGTTTCCACGCGTCTATTTTGAAAAAAAAAATGCTCTCCTGACAGGAGAGAGATACTTTGCAACAACTCTATTATTAAAGAAGCTGCAGATACTCTAGACACGCAAAACACACAGAGACACCCTAGTATCCCTGGTGACTAAGCATTCTTGCTGGTTAACCAAGGTAACATCTTAGAGAGTCTTATCTTAAAAAGAGAAACAAGAATGATGCCAATCCTCAGGTGAATATATGACGTTGCCTTGTGCAGAATCACACCATTCATCTAACCCTGTAGTGTCTACTCTAATTGGCTGTAGCACTCCAGGTTCTTCCCAACCTC
The DNA here is from genome assembly GCF_028583425.1 of Eublepharis macularius. Lineage (NCBI taxonomy): Eukaryota > Metazoa > Chordata > Lepidosauria > Squamata > Eublepharidae > Eublepharis > Eublepharis macularius. The sequence continues at coordinate 29,027,148 of NC_072795.1, read as the reverse complement.
TGCTCACTAACTGGAGTTGCCAGAGCTAGAACCTGGGATCCCAGAGCACACATTTACCACAACCAAGTCATGAGTCCCAACCCACTGCTGGCATGGTTGTGTAGAAAATCTGACATGTGGGCTTGCAATGTATGGCCTAAAAATACAGTACTCACATCAGTACATTTTTTTAAAAAAATGATCCACAGTTCGTTTGAAGGAAGCAACAGATATTCTGCAGTGCAGCTAAGAAGGATTTTATTTTAAGTCTTTTAACCCACCTTTCTCCCAAGAGGCGGGTTTACAAAAATGCTGAACACTAGTTACAGTACAGTATATGAAGAGACAAGAAAACATTCACAAAGCGCAAAATTCTGCACACAAAATACTACACACAAAATTCAATCATCTCATTGACTAGCCAGATAAATCAATGGATATATACACTAACCTTTAAGCAGCTTCAAAAGCTCTCTTTAAAAGGTCTGCTTTGCAGGGGTTTCTAGAAACCAGAATTTGTCTACTATGTTCTGGCAGACATTCCACAAGATAGATCAGCTACCAAAAACATCCACGCTCTGGAAGTAGTAGATGAAACCAACCAAAAGAAGAGGACAACCCAAAGACTCCACCACACTAGAAAGGGCTACAGACATGGTGAGAGATGGCCTCTCAAGTACGCAGAAACTTATACAGTCCCAGGAGAAAGATGGCGGGAAAAAGGTAGACGCGACGAGGTGAGGTGGGGAGTGAGGTAAAATAGATAAAACCACAACACCAAAATAACAAATAGCTTAACTACCACCATAAGAAATAAGTATACAAGCATTTTCTCCTTTTGAGATACAACCAGGCAGCTTTGCCTGGCAGTAGATGTCTGTTTGAAGCAATTCCCATTTCGCACTACAGTGCTGCAACTGTGATCTTTTCATGGCAGTTTGAAAACAGTACAAAGATAATTTAGGGGAGAGAGATAGCAGGGCTTCAGTAGGATTAGATGCAGCAAGGCAAAGTATCTGCCTCCCCCTTTGAAAAACAACAAAAGAGGATTTTTTTTTTTAAAAAAAGAGGAAGATATGTGCTCCTTCAGTGCTGGAACATTCATCTTTCCAAGATAAAGGAACAACCATTTTTCAAACTGGCAAGGCAGCGCTGTGGAAGAAGGACCCACCTGGTATTTTCAAGGATTACATAAGGGCACATATGATAACAGTGTTCACCGTTCACCTTTTAATGTATATTTTAAGTCTCAAACAGAAAAAGCACAGAACAGGGTTTATTAAGACCAACCCAAACACTAGCATGGTGCCCTGTGTTGTTTCGGTTGGTTCTAATATAAAAGGGCTTTTCTTTTCAGCTTCAGATTAATGCAGGTACCTCCCACAACCAGTTTGGGAAATGCCTTATAAAGCGTTGTTTGATATATTCTTAAAAACGGGTTCCAAACTGTGCATATTTGGTAGAGAGGGAATCATTTACTGTAAGGGACATTTATCTAACAGGTCCCCATGATAGACACATTTTGGGGTTGATCTGTAGAACAGTATAGCACAAAAATCAAATACATAAATGAAAAGGCCGCACATTTCTGCAACTGGAATTTCTTCCTCTTCCCAAATCTGCCTCCTTGTTGCTGGAGGAACTTCAGATCGCTGGATAATCATAAAACGAGAGCAGCCAGGAAAGGAAAGCAAGTGCAGCTTTTTGTGTGGCCAGCTGCTTTGACTAACCCTCCACTACCTCGCAGCAACCACACTAGCAGGCACCACCCAGAAGGGGCTGCACATATACAAGCTCATGAAAAGTACTTTTGTATGCGCAGAAATGGAAAGTACAAGAAGTACCAACTATTGAAGATTGGATCTACAAATTGCTGTATATGGCTGAAATGGACAAGATGACAAGAAAACTGAGAGATCTGGACTCAGGGCAGTTCAACACAGACTGGGAGAAGCTGAAACAATACCTGGAGAAGAAATGGGAGGTGGGAGGAAAACTGTGGCAGTTTGAGAACTACTGAAATATAATAAAAGTATAAAAGAGAGGGGTGACTTTACCGGGGGAGGAAGAGAAATGTGAATTTATAAGCAGTTAGATTAATTGATTGAGATATATATAGATATGTATAGGTCAACTGATAGAGAATAATTAATGATAAGGTTTAAACATGAGGATTGACTAACTAACAATATTTTCTTTCTTTGACAAGATTTATATGCACCAAACTGAATGTATAGAAGAGTTAAATTGATTGAGTATCTGAGGAGTTATATAGAATTACCATAAAAAGTTGAAATGAGTAATATATAGAGAATAAATCAAATTGTTTGATTTAAATGTGGGAAATTTTTATGGTTTATATATTTTTATAGGTTTATATAGAATTATTCAAAACTGGAAAATGGGATAAATTGTTTATCTAAAGACGTATAGTTTGGGTGTATAATAATTAAAGGAGTTAATGATGCACTGCTTAATATAATGGAGAATGTATATCTGTTTTAGACAGAGGAATTTAATAGAAGTAAGGGAAAAGGGACAGAGGGTGGGAAAGCTGTTGGAAGTCAACAAAAGGGGGGGAAAGGGAGGGGGTTAGAAACGAAAAATTAGGGGAAAATTGATTGTAATGTAAAAATAAAAATGTTCTAACCCAATAAAAAATTTTTCAAAAAAAAAAAAAGAAAAGATCAGGGCAAAATAGCATCCAGTGTAAACTGTAGGATTCAAGTGGTACATAAATAGTTGTGTCTATCCTTACCTGCCGGAGTCCGCTGCTATTGTTAATGGGTGGCTGTGAACTGCTGGAACTAGACTGCAGTAGGTAATTTAAAAATATTATTAAACCTATGATGTATGACATGGTCAGAGCCTAAATACGTGCAGAACCTTGTTGTAAAATGAATTCCAGCACTGCAATCAAATGAATTTTCATGTACAATGAGAATACTCAGATTTGCTACTCAAACTAAAAAAAAATCAGTTTGTCAGTTAAGGTTATACTTGCCAACATTTGGGCTACTAGTGTAGATGTTAGTGACCGAAGTTGGATAATTTTACATAACCGCAGTATTTACATAAATATTTATTTCCACCAACTGCGGCCAATCAACAAGTTGTCTCAAAGACTGAAAAAAAATTCTATACATGGGAAAATCTCAAGAACGTGCATACAATATTGTCAGTATGAGCGGTGACTGTATTTATTAGGGACTGTGATGTTGTCTAGCAACATTTCAGGTCTACAGTTCAGGTTTTCAGTGTGCAAGGCACACGGTCTTCAAAGCAATTTTTAAAGCTCTAAAAAATTAAGTGTAAAATTAAAAAATACACTTTATTAAAGATTCATAATGGCACAGCAGACTTAAGCAGCTAATAGGATGTGACAGAATAGGGTGAAAAGAGTATCCCCTGCTACTAATTATGTCATGAATGATATCTCGTAGATGCCTTACGGAAACAGACAAGCGACTGTGTGGAAGAAACTCTATTCCCCAAACACTACAAGTCATATCCAAAAGCTTACTGGAATGCACAATCTTTGAAAAGGTTTCCCATTCAAATGGGCTAGACAGGGCCAAGCTACAAGTGACGAATGACACTTGAACAGCAAGTGTATTTCTCCCTGTTCACTTGCCCTCCACTCAATCCACTTGCCGTTCAAGTGTCATTCGTCATGTGTAGCTTGGCCCTCAGCCAATGACCCTCTGCAAGGAAGGTTCAGGAACACACAGCCAATTTGACACCTTCCAGAATTTAACACTATGCCTTAATTTTGTACGCCACAATTCTGTAAACCACTGATGAGGCCAAAAGGTAGGGAAGGCATGGAGAGAAATTTGAAAATTAGATAAAATTAGACACTAACAGGAAGTGTTCGCCAGAGGTCTGGGAAATTCTCTGTTTTTAAATATTACCAACATGAGCCCTGCCATGCAAGCTTCCTTTCCACCTGTCACTGTTTGCTTGCCAAAATCTCCTGCTCACCAAAAAAAGCATCATTTACCATATCTGCATCTGTCACTTCCCTCTCTTTCCCCTCTGATCTTCCCCAAAAATCTCTGATCATGAGAGGCAAACTTTACAAGGGTTCGGTCCAGAAGCAGGCTCCACAAACTGTGCTATTCTCCCCTTCCTCCTCTTAAAAAAAATACAGAAAATTGCCCCCAACCTCCCTGAGCTCAGTTCCAAAATACAGAGACTACTGCATATCCAAGGATGGCGCTCAGCCTAATGATGGGGTCTGAAGGCATTCACGTTGGTGGGTCACATGTTCTGCAGGTGTAACCCAGGCACTGAATACCAACATGAACCATGAGGTTCAGTGCTTAGTTCTCGCGGCCCCTTCTTACATGTCCAGGGTAATGCTGATTGCCACCTTGGGGCCAGGTAGCAATTTTCCCCAGACCAGTTTGGCTATAGATCCTGATGACGTTTTGCCATCTTCTGTGCATGGTGCAGGGGTCACTGTGTGTGTGTGTGGGGGGAGAGATATTTGTGAATTTCCTGCATTGTGCAGGGGGTTGGACTAGATGACCCTAGAGATCCCTTCCAACCCTATGATTCTATGAGGGAATTCTCCCCAATATTTGTATTCCTATAAACCAACAAGATTTCCAAATGTTGCCCCTCCTATATTACAAAGGGTGCCTTGATTTAAAAAAGCAAGTCTAAAACTCCCCTTGGGCTCTCTTAACTGGTTTCCTTATTTTTTCAATCCTGGCTCGTATATTCATTGACAAGTCAGATCCAAAATACAGCAGAGCACTGTCATACTCATCATTTATTCACAGCAATTTTTAGGAAAACAGCCAGTTACCCAGCAATGCAGACAATTATAAGTGGAGGATGGCTACCAATACCTATAATGAACAGATACCATACAGAAATATTTCCCGTTCTGTGGGACCTGACCCAAAAGTGGGTCGCAAAGCCTTGGAAGTGGCTCCCCAGCTTTAGCAGTTTTATTGATTTGTGTATGTTATGTTTTTTCAAAGTGAGTCACCATACCAATTATGTTTGGACTTGTGTGGATGACCATATCAAACCGGTTGGGGACCACTACTACAGAGAATACGTCTTCTGTACTTTAAATGGCTGCACAGAAGAGGTCAGATATAAAACAGCAGCAGCTGTCGTACCCTTGCTGGCACAAACAATAATACAGATGAGGGAACTTGGGCCACATACATATTTGTCTCTCTGCAGCAACTGAGCACCTGCATGAGAAAGCTGTTGAGGGAGCTCTGCTGCATCTCCAATCCCATACTGCCAATTAGCATCCCATATAATCAAAAAGGATGGTGCATTCCTGCCCTTCAGTCCTAAACTTAAATGGACCAGGATAATAAGAAAAGTTACAATAACTCTTCCAGCTTCAAAATGCCCCCGTTTGGCTCCCACTCATAGCAAATCTGCCTTTCCAAACAAGTCTTTACACTCAGTCAGAACCATGCAGTATTATCCATTTGGCCTCTGGAATCAAGAAAAGGCAGAAGAGTTGCCCCTTATGTAGAAAAATGAAGGCTTCCAAGGCACGTAATTTATAAGGCCTGATAACTTCTAATAGTCATAAACTCTTATTTTCTACTTTTATCTGATATCCAGGCATTCGGAGGACACACACACAATCACCCAACAATGACCAAGAAAAAGGAAAACATTTTCTTCTTTATAAAAAAAATTGTTTTCTTTTCCACCCAGATTATTCAAATAAAGAAAGCTTCTGTTGATAACAGCAACAAATGGAAGGATTTTAAATGTCAACCTCAAGTACCAGGTACTTTGTTCTGATAACACCACTTATTTGCTTTTACGCAGACATTGGTTTCCACCCACAAAACACACACGCATGCATGTATACACACACACATACGCACAAACAAAAACCCACTTAGGATAACAGCATACGAAGGAGGGAAGGAACTATGTTCTCAGAAGAAAGATGAGCTCTTAAAACACTTTCTGATTTTTCATTTGAAAAGTAAACAATGTTACAGAGTCACAAAACTACCATGTGAAAGACCTCAAGATACCTTTTTAATTATTAATCTGAACTAAGGACCCAACATGACAGGGGCAATTATTTAAGAACTGTCCCGAAATAAGATGGAGTGTCAGTAAACCAAGACTAGTAGATAAAGTAAACTCAAATTAAAGGCAATTGGTTTGCAATGACTAATGTCTTGCCTAGCCGATTTCTGACAGCATACATGACAGTATGAAACAACAACTTCTGACGCCTGCCTTTGTTTGCCAAGTGCAAACCTAAACAACTAGAATGCACACATAACCTAGACTAACACCTGGACTCAAGAGAGGATCACTGTAGCAAATATTAAAGCAGCCTGAAGGATGACTACCGCAAAAATACACACGGAGCAAAGGTACCTATGAAACAGAAAGAGGATAACAGTTCCTGAATTAAACTTTGGGCAACTGCCTACCTTAACTAGAGGAGTCCTACTGTTTCTCATGATTGTGGCTCCCTGGATGACTAAGGGCATCAGCTGTGGGGGGGAGGGGCTTCCAACACTACCCTCAGATGGGCAGTAACCACACCAGCATTGTCACTGAGGTCACATCAGAAGAGTGGAGGCCGCGCCTCCTGCTCACACCAGCTTAGCAGGAGTCAGAAACCCTTCGTAATTAAACAGGCAAACTGTGACAATATTCAGAAAGCCAGTTTGCATAACTGCTTAACCTCACTGATAACTGCCATGTTGATTAATAAGCCATAATGTTTCTGCAGCCCAAACACTGGAAGTTGCAAGACCTTGATTAGGAAGTGGCACACACAAGGCATCGTGATAAATACTAAACATACACAGCAGCGCACACAGTTTTAGTTCCATGGCATAAATCTGTGCGTGGTTTCCACTTGGATCACTGACAACTGTTCACCACTATAACTTCCCTTTCTGTAAAGCATTTCTATGAACATCTCCATAAAAATCTTTGCCTGCCATTTTCTTCACATAGTGGGTATTCGAGCACCCCACCTGACCCCGCCCCCCTTTCAATATACCTTAACTTACAGATTCCACTTTCTTTTTTCATATTTGGTTCCATACGGAGCCACAGTTGACTCTAGAGCCACAGGTTGCGGATTCCTACTCTAGGGGTGTTGCCAGCGTGGTAAGGAGAGAACGTCGACTTCTCCCATGTGAACACAGGCTTCAGTCATAAAGAGATCAGATCAGAATCAATGTGCAGTTGCCCTGAGAAGGACCCCTCAAAAGTGGTGACTGAAGTACTGATAGCAATGGGTCCAATTTGCATGAAAGCCAGCAACTTGTCATAGACAAATGGCAAGACCGCAACATTTCCTGGAACCCTTTTGATGGTCTCCTAGAACACTGAGCTTCTCCCACCCCAACAGGAGAACCACCGAAAATTGCTTTTGTGACAGAAAAATCTACCACTGCTGTTAATGTCAGTCAAGAAATGGTCAACTGCTATCTCGTTACTCATCTGCAATACATCAAAGGACATTCCCACAAATGATTAAAAAACCCACGCCGTCTTTACATCCCACCATCTCCCACATAATTCACCCATGCGAATTACATAATCTTGTGACTTTCAACTGCATCTGTTTTCTAATGACTGTGTAATACTTGACAGAGAAAGAAGAGATCTAAAAAGGATGCTAGAAGCCAAAATCCACAGCCTTATGTTCTTAAGAGCACCGCAGCTGCTACAGATTAACAGCATTTCTTACTAACACTACAACTAGTAGTAAACCACGCGAACAACACCCAACCCAAGAGAAATCAATAAATCTGTTGTGTAAATATAACATTAAACACTGTACATTTAAATTAGAGCATTATCTCATGTTAGAGGCACTATTTTAAACCAAGTTTTTGGGGGGATAGATTCCATTATTAAGAGGTGAAACTCTATGAGTACCTCTCATATCCAAAGACAGGAGCCCTCCTCCTGTACCAGGATGAATTCAGGTTGCTCACTTTCCATTTCTGGAGTACATTGTTGTACAGTGCTATAAGCAGCAAGCATATCTCCAACTTATTTCTAACCTTCAGGCTTCCCCGTTCTTGTCTGAGAAGGGCAGACATCCCAGTTTGAAGAAATCCTACTTTATGGCCACATAAACACAACTGCATCTTCCTTCCCCTTCCAGATTAATAAATCCAGACTAACTACCAATATTTAAAAAAACACAGAATCCCCCATTCTGCCCACATTCAAAGGGAAGAAACAGCCATCTCAGTTTCATTTTTTTCAACCAAACTTGTTCCTGAGGAAAAGAGACTGCATACAAGGAAATTAATACACACTAAGCGGGTTTTGAGATTTTTGTTCTGTATGAACAACGACTCAATAGTATGTATTGTATTTACACAAACTCTTCCCAGTAATCTTACATAATTTTTAAATAATGGTTTCTGAGGCCAAATACATTCCGCATTAACCAATACAGTTTACCCCTTCAAGCCAAGTATCATCTGATAGAACAAAACAAGACTTGTCATTACGTGCTGGGCCAAAGGTTAAATGCTAGTATTATGCTTCTGTCTACAATAGGTTTTCAATCAAGCTTTTGAAACAGAATTCAGACACGGTCCCAGACATGGCTTGGCTAGCCAGTGTAGGCAGTAGGGAAATGATTAAAACACTGTTCAGAAGCAAGTGTTTGGCCAGCTTGTATTTCTGCCACAAATGTTTAGCTCTGGTTCAAAATCAAATGTACAAAGACTTCAGGGGGGAGAAGTTTGGGGGTCCCTTTGGTTTCAGGGCAGTTGAGGCACACATTGCTATTCCGAGTAACTAGCAAAACAGGATCTGCAAGAACTCCTCGTGCGAAGACTTAAAAGAAATGTCATTAATATGTTTCTATTCTGCATTCTTACCATTTCTATTCCCGAGGCAGCTCCCAACAATATTAGTTTTTAAAAAATAATAAAAGAGAAAACAAAGCGGTGGTGGGGGAGTTACCAACAATAAAATCAACAATAAAACTAATACCCCTTAGAGAACAGGACTCTCAATAATAAAAAGCAGCACTAAAACACTTGTTTGAGAACTGCATACACACACTGCTGTGTTCTTCCGCAACTTCTGCTCATTTCAGTAGAACTTGTACAAGAGAACTTGGGAACCCAGAGCGGATCATGACTCCACGTGCATGCCTGTGTGCTTTGGTGGGGAGGCAGAGCAAGTGTGTCTGTCTTAATCCAGCAGAAGACCACCTTTTCCTATCGACTGATTTGAAATGCAATTGATATATTCAGCCACAGCAGTGTCCTACACTCATTTCGAGGATCCATTGAGAGTTTGGGATGCAACTCCATGCACATTTTGTTTGGAATAAGCACCACTGAATTCAATGGGATTTGCTTCCCAGAAGGCATGCATGCGCTACATTGGACTGCCTTGGAGGCCATTGTCCACTATGGGACGATGCGCACAGAAGGGCGGTGAAAGACACTGCATGCCAGGAGTTATAGCAACAGCTGCTACCACCAGGCAGCTCAGTTTCAGCCTGCTCACCGTCAGAGCTTTCCTTGCAAGTTTGACTCTGCAGAGCAGCTGCAGGAAACCCGAAGACCCTGTCCCTGAACAGAGCAGCGGATAAAAACAAACAGCACGCCAAGTGCTTCAGCTGATACAAAGTCCTGAGTTTAACTTTAGCATCTTGCCTCTCCTTTCCCCAACATGCCCCTGACGGCTCTTCCAACCAAAACAAAAACTCTGCCCATCCTCTTGCTGACTAACCCACAAGGGTTATTCAGCGGCATCTAGAATATCACACCAACACACCTTAATTTTTTTTTTTGCTTGTTAAGAATTGCAAAAGCTACGAGGAGAGTAACATTTCCACGTACGCGCTGAAAAGAAAAGGAAAGCTACAGAGGCCATTCAAACTGCTGTCCGAGACAAAGAGATTGCCTTGCCTAGAAACAGAAGCCAAAGAAAGTAGTATAAACAAGACTCATAAAGCACAAGTTGGGGCGGGGGGGGGTGGATAAAAAGACAACACAAGAATGTGGTTCATCCAGAAGGAAGGGAAAAAAACCTTTCAGGCTTGTTTTCTCCAAAAGGGAACATTAGGATTTCCACATGCATTTCCTTTCCCTTCTTGTTTTGTAATAAAATGTCTCTTATCCCAATAAAGTTGCTACTTCTAACCAAAGCCATTAAAAGGACCTGCAGAAATCACTACTCATTCCCCCCATCATCTAAGCACCCACTGCTCCGTTCCGAGAGCTTCTTCCAAACAAGCTGTCCCCCCCCCTCAGTTTTTACAATAGAAGACATTAGGTCCAAGTCTTCCTCACTGACTCGAGAGGCACCCTCTAAAACCCAAGCCAGAGATGCTAACCGACACACAAAATTAAGCTTTCCCCCATTTCTACTAACATATTTGATACTCCCTCCCCGTAAATAGTTATTAGGAAAAGAGAGGAGGAGGTTCCAGCACAGCTCGTTCACCCACAACAGACAGAAAGCAACTTGCCTCTCCTCCGTGCCCATCAAATATCCCAAATATGGAAGGGTGGGTCTTGTTCAGCAAGTCTGTGATCACTTCAAACCTGTCCTCCATGTGGTCCCTCCGGCCTTGGATGGAGTAGACAGCAACGTTGTGGTTCTTAAACTCCCACGTCTTGGAGAACTCGGCATCCAGCACATCCAGACCCCCGAGCCGGTCGTTCTGCATGATCTCAGCCACCTTGCCCTTCACCATCTTCACTGCATCCCTGCTGGACTTGACGATGGTCTTGACTTCATCCGTATGGAAGAAGTAGCTCCACAGGGCCAGGCTGATGCATAGCAGGAAGAGGGTCTCCGGTCTCAGCAAGAAGTAACGCATGATCCGACCCAACAGAGACAGCAAAGTCATTGTATCCTCTATCATTTATTACCGAGAGAGTAGATTCCCCCCCCACACCATGCACCACACACCCCCGATGACTGGGACGGGTCTAAAGACCAGGCAGCAAATCAGTGCATGCGCCGGTAATACAAACCCACCGAGGGCAGGGTTATCCACCGCTGCTAAAGCTGCCGCCGTTGTCTCCTCCTCCTCGTCCACCTCTCTTTCAGGGAACTCAGTCACAGATGGCTGGGGTGGCTCTGATGTGGAGATCCACACGCTCTCCCGCGCAGCCAAGGGCAGGCTGATCCGTCTCCCGTTCTTGCTCCTTCTGCTTCCAACAAGCATATGGCTCCCTTCTGGAAGATCGGCATGGACCAGCACATGAGAGTACTAGCCGGCAAGGGGAAAAGAGAGAGAGAGCTGTCAGCGTCTGGGTGTCATAGCAAAGCTTTTTACGCAACTGGGCTGGAGGAGAGGAAGAAAACCAAGTCTGTGCAAGCTCACACACAAAAGAATTCTTCCGCCTCCCTCCTCTCGGGGCTGTTTCCCGGGTGCTGGCTCCCAACTGCCCAGGCTCTGGAACAGGACAGCAAATCAATTCGCGCTCGGCGAATGCAACCGCAGCTGGAAGATCTGGCCCCAGAACGGGGGCTTGCAAAGGGTCCAGGAGCAGCGATTGACCGACCCATTGAGAAACAAGAAAACAATGAAAACACCGGCGGGCTGGGGGGGGGGGGGGAGAGACACAGGAGCTGTATCAGTTCCAACCAGACATGCGCATGCATTGAGGCCCTTCTCCCAGGAGAGTAAGAAGCAGAGGAGAGCTGCAAGGAGTCCGAGCGATGCCAGTCACTTTCAGAGGGTGATTGGCAGCAGGGCACTCTAGCTGAATCAAGCAGAAGCATGAAAGCAAGGGAGTTCATCCCCCACCCCCAGCCTTTAGATTCTCCCAGAGCTAAAATGAGGCTAGTAAATAAGAGGGGTCAGGTTTGCCTGGGAGGAAACGACCCCCAAACTCCCCTCTGCTTTTTAATATGCCACCTTCCCCTTGCAGCACCTGACCGGCTATCTTGTTCGGGTTCCCTGCGCTCCGTTTGCCCCCCTCCCGTGGAACTTGTGAAGACCCCAAAGTCTTTATGGGGGGGGGGGGCTGAGAGGAGAGAGCGCTTGCAGCTTCGGGCACCGAGCTGAGCTCGCACAGGCCCCCCTGCAAACCCGGGAGGCGCTGGGGAGGGTGCAAAGGCTTCCCCGAAGCAGCCCTCCTCACGCATCTGGTGCAGAGATTTACATGCAAAGACTCCCACGGAAAGCGCGCCTCGTGCCTCTGCCCGGCTGCTGCGAAGGAGCAGGCGGGCGCCAGGCACGCTGCAGTTCCCGGGTCTCCCCTCCTGGCGTGCTCCCGTTTCCCCGGGAGCTCGCTTCCCCACTTGGACAGGCCCCGTCACCCCGGTCCTTCCCCGCCTCCCCTTCCCCAGCTGCGGCCACTCGCAAGGTACCTGTCTCCCCTTTTCTCTTTCGCCTGTCCCTCCCACTGGGCTGGGCTCGACGGGCGCCGCGCCGCCTCTTCGGGCCTCCCCGGCCTACAAGTCCCGGGAGCCTCCGCGCCAAGGCAAACTCGTATGATTGGCACAGTCCCGGGCAAATGGATTCTGGGGCTTGCAGTCCGTAAAGCCTCTGGCTTGCTCACTTGCGCCCTCTGCCCACGAGATGGGGTAGAGAGGAAAAGTCGATGAAGTGAAATGCAAAATTAAACAGGACAACCAATAAAGGCAACCAACCTTTATTCCAGCATAATTTTTTTTTTTTTTAGTAAACTAGAGCTCACTTAGTCGAATACATCAGACACACTCTTAGACTCACAAAAGATTACACTGGAGAAATATCTCTGACGAAGAGAACTGTGATTCTCGAAAGCTTATGCAACAGTAAAGTTGGTTAGTCCAGGCTGAATACTTGCTTACAAAACAAGAGGGAAATGATTTCCCACTTGACTTAATTGTGGAATGCGACCTTTAGAGTGTCAATATTTCTCAAAACCTTTTTATCTTTGTTTAAAGTTGGGATTCTTCCCCCACCCCTGCCCAGTTTTGGCCATAAAGTGGTTTTGATATATGCAAATGTGGAAACTTGCACGCCATGTAGCAAGCAAGATCCTACCAAAAGTTTGGTAGATTTATAGTACCATCCTAAGAATGCTTTCTTGGAAGTAAACTCCATTAAATAGACTTGAGTTGAATTCTGAGTAGGCTGGCTTAGGATGGCTCCCTATGTGTGCTTATCTGGAAATAAGCCCCATTGATCATAGTGGAATTTACTTCTGAGTAGACATGACATATAGGATTGTATTTGTAATAGGACAGAGTTATTCCAGTCTAAGGCCACTGAAATCATGGGCCTAGGGGCCAGTACTAAGTAGCAATACTTAGCAGGAAATTCTGTTTTATTCTATTATTCTATTTTATTTAGTGGGGCTTACTCCCAGGAAAGTGTTTTTAGGATTGCAGCTTTAGATAGAAATAACTCCGCATAGGGTTGCACTGTTAAACTCCCTTAATTTCTGTTTGAGAGATCTAAGCAAATGCTTAACGCAGGCTGCAACTCTAGACACAATTACTTATGAGCAGGCCCATTATGCCTACTTGCATTATGTGACTTAAGCTTTCACAGGATCGGGTTATCTTTCACACTGAAGATGTCAACAGGACCTAGGCCGATTCCAGACGGCCCCCCGCCTCGCGAAACGTCGCGCGTCATCGCGCAGAAAACGCGAAATATCGCGTTTTCTGCGCGACGACGTGCGACGTTTCGCGAGGCGGGGGGCCGTCTGGAATCGGCCCTAAAGTATATAACCTGGGATAAATTGTGCCCTATGTTTGTAATAAGGAATCAGTCATAATGTTAAATTTCATTTAGCCCATACAAGACAATGTGGTAATCCCTCGCAGTTTTCTCAATCTAGTTTTCAATCCTACATCTCTTTAGAGGAAAACGTCATTTTGAGGGATGGCAGAAGATTGAAGCAAATCACACACATATAAAAATAACCGGCTCTATTTTAAGGATGCTTGTTAAAGTCACCGGTTCTTGCACTCAGAACTTCCCCCATCAAATGTATCGCTATTTTGTTCCAGCAGGTCAGTCAGAGCAACACTGTTATTTAGAGAAAATGACTCTGCTAACTGCATTGTCTTCTAGCTCGTGTACTGGCCATATCTGAAAGATAATTTGGTGATTTTTCTAAATAGGGGCTGCTCTCTTGTTATCTCAGAGGAATAATTTACTGTATGCTCTTTTTCATTCTCCCAAGTACATGGGCATTCGTATACTTACAGTCAATTTCCTTTCAGCATAGGTGACACAAGCCAATTACTCAAGGCAGCTGTATGGAGAGAGCCCATGGAAGAAAGCAGAATCCTAGTCCAATATTTTAGAAAAATCATTGCGCACTATTACTGCTATTATCCCCATCGCTAACATCGCCTTTACAATGCTTGTTGCTACTCAGGGCTTTTTTTCTGGGAAAAGAGGTGGTGGAACTCAGGATTGCACAATGATGTCACTTTGTATCAGCTGGAACAAGGGGGGAGTTTTTTAAAGTTTAAATCGCCCTCAGCTAAATGGTCACATGGCCGGTGGCCCCGCCCCCTGATCTCCAGACAGAGGGGAGTTTAGATTGCCCTCTGTGCTGTGGTGCGGAGGGCGAGCTAAACTCCCCTCTGTCTGGAGATCAGGGGGCAGGGCCACCAGCCATGTGACCATTTTCAAGAGGTGCCGGAACTCCGTTCCACCCCGTTCCTGCTGGAAAAAAGCCCAGTTGCTACTGCAAATGGCAAAGTCTCTTTCTGCTGAAATCTTCATTCGATGCAAAGTTGGCAGAGGCACCAGCAAGGCAGTCCACAAAAGGTAGTAGTCATAATTTTTTAAAGTACTAACCTGAACAACCATGCACAAATCGGTAATATTATGGATGAGGTAAACCTTGACATAATTCATGAGGAACTCAGCTAGACTGGCTCTTGTTAAATGATCGTTGTAATGTGTACAAGCAGCCTCTAGGGGGCAGCTTTCCGCTTTTATCGTTCTTGAGTCTTGGCCCTTCAGGGCTCTTGCAGCTAATTGGTGGCTGCTGAGGCTTGACGGTGAGGCTGACTAGAAATGTAGGTCCAGTCCGAATGAGAGCTGAGTAGTTTATTGTATAGGAAACTGGGGTGTCATGGAGTTCAAGAAAGATACAACACTTGGCCAATATTCAATTACAATCTGCTCTCCTTTGACTAATCCTTCACCTAGAACAATAAGATTGCCAAATCCAGGCAGGGAAATTCTTGGAGATACTGGGGATGAAGCCCAGGGAGTGTGGGTTTGGGGAGGGGCGGGACATCAGCAGGGCATAATCCCTTAGAGTCTGCCCTCCAGAGTGGCCATTTTCTCCAGAAGCACTGATCTCTGTAGTCTAGAGGTCAGTTGTAACTCTAGGAAATCTCCAGGTCCCACCTGGATGTTGGCAACCCTTTGGAATAGTGGTGGAGAGTGCCCTTAAATCATAGCTGAGTTATGGCAACAGCTGGTGGGGTTTTGTGGCAAGAGATTATTGCCTGCCTCTGCAACCCTGGTCGTCGCTGGAGGTCTCCCATTACTAAGCAAGGCTAACCCTACTTAGCTTCTGAGATCTGCTGAGATCAGGCTCACCTGGAATAATGAGATGCAATTATGCTAGTCTAGATGAAGTTGTGACAGGGTAATCCTTGGAATTCTCCAAGGGTGAACACAGCACAATTGTCCAAACTGAAAGTGACCCACAATAGGGGTTGCCTCCAGCCATTCTGGAGAAGAACCTACAACAATCAAAAAGTTCTTGCTATGAAAAAGTACAGCAAAAAGCATTTTTCTTTGGCAATTCTGATAAGTTGTAGTAGGCAGCCTGGCAAGTGTTAAACTTCCTCATCAGCCTTCAATGTCATTATCCACTTCTGGTGACCCCAGCTAGCTTCCAGTTAGGGCTTCTATTCACAATTGTGTTCTGCACGTGGTGTTGGCAGTATAATCTTGTATTCTTCTTTTGGAATTAGTACACGATTTCCCCATATGAGTTAATTATTTAGTGCTGACTGCTCCTCCTGATGCAAAAAGTAATGCATTTAGAGGTCTATGGTGGCAGGCAGGGTTTCCAGTAATTTTACCAAGGCATGTGTGGTCATAAGTATGAAGCATGATCTTCCAGTTGGAATTTCTTTGGTGAACCAAAACCAAGAAAAAGGCTGCCTCAGTTCAAAGGTGGCTACTGTAGATGTAATTGTGAAAATTCTTCATTCCTGGGATGATAGCCAATGCTCCTTTATCATTTGGGGCATCGTTTTTCTCAACCAAAGTCAGTTAGTGAAAGATAATTAGATTATATGTGACTGAATGTCACTCCAATGCCAAAGGATGAGGCTTCTTGTATACAGTGACCCTAGTTCAACGTAGAAAGCAAAATCAAAGTCAGTGGTCAGCACCTTCATGATATTTTGAAAGGCCTTATCGAAACCATTTTTTTTTTTTACCAAACTCCTGTATCCAGCAAAGGCTTCCTTCTATGGTGGTTTCATTTTTCAAGAAGTGACAACAGTGGAGTAGTTCTAGGAATGCTTGCAGATCTTGTTCTGGTTGAGAAGTATTTCATTTTGGATCTGCAGCAAAATCTCTGCTGATGGAAGGGATTTCCACCAGCTGATAGGGGCTTCCTTGCCTCCTCACTCCAGCTGCATCCAAAATTTTCCACTGAAATGCTGCTCCTTTGGAATGGAAAACTTCCAGGAACAACATGGAGGGAAAGTCAGGGGACTGGTGAAATTGGCTTCCCCATCCATCAACAGATGTATCTGATGTTGGATACATCTATATAGTATCCTAGGAATGACATATTGAAAACTCTAAGCTGGCATTTCTTTTTCTTGACTTTGATATTCGATTAATCACATCTCTCTAGAATGTCCATGAATCATTCTTCAGATGGACACATGGTTAATACTTAATAAACCTCATGAATTCCTATTGGTGGTAGTTCTAAAACTGATTGAAAAATTCCTGCTACTACAGAAATGCTTCCGTAAATCATACTGCTGCAAAACACAGTAAGATACAATGCTGCCTCCTGGCTTTCCTCAGTATGGTAGGGCAGCCAGTGTCTGATTTCTGGCTTGTATCGATTACATTTTTATCCCCCCTGACCTCCAAAGAGCTCAGGATAGGTCCTCCCTCATTTTGACCCCCCCCCCTCCATGTTACTGGCCTTGAGCTCCATTAAGCTGGCCTGTGAAGCTGCTTGAGTTGAGGGAGATTGACTGGCGCAAGTTAATATAGCGAAGTTCGTGGCAGAGCAGGGATTTGAACCCAAGGTTCCCTAGCTCTAGTCCAGCAATCTAACCACAAAGCTACAATGCAGGTTCCTAATTCCTGGCTCTTATTTGCTCGGTGGTTGCACAGCTCTGATAGCAACCCATGTGGCGTTTCTTTCTAAACATTCCACCAAATCCTTTGGAATGTGGTTCAGGTGTTGTAAAGGAACAGTCCAAGAATGCAGGCAATAAGACCCTTGGACTGGATCATATGCTTTATTGACAATATTCAGAGTTAGATAAATGGTAAACAGCAGTCCTTTAAATGGAAAACATTTGAGTAATAATTGTGATAGCATTATATTAAAAACTGCATTCTAGGGTACAGTCTATTGGAGTGGAAAAAGTTCATTGTCTCTCTCCCTGACTTTACGCTTTTCTGAACAAATCTTCACATTTTCAGAGTAAATCCAGTTTGAATTGTTTATTTTATTAGTGCCCTATTTAGTCCTGTGCAAGACTCCTCCATCTGCACTAGCAAGAGTTGTTCAAAAATGATTGCGCTTGGGTTTTTTAAAAACAAATAACTACTACACTATGGCTTCTCTTGGTGATATATAATTTAGTTAAATGTCTTGTTTAATAAAAGCTTTAATACAATACTTTCTAAAATGTGGAGAATAATGCTGAACAATTCATTGCTTATGTTTAAATACATACACTACCCTGTGAGTGTTTCTGATTACCTGAAAGTTAGATCTCGTCTTTTTTTTCTAATTTGAGGCTACTTATATGTGTAACAATCCAATGGTGACTCTATGAACCATATACATTTGTAACATAATTGTTAGCCTACAGATAGTCCCCTTTGGTTATATTAGTGATATTGATAACTAATATTTGAGGAAGTACAAAGTACACAACATTTTGATCTATCCATGATTGTTCAGGGTCTGATAAATTGCTACTGGTATAATCCTAATCACAATTATACACTTTTTAGTTCATTATTATTTTATGTATTGTTTAAAATATTTATATGCCACCTTTCCACTCAAAACAGGGGCCCCAACAACACATAATTAGAATATTAAAATTACATTTAAAGTACATATATAAACACAGTGAAAAATATATTGACATATAAAGAAACAAAACATACACAACCGGGGAGGAGGACCAATAAGAGATTACTGGGGGTGCACCAAATGAAAGAGAAGAATTTTTACCAGCTGGTGGAAGACAATAAGAAATGGAGACAGACATATCTCCCTGGGGAGAGAGTTTCAGTGCCACAACCAAGAAGGCCCTTTCTTAGGTTGCTACTAGGGTTGCCAGGTCCAGTTTGGGAAATTCCTGGAGATTGGGGGGTGGAGCCTACAGAGGGTGGGGTTTGGGGAGGGACCTCAGTGAGGTATAATGCCATAGACTTCACCCTTCAAAGCAGCCATTTTCTCCAGGGGAACTGATCTCTTTGGCCTGGAGATCAGTTATAATTCTGGGAGATTTCCAGCTACCACCTGGAGGTTGGCAACCCTAGTTGCTACTCATGTAGCCTCAGATGGTGGGGACATCCAAAACAAGGCCTCCAAATATGACTGTTGACAGGTAGGTTCATATGGGAGAAGGCAGTCCTTAAGGGTGTTAGTCAATGGCTTAGAGCTAAGCCAGAAGAGATGAATTACATGAGGACATGCACGTGAAGGGAGTCGCAATGTTAGCCAGGAAGCTGAGTTTTAAAAGATTGGAAGGATTTTTCAATTTCCCCTCTCCACAGAGCCAGCAAATATTGTTCCTCAGAGGGTTTGCTAATTTCTACTTTGCTTCCAGAAGGCTCTGTCAGTTTCACCTCCCCTTCTAGAAGGCGAACAGGAAATAAATAAACCCTCTGAGGAGAGATCTTCCCTGGCTCTGTAGAGAGGGGAAATTGACAGAGCCTTCCCAGCTAACATTGCGACTCCCTTCATGTGAGCATCCTCGTGTAATTCGTTTCTTCTAGCTTAGCTCTCAGAAGGGTGTTAACTCTGTTTAATATTGTTTTGTGTGTGTCTGTGAAAATTCACTTGCCTGGTTGTCTGTTGACCACATACACATGTAAAAAAAGCCGAGTCACTCTGTGGCATGGTTTAGATGTAATAAGCCACAGTACAGACCACCAAGAGTCACCACAGACCCACAAAGATTCCTTCAGGCACCTAATCCTAGACCCAACCCAAACAGAATATGAAAACAAATCACATTAGTTACTGTTAGCATAACTAGGCTAACAATTTGTTCTCAGGCTGGCTCCTGGCTGTAGTGGATGCTGAATCATCATGAAGGGATCCAACAGGGATGAGCAGAGGTGTTTAAAGCAACCAAAGACCTGACAAGAAACCTGTTCCATAAAACTGGAGCGGCCACTATGAAAGCCGCAGCAGGAACAGTTCTCGCTAAACTGGCTGGAGGAGCTGTTAATTATCATCTGATGATCAGAGCTGTCTTGTGGACACATATGGATAGAGGCAGTCCTGCATATATTTATTATTTTACTTCATTTATACCCTGCCTTTCTCCCCAGGGGGACTCAAGGTACCTTACATCATTCTCCTCTCCATTTTTACTCACAACAATCCTGTGAGGTAAGGTAGGCTGTGAGAATGTGATAACTCAAGGTCGCCCTGCAAGTTACTGTGGCAGAGCCGGGAACTGAACCTGGGTCTCCCAGATCTTGGCACGACTCCATGAGCCCTCAGAGCACCAGGGACTCTAGAATTCTGTTCTTCGAATCCCTCCCTTTGGCGGGTCTTGACCACAGTTCCATGACATCCAAATCATCGAACCATGGTTAGAGGTTGCATGCCAAACCAGTAGCTTAAATATTGGTTTGAAGCTGGCTAGCAAACCACAATATGGAGAAACTATGGTCCATTAAACTTTGGTTTGCAGTGACATCCTGTCCTTGGGATATTATCATTTGGAGATTCTGATGGGAGGCTGTGACAGATGGGCAAAGGTCATGCCCTTTTCTGTCAGTCGCAATCCCCTGGGTGCCTGATTAATGTGTGTGCAGGGCAGCTAACAGCTAATCTGGGCCTGCGGATAGCTAAAGAAGCCAAACTTGGTGTATGTGTGTGTGTTGGGAATCTGTCACATTGTCGACACTGATCAAATTGGATTCTGAGCCTTCAGATAGTGAGACTGGATGGATCTTGTCTTGAGAATGGAGGGATCATGTCTTGAGTGTAAGCAGGATAAAACAGGGGCTATTTGGAGATAGGGTTTGCATCTCCAGACTATTAGCTGGGGGAGAATCTGCCTCGGGAGGCTATACACTATAGATCTCAGAGTCTGTCTTTTGTGGCAAAGAATGCTGACGTAAGTGAATGCTTTAGGAACAGGCTGTAGCTGCATCAGAGCCTAGTGTCGGAAGGAAACTGGCTAAAGATTTGTAACTTCTGTAACTTAGCATCAAACTTAAGAATCCTAAGGTTGAGGAAAGGCCAACTTTCACCTCAAGAATAAAAGCTTGGGGGTTCTGTTATGTGCTCCCAGGAGTTGACAAATGAAACATTTTAGCTTAATTAGCAACAATGCCCATTGTGAGAAAAAATACAAGGGGCTCTAGAAAGGGAAGGGCAGGCAGGTTGGCTTTCCTTCCTCCTCCGTCACTGATCCCGGCTGGATGAAGGTGGGGGGGAGGGGGCAGGCGGGCATAACCACCTCCTTTGCACCTGATCTCGGCCAAATGAAGGGGGGCAGGCATTGCCATCTGCTCTGCCCCTGACCCCGGCCAGGTGAATAGGGGGTGGGCATTGCCTCCTGCTCTGCACTTGATCCCGGCTGGGTGAAGGGGGAGTGGGCATTGCCATCTACTCCACTCCTGATCCCAGCCAAGTGAAGGGGCAGGCCTTGCCGCCTGCTCCATGCCTGATCCTGGCCAGGTGAAACGGGGGTGGGCATTGCCACCTGCTCTGCTCCTGATCCCAGCTAGGTGAAGAAGGGACAGGCATTGCCTCCTGTTCTGTGCCTGATTCCAGCTGAGTGAAGTCGGGGGGGATTGCCACCTGCTCTGCTCCTGATCCTGGCTAGGTGAAGAAAGGACGGGCATTGCCTCCTACTCTGTGCCTGATTCCAGCTGGGTGAAGTGGTGCGGGGCATTGCCATGTGCTCCATGCCTGATTCCGGCAGATTGAATGGGGGGGGGCATGCATTGCGTCTTGGTCTGCACCTGATCCAGGCTGGGTGAAGGGGGGGGCATTCCCACATGCTTTGCTCCTGATCCCTATAATACAAACAATGGACCGTGGTGTAATGCTTACAACAACACATCAGAGCCACAGTGTGTAGCTACTCAAGTAACACCAATGTCCTTTTAAATTCAATGTTATAATGTGGTGTCAACAAATTAAATTACTGTATATTAACAATGGTCTTATGTAAACAATGTCACAAACAGGTGACAGTACAACAGGCTTCCGGTATTAATTCCGTTTCTGGAATCCAATTTCTTCATCAGGTAAAGTATAAAGAAATCTTCAGCAGGATACATTCACTTTCTCTCATGTAAACATCTTCAGTCATTAACTGTTGCAAAACTACAAAGGCAATTCTACAACAAAATACAATGTACAGACATTCAGTAACAATGTCCAGTAGAATCATATCAAAATGTAAACATAAATTAAATCCAAAAACTTCTTACCACGCCTACATGTGTTAATGCAAGATTGAAATTGTTCTCAGTTACACTGTAGCTTCTGGAATACAAAGAATATCAATTAGTCAAATGGTAATGGTCTAAATCCCATAGTCCCAACAAAAGCCAATAGAAAATGATAAGTGTTAAATATTTTATTTTAAATTTATTAATTATTTCGATTTATAAACGGTCCATCCTCAGGGGCTCTGGCTGGTGAACAACAGTTAAAATCAATAAAAACAAGAAAACAATTCTAAAATCAACATACAATAAGGAATAATAAAATAAATTAACCAAGTGCAGTGGTGGGGAGAACCCCCCCACCCCAACGGTGGGAGGCCGACATGGCACCACCCTCTTCAACCACCGAACGCCAGGTGGAACAGCTCGGTCTTACAGGCCCGGTGGATCGATAATATGTCCTGCTGGGCCCGGGTCTCCATTGACAAAGCATTCCACCAGGCTGGGGCCAGGACTGAATAGGCCCAGGCTCTGGCCCTGGTTGAAGCGAGGCGGGCTTCCTTAGGGATGGGGACCACCAGTAAACATTTATCCACTGATTGAAGTGGTCTCCGGGGAACATACAAGGAGAGGCGGTCTTGAAGATATGCTGGTCCCAACCCACTCAGGGCTTTAAAGGTAAGAACCAACACCTTGAACCTGATTCAGAATTCAACTGGAAGCCAGTGCAGCTGGCGCAGGACAGGTGTGATATGTGACTGGTTTATAAATATCAGAATTACCATATACCATCTTTATACATACCATTTTGCCAAAATGGTGACGAGCATTGCCAGGTGCTCCACTCCTTATCCCAACTGGGTGAAGGGGGGGCCTGGCATTGCCACCTGCTCCACTCCTGATCCCAGATGGGTGAAGGTGTGTGTGGGGGCATCGCCACCTGCTCCGCTCCTGATCCCAGCTGGGTGAAAGTAGGGGGTGGGCATTGCCAGCTGCTCCGCTCCTGATCCCAGCTCGGTGAAGGCGGGGGCAGGCATTGCCACCTGCTCTGCTCCTGATCCCAGCCTGGGCTTCCTGCCGCAGCATGCTCTCCAGAGGTCTGTCTGCCCCTCTGAGCTTCTCTGCACAGCAGTGCCCTCTGGTGGCACACTGGGGTAGGAAGTGAATTGTCTTGAATACGCTTAGCCTTTTATATAATAGGATGAGTCTAGCAAAAGCTCTGTGTTACCAGAGCCAGTTTGGTGTAGTGGATAAGAGCAGTAGGACTCTAATTTGGAGAACCAGGTTTGATTTCCCACTCCTCCACTTGAAGCCAGCTGGGTGACCTTGGGTCAGTCACTGCTTCTAGGAGCTCTCTCAGCCCCACTCACCTCACAGAGTGATTGTCGTGAGGATATTATTAACAACACATTTTGTAAACTGCTAGTCCATCTAGTCCAGCATCCTGTCTCACACAGCTGCCAACCAGTTACTATGGAGGACCAACTACAGGGCATAAAGGCCAAGGCCTTCCCTGATGTTGTCTCTTGTCACTGGTATTCAGAGGTTCTTTGGCTCTGAAGGATTCATTTATTTAATTTATGGCCCAATATACTTAAATCTCAGTTACTCTGTTCCTTTGATAGTTTTCAGCCTTCCATAGGATGCAGGTATGGTGAGACAGCATTTAATCAGGCCTCTTCTCCACTTTTATTCTGGTAGTACCACTTCCTAAAATGTTGACTAGATGTTACCAGCAGGAGATAAACCCATAAGAGTTAGCCGTGTTAGTCTGTAGTAGTAAAATGGTAAAGAGTCCAGTAGCACCTTTAAGACTAACCAACTTTACTGTAGCATAAACTTTCGAGAACTACAGTTCTCTTCGTCAGATGAATGGAGGGTATGAAGAAACGGGCCAGATATATATATAGGTGGGGAGGGGAGGGGGGAGTAGATGCAAATCAATTGCAAAAGTCATGAAAGAGATGGAATGCACAGTCCAGGCTGGGTGTGGCCCCTCCTTTCCATAGCTAAATATGAATGGAATACCTGAAGGCAGTTACTTCTGGTAATGAGATAACCATTCATAATCTCTATTCAGTCCAAGTCTGGCTGGATCAAATTTACATATGAATTCCAATTCAGCAGCTTCCCATTGGATTTTGTTTTTGAAAGGTTTTTGTTGAACTATGGTGAACTTTAAGTGATGTCACCAACATAGGTACCAGACCCTGCAACAGACCCAGATGCCAACTCTGCCCTCATATCTACCCAGGAAATACAAATTACAGGACCCAATGGCGTCAACTACACTATCTCTGGCTCTTACAGCTGCTCATCCGCCAATGTAATATATGCGGTCATGTGCCAACAATGTCCATCTGTACATTGGACAAAACAGCCAACCTCTGTGCAAAAGAATAAATGGACACAAATCTGACATTAAAAATGGCAACATCCAGAAAGCACACTTCAATCTACCAGGACTTCCATCAAGGATTTAAAGGTCACCATAGTTCAACAAAAACCTTTCAAAACAAAAATCTAAAGGGAAACTGCTGAATTGGAATTCATATGTAAATTTGACTCAGTCAGACTTGGATTGAATAGAGACTCTGGATGGTTATCTCATTATCAGAAGTAACTGCCTTTTAGGCATTCTATTCAGATTCAGCTATGGAGGGGAGGGGTCACACCCAGCCTGGATGTGCACGCCACTTCTTTCATGACTTTTGCAACAGATTGCATCTACTCCCCCCTTCTCTCCCCACCTATATATGTCTGGCCAGCTTCTTCATACCCTCCATGCATCTGACGAAGAGAACTGTAGTTCTTAAAAGCTTATGCTACAGTAAAGTTGGTTAGTCTTAAAGGTGCTCCTGGACTCTTTACCAGCAGGAGATAAACTTTTAAAAATACTTATCAGAACATGCCTATGAAAAAGACACAACACAATTTGGATGTCAGACAGTTAACATTAACTTTGACACATGTTAAAGTATATATTTATGAAGTTAACAGTGAACCATGTTTGTTTTCATATGATGTTCTGGGTTTTTCATATGATGTTCTGAGTTCAGGCAGTGGGAATCTTTGTCTGGGGATGCATGATAGCACTCAGCCCTTGCAAGATGTGTGTGTAATTCCACTAATTGGAAAACATCCCTGTCAGTTACATACCTGCTGATCCACTCTCTCCATCTTCTACTTCCTCCTAACTTCATGAACTTTAAGCCAGACAGGCAAGTATCATTTTCACAATCTAAGTAACCCCTGCACTCTATACAGGCACTATTAGCTCCACTGTGACAAGATATTGAAAATATTTTGAGTGGCAAAATTGCATGGGAAGAAAGGTTATTTTTTTTCCTTCTCCTTTGTCCCTTGCTTGATCAAATTTGCAGCCCTAAGTGGCTGGCTTTGAAGTTTTGTTTACTAAAGCCTCATAGTTTTCTGTACCAGTTGAGTAGATAAAAGTCTGGATCCTGTCCTGTTTGTCTGAAGTGTTTGTAGGTTAACCTAATGAAAACATATAGGATTTCAAAATTCCAGAAATTAACTTCCTCCTTTGGATCAATGCATGTACGCAGTGCATCAATGCATCTGTGCTGGCTGGAAGAGTCTAGGCTCCTCTGGAATATATCCCCAGGCTTAGCTGGCTAGACTGGAGCTTGGGTCAGAAGGCAAAGATACAGGAGCACAGAGCTTGCAGTTAGTAGACCAGTTGATCCAGCAACGCAGCCTTCCCAAGCCTCAGCCTAAATAGGCTAGGAGTTGATCCTGCTCAGCTGCACTTCTGGGCAGGTGTGGAGGCTCCTGAGATTGTGCTGTGCTTCGGCCAGGATCCTGCAAAGAAGTCCTGCTCCCAGAGCCCTGTTCAGAATTCAAGCTGGGAGTGTGTGCTGCCAGTCTGGCACTTTGCCTTCTCTGCGTTACTTTGGCCCGGGCCTTCCGCTGCTGTTGTGGTGTGGGAGTGTCCCCTGAGGGGCTATGGGCTTGTGTTCATCTCCTGCTAGATCTCCTGCTCCTACTAGCTATCTCAGAGGCCGGTGGCAAGGTCTCTCTTGCAGGCTTTGGCAGGCAGCCTCTGGCATTGCTGGAGCATGGCATTGCCGCCACATCAGGCCCTTCCTGATCCTACTGGTCCTTCCGGTTCCCTGGCCTTGACTCCTCAGGCACTTACTCTGAGCCCTCCAAGTCAGAGTCACTGGGCCGATCTGAGGGGGTCATCACGACAGTAGGCATAGCAAACTGATGTTGTAAAACATTAAACAGAGATTTCTCCACAACTGCTTCTAATGATAATATGTACAAGGAAATTATAGGACTGTGGTTTCAATTAACTTGAGATGCTAGTTTTAATACCAAATGGGATAGCCTTATAAATAAGACATCCAGACACTGTGGTGACTCATCAAGTTAACAGTGCAAGAAAGATAAGAGTGGGTTTTTTTGAATGACAGAAAATATTGGAATAAAATCCTATTTAAACCTTTTCAAGTTTCATTTCAGCACATTTTAATGCTGGATAACGATTAACATTCATCATTAATTTTCATGATCGTCAACATTCTACCACTGCTTAAAAGGGAGTGAAAGCAATTTGCTGTTTAGTATTTAATACAAACCCAATAATGTTCTAATTTTCGACATGCTCTGCTGAGATGTAAATTTGAGTTCCTTGAATATGAATTAAAGCATGTGTGAAGCTAATTTTAATAATAATCATAATAAAAATGCAACTTCATTTCATTTACTCTGGGTATTTATTGAGGACATCATCATTTTGCCCTGGGGAAGGCTCATCCAAATGGAATTTGTATGCTTTGTACATTACAGGCCAGCATCCAAAACTGATGGAAAACAAACGGCAGCTCTGAGAGGAAAATGAGTCATTCCAGCGTGGTGTATTGGACAGAATGAGAGCCTTAAACATGGAAGGCCTGGGTTAAAATGGGAATTGTGCTTGACATCAGAAAACCTTTCTGTTGAGAAACAAGACTTAAGCATTGAAGAAGAGGCTAGATGGTCATCTGACAGATATGATGATTCTCTGACTTAATATGAAGGTAGGTATTCAAGGTCACCATGCAGAGGAAGGCCGTGGCAAATCACCTCCACTCATCTCCTGCCTTGAAAACCCCATGAGGTGTTTCCATGAGTTGGCCGCAACGTGGCAGCACCTTTACACACACAGCAGGAACCACCACAAAATGACTGTCATCAGAGAAAAGGCCAATCACAAAATAGTTGCTATGGGGACAATTACAAAATGTTGGGAAGTTCCAAGTCAAGCATTCGCTTATGATGGAGTCATGTATTTCTAAATGGGTGCTCTTTCTGTAGACCCAAAAGCGATTCCTCTTGGAGTTTTCTGAAGCATATCCTGCTCAACTGAGGGAAAGGAAGGCTAGGATCCGGGGGATTTTTTGCTTTGGGAAAGAAGCAAGGAAACATGGAGCCCATGGGAGCCACATGGAAGATAATTGTCTCAGGGCCAAGCTACACATGACGAATGACACTTGAACGGCAAGTGGACTGAGTGGAGGGCAAGTGAACAGGGAGAAATACACTTGCTGTTCAAGTGTCATTCGTCATGTGTAGCTTGGCCCACAGTCTCTCTGGTAGCTCTAAGGGTAGGAATTGTACTTTTTTTGCATTTAGGGCAGTCCTGCATGCTGTTATACAATTCATTAAATATGTACCAGAAGTTTGAATTGTAGTCTTGCTCAAATACAGCATCAGAGTAATGAAGTCTTCTTATATCCTGGTGTCTGCCCAGCCCTGGTATTTATGAACTGACCTGTTTCATATTAGACATTTCACTCTTTCCCTAGTGTAAATTATACTGACAGTTTTAACCTTTTAATGTATCTATTTGAAACTTTGAAAAACATTTACTTTTGAGTAAAAACAGCCTTCACACTCCCCCATATGTGCCTCTGATGGTCTGCAGCCCTGCCCCCTGCTGCCACTGATGGGGGAAGAAACAGTGGGACTTACTGGCTTGCAGTAGGCTCTTCTGGGTGATGCCATGATGTCACCAGCAATGTAACTACATCACTTCCTTTATGCCTGGAAGTCACCAGGTGAAGCACTGATATTTGGAGAAAACAAGGTTTTTCCCCCAATTACCAGAATGGTTCCAGTGTGATGATGTCATTTGGTGTAGTGGTTAAGAGCACGGGACTCTAATCTGGAGAGCCGGGTCCCCACTCCTCCACTTGAAGCCAGCTGGGTGACCTTGGGCTAGTCACGGCTCTCTGGAGCTCTCTCAGCCCCACCCACCTCACAAGGTGTTTTGTTGTGGGGATAATAATGACATACTTTGTAAACTGCTCTGAGTGGGCATTAAGTTGTCCTGAAGGGCGGTATATAAATCGAATGTTGTTGTTGTTATTACAGGAAACACTGCTGGAAAATCTCCCCTGCCACCTACTCTCCCCCCCCCACCAGTTGCCAAGGGCGACATGGCAGCTCTGCACTAGAATTTGCCATAAGCTTAAAAACTTACATTTATTGGTAAAATCATATAACCTAAGAAAAGATAAAATCTCTTGACAATATGACATAAACATGAGCATCCTGTTATGAAAGCACTGGGAAAAATAACTGAATGTTTTGTAATGTTGTAATATCTAGAAAATCTATTTTTATCATGGCCAAAGAATAGTTTTATATATTTTAACAAAGTTAAATCAAGTGCTTCTGCCAACACTGTGTCTGAGTGTAATCCAGATTAACATTAAAATCCAAATAAAACTGTACAAATTATATTATTGTACACATTGCAATTATTATTGTCTTGCAGTTCTGATGTGTGAAATGGTTCAGCCTTCTGCATAACTTAAGTTCCATTGCATGCACAAGAACTCAGTTCCATTCTGCACATGAATTTTATCTAACCTCCATTTCAGCCACAGAAGCTCCATTCTACATGGATTTTCCCTTTCTGTTCACTTAAAACACCAAGCAGCTCTGCACTTGAAAAAGGTTTAAAGAGGAATGTGTGAACAGAACTTCTCTTCATTGAAGAGAATGGGACGTTTGTAAACATGAGATCCATGTGCCCTCACAACACATACGCCCGTTTCTATCATTAGAATCCTGGTGCTGTGACCGCAAGTACAGAACAAACCTGCTACATGTGATCTTCCTGATGTGTGGTTGCTGTTTCTTCTCAAAGGATCTATGAGTAGATTTTCTGCTTCAGTATGTGCATACACAAATATCAGATTAGTCCAGGTCCTGATACATGTGTTTCAAAGATAGAAAATATAACATTATCTTTTTCAGAAGAAATGGCGATTGTGCGTAGTAGGAAAATCTCGTGTAGTATATTTGTTGCATACGTGCAGTCAAGCATAACTACTAAAACTACCTAGGATCTTCAGATTAGGATTTTACTCTGTCTCAGGACTGTATATTGGGCTCCTATTGTTAGCTCACCTGGGCTGTCGTCACACGGGGTTTTTTTTAGCGCTAAAATGGCGCTATTTCCCGGCAAACACCCACCTTATTCCAACACTGATGCGATTTCCTCATTGCTGTTTTTTGCTTGATAGTTGCGATATTTTGCGCTTCAGTGTGAATGCCTCACATCGATGTATTTCGCCTCGCAACGTCCTATGCCCTCCCTTCAATCCCAGAATCCATTTCTTCCTGCGACTCCCCTTTTTTTAATTTTATTATGTCCTTATAACACCATAATGACATAACACAATGCAGACTTTCTGCTGAAGTAAAAATGACTCAATCGCCATGGCACAGTCTTCAGCGATGGGGATCACGTCAGACAGGGAGTTTTCTGCGGACAAAGGGCTATTTATATCATTTCAAAGTTGGAAAAACAAAAGGTTCGTAATGTTTTGCTCTAACAGAATGTTTATATGCTGTTATTCCGTTATAGCAGAATTAAACACCAGAATAATAAAAAAAAGGGGGGGGAGGAGACGCTTCTGCGCGGTTAGAGAGAACAGAACAGAGTGCTTCAGTGTGGACAGCTGGTGGCGCAAAGAGCCGTTAGGTGACCCAAAGAAACGTTACTGTGCCGATAACAGGTAGGACGCTATATGCTGTAAATTTAATGGAAGAGATGCCCGTGTGACGACGGCCCTGATCAGTATTGCATGTGATGCTCCACTAATGCAGAGGGTAGCTTTCCCTTCCATATCTGACCATCAGTGGAAGGCATGTCCACTCCTTCAGCGTCCAAGAGGTCTGCCATTATATCTCAGCCTTTTAACACAGAAATATAGAGCTGGAAGGACCCCAATGGTCATCTAGTTCATCCCCCTGCACAATGCAAAAAAATCACAGCTATTTCTCCCCCCCACCCAGTAACCCCTGCTCTATGCCCAGAGGAAGGCAAAACACCTCCAGGATCCCTGGCTAATCTGGCCTGGAGGAGAATTCCTTCCTGACCCCAAAGTGGCAATCAGCATTACCCTGGGCATATAAGAAAAAGCCACAAGAGCAAAGCACTGGCTCATCCCTTTATACACTCCCTCTCCCGATCTGTGTACATTCATATTAAGTCAGAGAACCATCATATGGCCATCAGATGACCATCTAGCCTCTTCTAGCCTCACATCTGCCCACTTTTCTCAGATCTCATTGAATTCTATCCCTATTTTCAGGGGTGTATGCTACTTCCAGTTTGGTGTCATCTGCAAATTTAATGAGTAATCCCTTACACCCTCATCCAGATCATTTTTAAAAATATTGAAAAGTACTGGGCCCAGAACTGAGCCCTGTGGCACTCCACTGGACACCTCCCTCCAATCATACATGATGCTATTGACAACTACTCTTTAGGTGTGGTTATCTAGACAGTTCCATATCCATGTAACCATCCTAGAGTCCAGTCCACAGACCACCAGTTTACCCATCAGAACGTCATGAGGAACCTTGTCAAAAGTTTTATTGAAATCCAGATAAACTACATTGACAGTATTCCCTTGATCCAGTAATCCTCTCACTTGATCATAGAAGGAGATGTGGTTGGCCTTGCAGGACCTGTTGGGGACAAATCCATGCTGACTTCCCTGTATCACCATGTCTGTCAGATGCTTACAGATTAATGCATTTAATATCGGTTCCAGTATCTTTCCTGGAAGAGAGGTCAGGCTGACCGGCCTGCAGTTCCAAGGACCGTTCTTTTTCCCTTTCTTGAAGATTGGAATGACATTTAATCTTCCCCAGTCTTCCGGCACATCACCTGTCATCCAAGAGGCCTGGAAGATGATCGACAAAGAGTCTGCAAGCTCTTTTGAAAGTTACTTAGCACTCTGGCCCAGGGGATGTGTACGCATGCAGTGAAGCAAGGTTCTTCTCCATAACTTCTCTGCCCATGTCAACCAGCAGTCCCAAAGCCATGCTTTGTCTACTACCATCTCTAGGCAGGCCTGTTTTCTCCTTCAGGGAGAAAACTGAAGCAAAGTAGGCATTACCTCCATTTCTTGAACGTTTCCTTTTGAAAGCCAGTTTGGTGCAGTAGTTAAGAGCGACGGGACTCTAATCTGGAGAACTGGATTTTTTAAAAAATTATTTTATTATTAACTTGTAACATACAAACAACAATAATAACAATATTAAATACTCAAATCTCAATCAAATCTTAATACAGAGATAATCTTATCAATATATATAATTTTAAACTTTCATCCAATTATGAAACGAGAAACAAACCTTTATAACAGTAACCATCTTGGTATAGTTTCCCAATAGTTATGTTTACCAGAAACCCCACGTTTCCATTTCCATAATTTCTTGAAATCTCAATTTTGTTAGTAAAAGTTCTTTTTTAGCTAGAAAATTAAAAAAAGGTTCCCATTTTGTGTAAAAAATTGTATTTCTTGTTGGGTTGGTTTGAAGATACAGCTTCTCTGGAGAACTGGATTTGATTCCCCACTCCTCCATTTGTAGCCAACTGGGTGACCTTGGGTCAGTCACATCACTCTGGAGCTCTCTCAGAGCCAAGCTACAAGCGACGCCTTACACAGGTTGGACACTTGTCAGCTTACCTCAAGTTTTGATGGGAAATGTAGGCATCCTGGTTTTATAGCTTGGCTCTCCATTACAGCTGCAAGACCAGAATGCCTACATTTCCCATCAAAACTTGAGGGACACTGACAAGTCTCCAACCTGTGTCAGGCGTCACTTATAGCTTGGCTCTCAGCCCCACCCACCAAACAGGGTGATTGTTATGGGGATAATAATGATATACTTTGTAAACCACTCTGAGTGGGCGGTAAGTTGTCCTGAAGGGCGGTATATAAATTGAATGTTATTATTATTTTTCCTCTTAGCTCATCAGAGGGCTCTCTGTTCATCCACATTGGCTTCTTAGATCCTCTACCACATTTTTGTCATGCTGAGATTGTGATAGCTTGAGCCTTTAAGAGCTCTTCTTTTAGGAGAGCCCATCCTTCACACACTTCTTTCCCTTCCAGCATTCTTGTCCATGGAATAACTCTCATCACGGGGAAACGGTGTAGTCAAGAAGCTGCGTTGAAGCACAAAATCCTGTGTAGAAATACTCCTTGTGTTAAGAATCCTGCCTTGAGTTGTCTTTTTACCTCTACCATACTACACAACCTGCATTTCATATTGCTGCCACATGAGTACACTGTCCCCTAAAACAATATCTGCTGCAGAGGTACAGAAAGGAAAAAAAATCAATGTCTCTCTCTCATACATTTACACAAACTTGATAAAGTGTGTAAATCTAATCTAAAACAAATGTTCTCTCCCTTTTTCTTCCCCTCTCTCTTTATAACTAGCAAACCTAAAAGGGACCTAAATGAAATATATTTCCCTATTAATCTACAACCCAGTTTATGAAACTACTGATCCTAAATCTTATTCCTTATTGCCTAAATATTATCTTATATAGTAATAGTGAAGTGGCCTTGATCTGTGGATACTTAAATCTGGAGACTGGAGCCATGAACAGAAAGGACATATCTTCCTACACACCTGAAAAATGCCCCGGGTTTGCCAAAATATCTGAAATTTTAAAAAATGCATTGGGTGTTAAAAAAAACCCAAAATGATTAAAGGAGCTCCTGTAGCTTTAATCAGATGCCTCCATAGCTGCTGCTAGGCAAGTATAACAGGTCAGTATTCCAAGTTTGCTTTCTGTCAGAAAAAGGCAAGGAGAGGGGGCAGGGCCCTTTCCAGGGCTGTTTTGGACTTTGAGGGAGGACTCAGTGGGGCCACACACAAAAGCAACCGCCACATAACTTGATACCCTATGACTTTCATGACTCACCCAGCCCCCACCCCGCAAACCCAGTGTACTATAGCAGCTAGAGCTTCAGAGAAGGATGTGGGAGACCCAGGTTCAAATCACCACTCTGCTGTGGAAGTTCACAGGGTGAGTTTGGTCCAGTTACACAGTCTCAGCCTAACTCACCTCTTGGGGTTGTAATGAGGATAATATAGAGGAACAGAGAATGATGTAAGCTGCTTTGGGTCCCCACGGTGGAGAAAGGTAGTATATAAATGAAGTAGGTTAGTAAATATAGATGAAGATGGGGGATAGATAAAAGGTAAGTTGTTTAATGGGTTTGAAGGAGAGAGACATAGGGAAATGTCAGCATATGGGGGCTGCCATGAGGAGGAAAAGATGAAATCATGTGGAGAAGGGGACACAGGGAAAAGTGAAGTACCCCACACAAGTCCTTGCAGTTCCCCATCATGCAACTGGGCCCAGCTTAGCTAGTGCCATGCAACTGGGCCATGGGGGACAGGCTGCCTGGGGTGGAAGGTGGAAAGGTAAAAACGGGGAAAGACAAAGGTGGGTGGGAAGGAGAAATGGAAGCAGGAAAAGGGGAGAGGCAGTGAAGGGAAAGAGGACATGGTGTGGGTGGGGAACATGAGATGTCCCCTGCAAGTCCTTGCAGGACCCCCACTTGTAATATATCTAATTCTCAATTCAGCTAAATCTGAGGATGGCCATTGCTAGGCAACCACAACAGTTTGGGTAGAATTTTAGGCTTGTGTTGGTGTCAGTAAAAGTCAGGGTGAGGGAGCAGGGCTCTTTCCACAGTTGTTTTGGCCTTTGAGGGAGGACTCATTGCGGGTAGGCAAGGCAGCAACTACCAGGTGACTTGCTACCACCCAACTTGCATGACTCTCCAACTGAGAACCAATAGAAACCAATACAACTATTTCCTTAATGGGAAGATTGACAGCTATCTTTATGTTACCAGTTTACCCCTGGGCTTGGTGTATGTGACCTGCTTACTTTGAACTTATGGCTCCACATTTGACTTACGTCAGTGCCTAAGTTAAATTTCTCAGGACAATTCCTCCCTTTGTTGCAGTGAACCCTCCTCCTCATTACAATATCTTAACAGATTGTCTTTGTAAGATTAATTTAATTTATTTATTTATTTAGATTTCTATTCCGCCCTCCCCATGAAGGGCTCAGGGCAGATTACAGCATATTAAAACACATTAAAGTTAATTTACACAGTTAAAACCATAATAGATTGATAAAAATATAATATAATATAATATAATATAATAAGATTTGTAAGATTTGAATACTGCTGGAGAGATGACAACTTGGCAAGGTTATAGAGACATTGGCGAGACAGGTTTGGGAGGCACATGGCACCAAGATAATAAGGAAATGCCACAGCACAGGAAACACCACAGGGCAATTAAACAGACAATGATTATAACTATACCCATCTGGAGATTTTTCAACCAGGTAGCAGAGGGGAGCCAAGACCAGAGGGAATCTCTTCTGTTCATTGAAGTATTATGATGGAGGGAGGCAACTTGGGCAATGTGATTAGCGTGAGATTCAATGGCATCAGAATTATCAGGGATAGATATACAGCACTGGGTTCCTACCAATGCACAAGTGCCTCCTTGAGCTGCTGTTAGCAGATCTAAAGCCATTTGAATTTGTAGGACCATAGCTCGACTCTGGTAGAGTTGTTTTGCTAAAATCTCAGCAACTGCCTGTAGACGAAGGCGGGCAGCACCTATCCTCCCAGAACCACACACAGGAAACATACTCCCAAAATGTTGGTCATCAGTGAAGGGAGTGTAATTTTAACAATGGTTTGGGATTGGGCAAGATTATTTAAATTTATGTCATTTATAGTCTGCACAGGGTGAGATTAGTACAGTCAATTTCAAGGACATTTCCATAAACAATGCCATAGGGTAAATAAACACAATTTACAAAGACATAGCAATAGTAAGAATCCAATACAGAGTTGAAGAAATGTTGAAACAGAACATAAACAATTCTAGGGCTGACATTAGACCACATGAAGCAAAAGTAGCTCATAGGAGCATGTATTTAAGACAACAGGTAGTACGTAAGGCAACACAGTGGTAAAGTCTATGGTCCTTAACTCATAGTCAAGCATCTGAGAGTCCTTCCCTACAGTACAAAAGCCTTTTTGAATAATTCAGTTTTGCATCATTTGCAGAAAGCTAGGAGAATGGGGGGGGGGATCTCCTGACCTCTTCAGGCAGGCTATTCCACAGGGTAGGGGCCACCACAGAGAAAGCCTGTGTATGAGCAGCTGTTGATTTCACCCATGTACAGGATGGCACCTGCAGGAGACCCTGTTCAGATGAGCGAGGCTGCCATGATCTCGGTAATTTTTAACCTTTCCTTCTGGAAGCTGACTATGAACAGACAGGTGAGGAAGAAGACAGGCAAGGAAACAAGAACCAAGAGGGAAGGTAGGACAGGAAGGTGCCATTCCAAGAAAGCCCACCTGGCTGGATGACAGTGGTAGTCACTATACCCTTGGGTAACATTAGATAACCGACAGGGTTGCTTGCTGAAATTGCAAGGCTGATAGATTGAGTTCAATCCCCCAACAACTATCAGTGAAATTTGTTTAACATTGCTCACAGGTCTGATTCCATATGCCCTGCCAATTTTGTACAGGAGAGCGGTTTGTTATAGTGATTTTAGGGAAGCAAAGAACCTTCCATTGACATATACTATTTCCCACAAAGGTATCCCTAGGATAGGTACAATTTCTTACAAAACACCTGTTACCTATGAAGGGTTTTGCAGTATAGAAGCTTTTTGTTAGGGTATCCCAGGTGCTATTTTCAGTCTTCCAAGGGAATGGTTGGGAATCAGCCATTTCAGTTGCATTTAGAGGAACAACAAACATAGGATATCTAGAGTTGCTATCATAAGACATCTCATGGCAAACCCAACAGATTCATTCAATTCTCTAGCCAGTTTAAAGGAGAATGAAAACCCAGAGTTTGTTTCTTGCTCCAATCCTCAAATGATTAAAAACAACCTCCCAAGGACAAGCCCCATAACAAGGCACTTAAATAAAGAAAACCCACTACCAGCCATCTCCACAATGACCAGAACCACTTGTCCAAAATGTCAGGCCCAAAAGTCTCTGAGGGATTGGAAATGATTTCTTGTTGCGCTTCTTCAAATTGTTCAAGTGAAGGGACTGGAACACCGACTGGATGGCACCTCCTACAGAAATTGTCCAAGGGGAAGGAGAATCTCTTTGGACTAGGAGGAGAGGATCCACAAGTTGTCCTTCATCACTGCAGGCCTTGGCTGCCAGCTGCTTCTGGAGGAGGCAAGTCTCCCTGTGACGGCTCCAAAAGGTCAGCGATGTCCGGCCTTTCAGCAGAGCTGAACAGGCTAGCGGTACTCCTCTGCAGTGTGCTGTCTTCTGTTTCTGGTGCGGAAAGGATTTGTGGGGTTTTGCATAAAGCTGTACATATGGGAATGATGAATCCAGGGTTCAAAACCTTGCAATTTTGATGCAGAATGGCTGGTAAGCAACACTTGGACAGGGCCTTTCCGAGGCTGTAGTCCATTCTTGCATTTGAAATTTTCAACCCAAACTTGCTTTCCAGAAGAAAAGAATGTAATGACCAATCTAAACGGACAGGTTGAGCTTGTGCAGAGTATCTTTGTAGTTTCTTAATTTGCTTTTGCAGACTGGTCAGATAGGGTTGCCAGCCTCCAGGCTGGAGATCTCCCGGAATTACAGCTGATCTCCAGGCCATAGAGATCAGTTCCCCTGGAGAAAATGGAAGCTTCAGATGGTAAACTCTAGGGCATTATACTCTGCTGAGGTCACTTCTCTCATGTGACCATTTTCAAGAGGTTCCGGAACTCCGTTCCACCGCATTCCAGCTGAAAAAAAGCCCTGCAGCAATTTATATCAGGGCCTTAGTTAAATTTCTCAGGACAGGAGGCAGCACCCGGCTTGACCTGCATGAAGTGAGGCAGGCAGGTGATACCACCTGGCTCGGCCCATATGAGGCAAAGAAGGATGTGGCACTCAGCTTGGCTTGCACAAGACAAGGGAGGTAGCGTCATCTGGCTTGGCATGCCTCAGCATGCAAGGTGAAAGAGGCAGCTCCTGGCCCACCCTGCAGCTGCATTGTGTTCCCAGATGACCACCAGTGGTGAGTAAACTCTTGACAGTTTGCCCCTCTGCCTGCTGATCACTGGTGATTGGTGGAAGGTGGCAAGATACCCTATGATCCCCTGCCACTAGCAGGAATCCTGGGCAAACACATGGCACCCATGCTACTGGCTGGGTATGATGTCCTGAAATGACATCATTGGAGTGTGCCCACATTTTACACAGGACCAAAGAAGCAGAATTTTAACGATTTGGCCCAGGAGCACTCTTGCAATCAGTGCAATGACATCACTTCCAAAGGATAAAGAAACCCGGTAAGTACTGCCCCCCTCCCTGCTGATTGCCAGAACAACCTGGCAAAACTCCCTACCCACCTCGCATGAAACCAGGGAAATAGTTCCTGGCCTGCTTTAGCCATGGGACGTGGCCCCCAGCCCACCCAACCCTGTCCAAGGCAAGGCAAGTGATGCCCAGCCAATTGGTTAGGCAGGCTGCCTCTTCCTTCCTCCTCCCCACTTCTCTTTTGGGAGGCAAGGCCAGGGTGGGCCGTGGGATGGGTCATTCTCAGTGTTTTTCACCTCTAGTCTGCTCCTACTCACAGGGTTGTTCTGTAGGTGAAATGGAAGAGAGAAGAATGATGTACCCCATTGTGTGTTGGTTGGTGAGAAGGAGAGGAGAGAAGGAAGCAGAGAAGGGTGAGGATATTGGGGTTACCAGGAAG
Organism: Eublepharis macularius; assembly: GCF_028583425.1. Taxonomy (NCBI): domain Eukaryota; kingdom Metazoa; phylum Chordata; class Lepidosauria; order Squamata; family Eublepharidae; genus Eublepharis; species Eublepharis macularius. Next base: position 28,989,269 of record NC_072795.1, on the reverse strand, counting down.
AGGGAAAGAGGAAATAGTGTGAGACAAGTGATAGAAGGGAAAATCAGGAGCCCTTTGCAGGTCCTTGCAGGTTCCTCAAGGTGCAACTGGGCCTGGCCCCGCAACTTGGACTGCACAATTGGGCTGTAGTTTTCCTGGTTAGAGGCTGCCAGGGGTGGAGTAGGTGGGAAAACTGATGTTGGGGAGGCAGAGAAAGATAGGTTGACTGGTGGGTGGGAAGAAGAGAAGGCGGCAAGAAAAGGGAATTGACTCTGGGAAGGGAAAGGGGAAATTGCATACACTAAAGGGTAGTGTGGGAGATAAACGTAAGGTCAGGTGCTTGAAAAGGGGCACCAGGACACCATTTCATTATGCACAACATTAAGCAGCCTTAGATGGCTAGAGGACTGCAGCAGTATTGGAGGAATTGTGTGAGCCCAGAGCAATCACATTGGGAGTTTTTTTGCCTCCAAAGCAAATAAATGGGGGGGGGAGAAAAACTCATAACAAGATGGCCCCAACTCATGATGGAAAATGGAGATGCCTAACCCGGGCTAATTCTGGAGCAGCTTTAGGCAGGAAAAATGTGGAAAAGGCCTTCTCAGATCAGGGATTGACAGAAGAAGGAAGAGAGATAAACAAGGCTGAAAATGTAGTACTTGAGATGTGGAAATTGTGGCTACTTGTGGCCACGGCACAGTGCGAAAAGGAATGAGCAGAGCGTTCCTTTTGTACTACAGGTACAAGAGATCTTTATCTCCTGGAGAGAAACTGAAGTGTGGGAGGGAGAAGAATTTAGGTGGGACAGTTTGAGGAGCTGTGGCTTAGAGTACAAGCCAGTTTCCCCTGAAATTAATAACCAGATCCATTCACATAAATGGATCGTGGGTTCAGGACTAGGTGTAGCAATTTAATAGCCTGGAGCCAATGTTAATGAAACAAAAACAAAGGCGTTTGAATAGCTGGGAAAAAGGTTGGAAAGATTTGTTGACAGCATTATAGCTGATTAAGCCAAGGTAATTAATACCCAGTGATAGAACGTCTGTCTGCAGAGTAATTAAAGTAGGAACCTGAGGATCAAGACCTGACGGCTGCGACATTGAGAAGGAGAAAATGCATATACTCATCAATGCATCAAGATTTAAACTATGTTAATTATATTATGGAAAATTTAAAAAGCTTATGTAACAATGCAGCTAGGTATTAATCAAGTATTATATGTTGATCTTTTAATTTTTATCTTATTAAAGTCTTCATGTTTATAATAACACTGCAGTTATACTAGTCAAATTAAAATTCTTAAAACCAAAAATCAAAAAAGGGTCTCCAACATTTAGAAGACGGGATTTTTTTTTAATCTGTCAAATGTACGCCATTAATTTTGATTATCTAATAATTTGCCAAACTTTTAACTGTGACTGTTCCACATTCACATTTTTTACCTTTCAAACTTATAGCAATTAGCATTTTGGCAGTAGTAACTTTAATGTCATTGGATTATTTTTAGAAGGTAATCTGTTATTAGTCCTAATAGTACAACTGTCCTGGATGCTATGAGCTGACAAAATTTAGTAATTTGCTGTATTTCCCTTAAGATTTTTTCCATAGTTTAACTATGGAGCACTCCCACCACATGTCTGAATTCTGCATTCACTAAGCCTCATTTCCAGCCCCCTCCCCCAATTACTAGATCTTGTATTTAGGATAGCGGTTAAGATACTGGTCTTGGTTGTGGGTTCTCTACCAGCCTCTATCTTTTTTCATCTTTCTTTTCTTGCTTTTTCAGTGGAAGGGTATATATGGCTTGGAGCAGGAATGCTCCCTGCCCATTGGGCGCTTTCCCTGCCCATTGGGCCCTTGCTTGGGAGAGGATAGGCATTTTGGCTGCTGCAGAGGTGCTTAACCTATATGGGCTGGTTGGGGGAACCTCTTGGACCATGTGACTGTTGGGGTTGCGCTGTTATTGGGTCTTTCCTCCCTGCCCACTGGGTCATTGAGGAGGATGGGAGTGGCATTGAATGGCAGTGGCAGTGGCCAGATCGGCAGCCGGTGATTGGCTGAGCCTGCATGAGCCACTCCTAGAGGGCATCATTTGCTGCTGTGGCCTGATTGGTGGATATTGCTGGGATTTGTGTGGACAGCAGTGTGCTTGCTATGCCATCTGTGTCTTATGGGAGGGCCATGCATTTTTTCCTTCCATGGAATGTCCATAGGAAATGGACCAGCACTGCCACTTCTGCATTGGTGGCCAGCCACATCTGCTTCAGTAGCCCTCAGGACTACACTGTGAAGACTTTTTTCTCATCTGTAGTTTCCTGTCTTTCCTTGCTGTATGAACTACAATGTTCTTGTTTAAGTCACTGTGATACTGAGCCCTAAAATGATTCTGCTTTCATATCCTTTGCAGACTCTTTCATTGGCTGGGCACTTGTTGTTCCACCTCTAAAGTAACTTTCTGCAGTACATTTTTTGAATTTGTAGGTGGTCTGTGAGGTTCCAGCTTCCTAGAGTTCTTGAATTTGAACCTGTCTGTGTGCACTGTTCCCATGACTGTTGGCACTGTTTCATTCTTTTGCTTAAGCAATCGTGGTGCCCACTACTCACTGTAACCCACCCTACATTCTTAAGGGCCTATGCAGCCAGATATACAGGAAGACTCCATTTTAGATCACACCAGAGAATTGTGACAGGAATTCTGAAATAAAGTGCCACCTCAGCTAGCGTTGCCAACTCCAGGTTGGGAAATTCATGGAGATTTGGGGGTGGAGCCTGGGGAGATCAGAATTTGGGCAGGGAAGAGATCTCAACAGGGTATAATGCCAAAGAGTCCATTCAAAACCCTTTTCTTGAAACACCACTATTTGTCTCGAATTTTTAACTGAGCCTTAAGATCTCCAAAGACAGTTTCTAACCACACCAGACCAGGGGTCTCTTCACTCTTCAGAGCTAACTCTCTGTTTGAGTAGGGAAATTCTCTTCTCATCTATACCTTTTCTTTGGCCTGATTGGGAGTCTGCGTCTACTTCCTAAACTTCCTTGCCAACTCTCCCCAATTCTCCTGTCTGTATTAAATTGCTCTCATTCAGGGCTGAATCTCAAAACTATCAGTCCTTGACTTCCCTCAGCTAGGTCTGAAATCAGAAGTCTTTCTTTGTTCACCTCATGCTACCCAATCAGATTCCTTGGAGTAACCAGTTACTCAAAGCTCTCTGTTTCTGTGAAGCATTAGCCCTTCACAGTCCTTCAGCTGTTTATACAGCACTTCTAAGCTTTTAAAAAGTGCAGTCCGTCATAGCTTGCAAGATCAAGATCTCCTTATAGTCATAAACATTTTAGCTATGTAAGGTTTCCTTTGACTTGTTTCTACCCACTTATTTTCTGGGAGTACGTACAAGTCAGGTCTCATTATAGTTATCATTTAAAAGAATCTACTGGGTCAGTCACAGAATCACCTCCGTGGTAATTCTTATGTTCTAATGTACTCTAAGAAGCTGACAAGTTTTCAGCTGCCCACTACCTATTTTCTAATGCCTGCCTGTAATATATGAAAGGAAGCCTATGCCTATAAACTTGTGCTGGACAAATGCCATGATGCCACAGTCCATTGCAGCTACTCGGCACATGGTAACTGTATGCCCCTGTGAGTTCACAGATACTGCTTTCCCTTAAAAATTATGGTATTTATTGGGAGACGTGTGGTGGGCAACTGCTATTGTAAATGTGAAATGGCCTAGCCATAACTACCAATGTGGGATATTGTGCAGAGGGCGGGAGTCAGGATAAACAGATACACAGAAAAAACTGCTTGTTTTTGTTTTAGAGGCACCTTTCCAGTAGGTTTGTTCATTTGTTTGTTTATAGCCTGACTTCCTCATTGAGACTCAAGGTGGATTACACCCAGGGCTTTTTTTCAGCTGGAACGCAGTGGAATGGAGTGCCGGCACCTCTTGAAAATGGTCACATGGCTGGTGGCCCCGCCCCTTAATCTCCAGACAGAGGGGAGTTTACATTGCCCTCCGTGCTGCTCCAGCAGCGTGGAGGGCAATCTAAACTCCCCTCTGTCTGGAGATCAGGGGGCGGGACCACCGGCCATTTGACCATTTTCTCCAAGGGCGATTTAAACTTTAAAAAACTCCCCCCTTTTTCCAGCTGACCCAAAGTGACGTCATGGTGTGGTCCTGAATTCCACCACCTCTTTTCCCAGAAAAAAAAGCCCTGATTACACCATGTAAGTGAATGCAATCAACAGCTGGGACATTCAACAAAAATACAATAGCACATAGATTGCCAAAATTTGAAAACAAACATAGTCTCGAATACAGGGTATGAAACATAAGTAATTTGACATGACATATTAAATGATATGAAAACTCCCAGTACGACCATATCTTTTTCTGGGTTTTTTTTTTGGTGGATTTTTTTCTGTACTTAAACTATAAACAATAACATAAAAGCTATAGACAACAAACATAGAAAATTTAAAAACATTCTAAAAAGAAGACACTTTAACAATACATAAACAAGAGAAAAAAGAAAAAAAAAGAAAAAAGAAAAAGAAACCCTTAAACTAAACTTCAGATTGAGTTCCGATTTTCTCTGCCACAAATATAGATCATTTTCAGAGTCTCACTTATTCTAAATTATTCTTTTTTCTATTGTTCATGATTCTCTTAATCCACAAATCTAGATGTCATCAAGTCCTTATTATCCATTTCATGTAAAAAGTCTATAAACGGTTTCCATTCAGTCAAAATGTAACTAATGTCTTTTCCCTAATCAGTGAAGGAAGTTTTGCCATTGATGCAAACTCCATAACTTTTATCTGCTATTCCTCCACTGTAGGCACTGTTGGAGTTTTCCACTTTTGTGCACAGAGTACTCTTGCTGCCATAATCAAATATAAAAACAAAGTTCCAAAGCTGCTTTCCAACTGGCTGTCCATTATTCCCAACAAAAAAGTCCCAGTAGGAGCATATATACACCAACAGATAGTACAGAGTAGTATAGTTTACAATCCCTATCTGTGTACTAAGACATCTGTCTGAGCCATTTCTTACAGCACAGGCTTATTACCTGAGTAAAAAGATCTCCTGAATAATTCAGTTCTGCATTATTTGCTTTCATGCATACATTTTTTGTAGTATTATGTTTGTGCGTGCAAGATTAGAATGCTAAATAATGTATGTGTTTTTCTGAAGTTCCTCTGTGATATATGGAATGGCTTGTTTTCTTGAACAGCCTTCTTACCAAACTATTTTACAAGCTATATATTAGCCAAATTATGTTATTACAGTCCACCAGATGTTTGGGCTGGAATTTCTGGTCCCTCACCGACTCTGATTTTATCCAAGAATCTAGGAGTCAGTCTTAGTATGTGGCATGTTCCAAGCAGTGCAGCTGTTTACACCTGGCCAGATGTCACCCTATCTATGCCAATATTGTTTAGGTGTTTAGTTAATCCTTTTGGAATCACACATCACACTCCTATCACTACTAGAATAACTGTTGTATGTTTCTCCCTGAGAACTTCAAATATTAGATCTTTGATATTTTGTTATCTTTTCAGTCTCTTTTTCGTCAGTTCAGCTGTCACCTAGAATTGCTGCTTCAAGAGGAAGAGGCTTTGTGTTGCAAGAGGCTTTGTGTTGCAAGAGGAAGAGGCTTTGTGTTGCTTGTAGATGGTCACTGGTTCAGTCCCCAGCATCTCCAGTTAAAAGGACCAGGCAATAGTAACAACAACAACACTTATATGCTGCTCTTCTAGACAGATCAGTGCCCTCTTCAGAGCAGTGAACAAAGTCAGTATTGTTATTATCCCCACGATACAGCTGGGGAGTTGGGGCTGCGCAGAGTGGCTTAACCAAGGCCACCTACTGAGCTCATGGCAGTAGTGGGATTCAAAGCAGCAGAATGCTGATTCATAAAGACCTCTGCCTGAGACCCTGGAGACCCACTGCCAATCTGAGTATACAATACTGACCTTGATGGACCAATGGTGTGATTCAGTATAAGGCATCTCCATGTCACAACGATCACAGCAGCAGCTGAAACACTGTGAGCAGCCATCTGTGTGGCAATGGCAGCCAGTGCCAGAAGGATGCGTGGTGTTGTATCATCAGTACCAGGGCAGCAGAGGAAGTGCTCAAGAGAAGACCTCAGAAGATGTGAAGCACTGCACGCACGTGGCTCATTGTTCAAAGCCAGCTAGGCCAAGGTGTGAACAGAAATGGTCCTGAGAACAATGCTGTGCTGAAAGACATACCGTAGGTGGAAGGAGAAGGAAGAGTGGGAAGTGATCCCCTCATGGCTACGGTTGCCAGCACTGGGTTGGGAAATTCCTGGAGATTTGTGGGTAGAGCCTGAGGAGGGGAGGGTTTGTGGAGGGGAGGGATCTCAGTCCAGTATAATGCTGTAGAGTCCACCCTCCAAAGCAGACACTTTCTCCAGGGGAATTAATCTCTATAGTCTGGAAGTCAGTTGTAATTCCATGAGATCACCAGGCACTACCTGGAGGTTGGCAACTATGCCCATGGCAGCTTTGCAAAGCTGTGCAAGGAGGGGGAAACAAGAGCTCCACATGGCAGGCCTGGTCAGGACTGAGCCTCCTTGAAGCATTTTAAAGTTACTTTGAACTGGTGAGAACATGGTTGTGACAAGCTCAAGAATGCCGTCATGTTTAGTTTGGCACTAACCTCCCTACCTTCCCATTCTGGAGTCCTGGTTGGTAGAAGGATAGAAAGTGTAGGTCAAGAGCAACCAAGACTTTCTCAACGGGGAAGCACTCTTTGAACTGGCCCACTACAGGCAACTTTCTCATTACATGTTTTGCAGATTATGCACAATCGAGAAATCATCAACATGGAATCTTCATTTTCTTCCTCATTAATTTTTACTCAGCACAACAGATTCCCTCCCCCCCCGCATTGTGTTATGAGGGTTCTTAATTAGCATCATACAAGTTATATAACATCCCAATGCTCTTGCCTCCTGGGCCACCTGAATGAGCTGTAGTAATTAAAAGAACAAACTAAAGAAGCCTCATTTGAAATGATTGGAAAATCTGGCTGGGGAGATCAGGCGATGCTTCTTATTGGGATTGTTCATTTCATGAGGCACATTACGTCCCCCCCTCCATTTTTGTGTGTATTGTACAAGTAAATTGGAGTCAGTGGCAGTTGTCAGCCTGCTGACGGAGCTTTTGAGTGGACTATTACGTTGAAATTGAAGCTACAAAACACTTAATTTATTCCTTTAGGAAATATTTATCCTACCCTTTCTTCAAGGAGCTATGGGCAGCGTACATCATTCCCCTCTCTTTTAATTTGCCCTCACAACAAACCTGTGAGGCAGGTTAGGCTGAGAGAGAGTGACTGGCCCAAAGTCACCCAGCAAGAATCCATAGCAGAGTGGGGATTTGAACGCGGCTCCCAGATCCTAGCCCAACATTCTGACCACTACAGCATGCGTGCTCATTTTGCCATGATCATTGCTGGGGAGTAGAGGTGGTGGCCAAGCTGCAGCAGCACAGGCTGTGCTTTTCTGGCACCTTTGCTGTGGTATTTGATCATGCCCATGGCAAGGAAGTGGATGGTGGTAATCCAAGAGGAATAGAGCCAGGTTCGTACAGAAGCAGGTGCTAGGCAGCCAGCCAGTGGAGGAACTGGCAGTGGAGGCTGCAAATTATAGCATGCCATTTGTAGAGCAGTGTGGCTTTGTTCACACAGGCAGGTAACCCCCTCCCCCATACACATAGATTAACCAACCGCAAGATGGGAATTTGCATTCTCCTGGAATCACAGCTGGTCTCCATATTCCAGAGATCAGTTCCCCTGGAGGAAATGGCAGCTTCCGAAGGTGGTCTCTTTCACCTCCCTGTTGAGCTCCTTCCTCTCCCCAGACTCTGCCCTCCCCAGGCACCTCTCCCAAATATTCAGGAATTTCCCAAGACGGAGTTGACAATCCTGCCCCTGCCCCTATCAAAAGATTTCCTTTTGGCATTTGAGAGTGCAAGGGTGCTTCTATGCAGGGGAGAGAGCAGGGAGGCTATGGAAGCAGCAGCAAATGGTGCACGAATGGGTGGGGATGGCATACCCCATCCCCACCCCACTTCCTGCTGATACTACCCAGCTTCCTTACCCTTCATTGCATTGGTGCTGAAGCACTTTTGCGAGTCACCTTCTTTGCATGAAAGTTATCTCCAGCTTTCTAAATGTGGCCCTGTCAATCTGGATTTTGCTGTGATCTCTGGTGACTTGATGTGGTATATACATGGTTTTGCTTGGATGAGATTTTCTATTAGCTCCATACCTGAGAGAATGGATTCTGTGGTTCTCCCAAAGATGCTCCAGATTAATTCTCTCAGACATCTTTGAAGTACTACAGTTGTATATTTCAAGAAATAGGAACCTTACTGGAGTAGAGGTACAAGAGAATAGCAGAACGTAGACTGACAGAATCTTCATAATTCTGGAAACCAAGTCTGCACTGAGATGGGAAGGGAAGATGTGAAGAGAGGAGCTGCTGCTGAATGGAGGGGAAGAGAAATAATTGAGGATCTAGCCAGGAGCAGAGCTTTAGAAGTAATGAGTAGAAACTTGAAGTCAACACAGCCTATGAAGAAAGTAATATATACTTAACATGCAGGCTGCTTGATCATAGCAATGGGAGGGGCAGAACACACAATTTTGCCACATTCAAAATTGCAGATGCTGCTCAAGGTGAGCAATAATAATAATAATAATATTTATGTAGCCTATTTGAAGCTTTCAGAGCAATTCATGCACATCTCAGTGATCATTAGAACTGACCTGGATAGCCAAGGCAAGCCCAAGGCAAGCCCAATCTTGTCAACCTCCAAAGCTAAGCAGGATCAGCCTTGGTTAGTAATTTGAGATCTCCCAAAAAGACCAGGGTTGTGATGCAGAGGCAGGCAATAGTAAACCACTTCTGTTAGTCTCTTACTTTGAAAACTCCAGCAGGGGTGGCCTTAATAATAATACATAATTCATTATTGTTCTTGTTTATGTATAGTCTGCCTTTCTAACCGAGATCCAATGTGCATTATGTACTGCAAGTGAATACAATATTGAAATTGTATAAAATTGTATTGTATAAAAATACAGTATGATCAACAGTTAGGTCTAGGGGTGTGTAATTTGAATTTTATCATTTAAGAATCAGATTTGGGGCTTCCAAATGAAGTCCATAATGTTATTTTTTTCCGAGTGGACCGGGGCCAGCCCAGATGTAATCCATTTGCGTTTTCCCCATTATCATGAATTTTGGTGAAGTGAATAGCCATGCATGTGCAGATGCTTACTGTCCTTGTCCCGGGGTGGGGTGGGGGGCAGAGGTGGGAAACAAGGCTCTGGGGCAACTGTTTTAGTATATTATTGCACCCAAACCCAACATAGAACACAATCCTCCCTGCCAAAGCATCTACTCATCGAGGTTTTTTGTCAAGTTTTCTGCAGTGCTGTTGCTTGTTTCTGCCTAGGAGGGACTCATGAAAGCCATGGGGAGAGAAACAACGTGCTTGCAAGTTGCTACTAGCTTAACTTTCCTTGTATATGCGTGCAGTGGCAGCCCCTCATCCCTGACTCCCTTTGAAAATGACCCAGATGGTGCAGCTTAGCATTTATAAGAAGTCTGCTGTTCACTTCTTAGCAAATAAATTATTGCATCCTGCTGTGGTGTTGTGTCTTGCTGCCTGGAAGGGACTCCTGAAAGTCATGGGGAGAGAAACAGCATGTTTGCTAGTTTTCCTTGCATATGCATCGTGACAGGCCCTCAGCCCTGACTCCCTCTCAAAACCACCCAAAGCTGATTGGCTGGCTGGAAGCAAATGCAGCTGTGGGGGGGGGGGGGAGGCCACCTCGCCTTTCCTCCTTCCCACCAACAGAGTTCAATTACACAGATGAGGTGGGCAAGGGAGACTGCTTGGGAAAAATTTACACTAGTTGCAAATGCAATTGTGCACCAAGCTCATTCTCCTTCCTGGCCTCTACACCTTTCTGCTACATTGAGACTGCCTGCATGACACACAGTAAGAACTAAACTGAACTGAAACAATCTTTTCTGTGGGGGACAGTCATCATTACAACTTCGGTACCCAGCTTGGTTCTGCTGTTCCAAAAGCAGCTGTAATGAGCTGAGCCAGTAAATTTTGTCTGTATTTTTGTCTCGTTTTTCCAATTATGCATATCTCTAGTTAGGACATTCAACGAAAACAGATACAATAGGGTATGTGGTAGCCACAAATTTGAAAACTAGCATAAAGCCAAACACAGAGATGAAACTTTTCTGAATTAAAGTGTAATTAATTAACATGATATCTTTAGCAATGTCGAACTACCCAGCAGGTAGGGTTGCCAGATCCCTCTATCCTCCCGCCAAGAGGTTTGGGATCTGACACTTACCTTCTCCCATGCCGGTCTAACTCTTCTGGGAGTTTGGTGAGGAGCGACTGGTGGACGAGGGGGCAAATCCTCGGGAGTTTGCCTGCCACCAGTGGGCACCTGGGAACCCTACCAGCAGGAGTGTATCTACATTAGCAGACAGTGTCCAATAGTCTAGTCTATAGAGCCTGTCCCTTAAGTTATTTTTGAGCTATTTTTTTGACACAGCCCTATAATAAGAGTAGAAAGACCTACTGAATAATTCAGTCTTGCATATTTTGCAGAAAGCTGAGAGAGTGGGAGCTTTCCTGACCTCCTCAGGTAGGCCATCCCACAAGTTGGGGGCTACCACGCAGAAAGTATGTGTACGGGCAGTTGTTGATTTAGCCCAACTGTAGGGTGGTAACTTCCCAAGGCCCTGACCAGATGAGAAAAGCTGCCATGGCAGAACATAGGGAGAGAGGCAGTTGTACAGATATGAGGGACCTAGGCCATGAAGGGCTTTGAATGTAATAGTCAAGACACTGAATCAAGCCCAGTAACTGATGGGAAGCCAACAGAGTGACTGTAGAATGGGAGTGATATGTATGCTCTGTTTAGGTCCCGAAAGTAAATGAGCTGCAGTATTTTGCACCAATTGGAGTCTCTGAGTTGACTTTGAGGGGAGACCTATGTAAAGTGAATTGCAGTAGTCTAGTCTTGATGTTACCGCGGCATGATCAGCAATGTCGAGGGAGGGGAGCATCTCAGAAGCTAAGCAGGGTCAGCTTAGTTAGAAATTTGATGACACTGCCAAAGAATACCAGGATTGTTATGCAGAGGCAGGCAGTAGTAAACTACCTCTATTAGTCTCTTGCCTTGAAAACCCCAGCAGTGCACCAGAACTCAGCTATGGCTTGATGCCATTTTCTATTACCAAGGTAAGCTAGTATTAAGAGTAAAACCAATTTTTAGTTCTGTGTCATCAGTCTCCAGAACCAGGTTATGGGGAAAACTACAGGTCTCCTCCACTGATATACGTCTGTTGTACCTCATCCAGGCTATTCATGAGCAAACTGCCCTTAGAGTAAGGTGCAGTCGCAATGGATAAAAACCTACAAGGGTGTTAGGCAGGGCTGTCTTCTTGCCCCATTTTTGTTTATCTTTTATATCAATAATCTGGTAAACTTCTTAAAAGATCCTCGGCTTCACCCACCCAAGTTAGCAAATCGGCACATTCATGTGTTATATGCAGATGATGTCGTATTACTTTCAAGAACACCCATTGGGGTGAAACGAGCCCTGAAGAAAATCTCCCTTTATTGTGATTCCAAACATCTTTCAATTAATTACCAGAAAACAAAGATCATGGCTTTTGGGAGAAACCCAAAGACTAGTTGATAGGAGCTTCAGGGACACCAGTTAGAACAAGTTACCAGTTTCAAATATTTTGGTGTAGTCCTACAAGCTTCTGGCTCTAAAATGTGTCACAGCAGCTATGTCCCTGATGCAGGAGAGAAAACAGCAAATAGCATACTGAAATTTTATAGGTCGCGAGGGGGGCATTATGTACCAGCTGCACTTAGATTGTTTAAAGCTAAAACGGTGGCCCAGTTACTATATGGAACATTCCTCAGGCCACCTTTTTCTTCCTTTTCGCCATTGGAGAGAGTGAAGTCTAAATTTCTTAGAGCCAAGTGATCAAATGTGTGTCAAACTCCTGGGTCAGACTAGAAACAGGAATGATACGGGTCGAGACCAGAATTCATATTCTCTCAATTTTCAAATGGCTGACGGGAAACACAAATCCCCAAGGGTTCGTCCCTCTACTACCACTACAATTTCAATCCAGTTGGCAAACATTGGTTTTAAAGTCTATTGAAACATTAGATTTATCTCCCCAAGCTCTTCTGAGCCTGGGCATAAACCAGGCTAAGTCACGCATTAAGCCAAGAGTGATAGACAGTGAAAGGCAAATGGATATCTCTAATTCTCCAGGCTTTATTTCTTCTATAGATAAGAGATACATTGCAGCCATCTCTTTGTACTTCACAGAATCACAGAGTTGGAAACGGCCATACAGACCTTCTAGTCCAACCCACTGCCCAGTGCAGGATCAGCCTAAAGCATCCCTGACAAATATTCATCCAGCCTCTTCTTGAAAACTGCCAGTGAAGGGGAGCTCACCACCTCTCTAGGCAGTTGATTCTACCTTGGAACTACTCTGTGAAAAAGTTTTTCCTAATATCCAGCCGGTACCTTTCTGCATGTAATTTAAGCCTGTTGCTTCGAGTTCTATCCTCTGCTGCCAACTGGAACAGCTCCTTGCTCTCCTCCAAATGACAGCCTTTCAAATATTTAAATAGAGCAATCATATCCCCCACAATCTCCTCTTCTCCAAACTAAACATTCCCAAGGCCCTCAGCCTTTCCTCATAGGGCTCAGTCTCCAGACCCCTAATCATTCTTGTCGCTCTCTTCTGCACCCTCTCAATTTTGTCCAGATCCTTTTTGAAGTGAGGCCTCCAGAACTGCACACAGTACTCCAGGTGTGGCCTGACCAAGGCAGTATAGAGAGGGACTATGACCTCCTGCGATTTCAATGCAATGGCCCTTTTGATACAACCTAGGACTGAGTTTGCCTTTTTTGCGACCGCATCACACTGACTGCTCATATTTAGTTTACAGTCCACTCTACCCCAAGATCTCTTCTGCATACACTACTACCCAGAAGTGTATTCCCTGTCCTGTATTTCTGCTTCATATTTTTGTGGCCCAGATGTAATACTGTGCACTTATCTACGTTGAATTGCATCCTGTTTACAACCGCCCACTTCTCCAGAGTATTCAGGTCTGGTTGAATTTGAAATCTGTTTTCTTGGGTATTTGCCACTCCTCCCAATGCCACTCCTTCCTTGAATTGAACAATGCCAGAAGGGCTTTCACACTAGCCAGAAGCTCAACTTTGTCCTCTGCAGTATTGGAAGGAACATTTAAAGCAAATCCTTATTCCCTGAGACTCTTTTCCTGCCCATTGCAGAGATTGACTCGCTAGAACATATCTTTGTAAACTGTCTGAAACACAGGAAGATCAGATTGGAAATGATTAGTCCATTGATATAAAAGTTTCCAGGCAAATCAAATAAAACTAAGCTTGATTACCTCCTGTCAGACAGAAACCATCAGACAACCTGGCCGGTGGCTAGATTTTGTGCTCAGGTCTATAAGCTCTGAAAATCTGAATTTAGCAGTTTGAGTAAGTGTTAATTGTCCTCATAGATAATCAGATTTTTATGGTATAATATCCATTTTTAATGTCTTATTTTTATTAACCAGTTTTAAGACTTTTTGAATTGCTTTTACAATATGTCTTTGTTTGAGATGGTCGATGGCCGTGACAATAAAATTGATTAATTGATTGATTCTTTGCCATTAAAAATATTTTCGTTATCTTCATTATTCAAGCTGTTTTTATTTTTTATATTAGTTGTTCGTTCTCTTCTTCCTTCTCCCTTCCACTTACCATACAAACTAGGCTGCAGATGCTTCCAGGCTGTGGTTGATGCTTGGACAGACAAGTGCCTTGGTGAACTGCAGGAATTGTAGGTCCAAGGTTTAGATTCCAGTGTTGGTTCAAATTCCACAGTACCAGAAGGATTCCAGACTGGTTCATGGCACTGGCTTTCTTCTACCTTCTGTCTGGGATCTCATGGAATTTCTTAGAACCACTCTAAATAATCACCAAAAGGATTATTCTCTAAAACAACTCTTACCTTATTACTCTGGAACAAATAAGAGGACGAAAGAGAAAAACAGAGGAAAGCATTTGAAGGCTGCTTGGTTTAGGGAACAATTCACTGCTCTTGAAATATATTATGCCGGCATAGTTGCAATTATCAGATCAATCCCAAGAAGGTGGTCTCAGATTCCTACTCAGGTCAATTCGATGAGGCTTAGGATTGCATTCTATGTTAACAAGACTTTTGAAATTAGGTGATTCAACATCACAAAGGACTCCAAGGGTAATATGTTTTATTGGTGGTGGAGGAGAGTTCCATCAAGTCATAGCTGACTTATCGTGATCCACGGTAGGGTTTTCATAGCAATAGAGGTGGTTTGCCATTGCCTGCTTCTGCAACCCTGGTCTTCGCTGGAGGTCTCCCATCCAATTACTAAGCTGTGGTTAGGCCTCTCCTGAAAAAAACATCTTTGGATCCTACCGACCCGGTCAGTTACCGCCCAGTTTCGAACCTCCCGTTCCTGGGTAAGGTGATTGAGCGGGCGGTGGTAGAGCAGCTGCAGGTCTTCCTGAATGATTCCTCATCCCTAGATCCTTTCCAGTCGGGCTTCCGTCCGGGACATGGGACGGAGACATTGCTGGTCGCCTTGATGGACGATCTCCGTAGACAGCTGGACCAAGGCGGGTCGGCACTGCTGATATTATTAGATCTATCAGCAGCATTCGACATGGTCGATCATGACCTGTTGGTCCACCGCCTTGCCGATGTGGGGATTCGAGAGACAGCTCTGCAGTGGTTTGTCTCTTTTCTCCACGGTCAGGGACAGAGGGTGGCACTAGGGGAGAAGTTGTCATCCCGCCATCCGTTGGTGTGCGGTGTCCCTCAAGGGGCAATACTTTCCCCTCTGCTATTTAATGTATATATGCGCCCCCTCGCCCAGCTGGTACGGAGTTTCAGACTTGGGTGCCATCAATACGCAGATGACACCCAATTGTATCTGATGATGATGGACGGATGGCCTGGCTCTGCCCCAGATGTCCTGGAACGTGCCTTTGGAGCTGTGACTGGATGGTTGAAGCAGAGTCGGCTGAGAGTGAATCCCTTGAAGACAGAGGTCCTGCATGTGGGTCTAGGGTCCATGGGTGTGGGACTTCGGCTCCCTGCTCTCGACGGAGCACTACTTACGCCGGTGTCGAGAGTGAGGAGCCTGGGGGTGGTCCTGGATGCTTCCTTGTCTATGGAGGCACAGGTTGCAGCGGTTGTTAGATCCTCTTTCTTCTATCTAAGACAGGCTCGACAACTTGTCCCCTACCTATCGACCCATGACCTCACAACAGTGATCCAGGCAACGGTCACCTCCAGATTAGACTACTGCAACTCACTCTACGCAGGGCTTCCCTTGGGCTTGATCCGGAAACTGCAGCTGGTTCAGAATGCAGCTGCACGGGTGGTTGCCGGAGCACCAGTTATGGCTCATGTAACACCTATCCTCCGTCAGCTGCACTGGTTACTGGTTGAGTACCGGGTCCGGTTCAAGGTTTTGGTGTTGACCTATAAAGCCCTATGCGGACTGGGCCCAGCATACCTTCGGGACCGCCTCTCCCCATATGTTCCCCGGAGGTCGCTTCGATCAGCCACTAAGAACTTGCTGATGGTCCCTGGCCCCAGGGAGGTCCGCCTGGCCTCTACCAGAGCCAGGGCCTTCTCAGTTCTGGCTCCGACCTGGTGGAACTCTCTGTCTGAGGAAACTAAGGCCCGGCAGGATTTGTTATCTTTCCGCCGGGCCTGCAAGATGGAGATGTTCCACTGGGCATTTGGTGGGGGCTAGGCTGTCCTCTCACTGGCCATACCACTGAAGACCTTCCACCACCCATGCAGGACAATGCTGCATTTTAATATTTAATATTCTACACCCGCCAATTTTAATGGTTTTTTATACGATGTTTTAATGTTTTTATAATGTTTTTACTGTTTTTAATTTTTGTCAAACCACCCTGAGCCCGTCTGACGGGGAGGGTGGTCTAAAAATGTAATTAAATAAATAAATAAATAAATAAATAAGCAAGGCTGACCCTGTCTAGCTTCCGAGATCTGATGAGATCGAGCTTGCCTGGGCTATCCAGGTCAGGGCAATATGTTTTATTAATCAGAAATAATGTAACATTTCTTTTAATTAGATATATATTTTATTCTTTGATAAATCTTCACAACGTGTAAAGTCTTTGACAGGAACCTGGATTTCAACCAGCAGATTCATGAATGTGTCTGGAGTTGTTCTTAACCCAGAGGTTCTCGCATTTTTTAAGTGGGATCCACTTCTAAATTTATTACATTGCTGCAGTCCAAAATTTGGCTTGAAAATTCCTATTAAACAAAAGAGGAAATCCCTAAGAGACCACTAATATAATAATAAAGACTGTCTCAATATCAATGAATACAATTTATAGGTCAAACCAAGTATAGCAATATTTTGGTCAAAACATATATAATAATGTAATATCCTTCTACTACAATTGAACAATAGTTTGTTCATATCACAACCGAGCCCTTTGAGAAATCGTATTATAAGTCAATTTCCACAATGTCCCTTTCAGGTAAGTGTCGATCATTTGTTGATATTCAATACATGTCACTTTGATCTTTTTTTCTGTTTTAAGGCAGGATTTCTGCTGACATCCAACGATGGGTGAGTATGCTCCAGGAGGAAAAATTCCCAAATCTCCTGGGCAGTGGGCAGTATGCTCCAGGAGGAAAAAATCCCAAATCTCCTGGGCAGTAATGGGTGCGCCAGCTCTTTAGACAGTCCGTTTCACAGTTGCTTTTTCAAGCCAAGAATTCTACTGCCTACAATATGATAATCTATTTACAACAGATGTGCTATACAAAATTACAATAAAGCATAATAAAGTTACAATAAATATATAATTCAAAATGCAAGGTTTCCTTTACTTACTCCATTATTCCTGGTCTTTTTATGTAAGGCAATGGTGATTCTCTATGCCTTTTTCTCTGAGTACTGCCCAACCATATCATGGTCACAAATATAGGTTATCAGCTAATTAGAGGGATGATTAGAATGACGGTGTGAAACCAAGTTAAAGCAACATTACATTATGTTGTAATTCGCAAAAAGGCTGAGAAATCGATCTGATTTAACCCTCTGGGTGTAAGACTTCTAAGTCTAAAAATCCATTCGTCTTCCTGTTTCAATAAAATTTTATGCTGGGGATAACCCGTGGAGACAAAGAGGACAGAGAATTTAAAGTCCTGCTCTGAATGTTGAGCCTCATTGAAATGTGCTGCCAGTGGAGCCTCCAAAACTTTATTCTTTATAGAAATATGTTCCTGTATTCTAATTCTTAGCAGGCATTGAGTGCTGCCTACATAATGTGAGCCACATTGGCATGTAATCACATACACTACATGTGCAGTAGAGCATGTCGAAAAGTGTTTGGTGAATAAGGGTCTCCCTGTATTGGGATTGATAATGGAATCTACACCCGTTGCTAGAGTGCGCACATTACAATGGCCACACGCATGGTGGCCAATTGGAGAAATGTCCTTATTTTTTTGCTGGAAATTTGAATGTATTAGGCTGTCTTTTAAACTGAAAGTACGTCTATATCCCACTGTGGGAGGAGCCTCACATCCAGGGATGCTCTGTATAATATGCCAATTCTTTTTGATAATTTTGGTGATATCTGCTGACAGGGATGTATAATCTATGGACCACTTGATATTGTCTGGATTTTTTCTCTGTCTTTGAGTAAGTAAAGTCTCTCTATGGAAATTATTGGATTTAATTCTGGCCCTATTTATGACCCTGTTTGGATATCCTCTGGCAACAAACGCTTCCTCCATTCTAGCAGCCTCCCTGACAAAATCTGCATTCCTGGTGGAATTCCGTTTTATTCTGAGAAATTGACCAAAAGGGATGTTGTCCTTTAATCGTGTGGAATGGAACCATGTGTAGTGCAAATATGCACATCTGTCCGTGATTTTACGGAAGGGTCTAACCCCCAGCTTGTTGTCAGGCTGCTTGTAAACTACTACATCCAAAAAATTAATGCAATGTGTGTGTGCTGTCCAAGTCAGTTTGATATTATTGTGTATGGTGTTCATCCAATCTGCTAGAGGTTGTGCCCAATGTGCTTCTGATAGCACCAAAAAAATATCATCAATATACCGCCCATAAAATAAAATATGATCAAAAAATGGATTATGAACAGGATTCTGAATAGCAGTTTTCTCCAAATGTGACATGTAAAGATTTGCAATGCTTGGTGCCGCTGGGTAGCCCATTGCAACTCCCTTCATCTGAAAATAAAACTGATCTTGAAATCTAAAATAAATTTTCTCCAATATAATGTCTAGGAAATTTAATAAGAGAGGGGTGAGTGGAGTTTGATGAGGTCTTGCCCAGAGATATGCTTCGATAATGCGCCTAGCCATCTCATGCGGGATGGAGGTATACAATGCTTCTACATCCAGTGTCATCAGACAACAAGTATCTGGGACAGTCAGAGCTTCTATTGCTTTAATAAAGGTGCTGGTGTTCTTAATGTGTGATTTGGTGCTTTGTACGGCAGGTTGTAGAATGAAATCTAGGAAAAAGGATAATGGTTCTAGCACTGAGTTAGAACCTGAAACAATTGGGCGTCCAGGAGAGGGTCTCCATGGTTTATGTATTTTAGGCAGTATGTAAAATACTGGGGTTCTAGGGGCATCATTTATAAGACTTTTAACAGTCTTCTCATCCAATTCCCCTGGCGCAAGGGCTTCCTCTAAAACCACTCTTATGATACGCTGTATGTCTGACAAAGGGTCCCTTTTTAAGAGTTTGTAATTTATTCTGTTATTAAGTTGAGACTGCACTTCTTTTAAGTAGTCTATGGTATTCAAAACTACCACCCCTCCTCCTTTATCTGCTGGCTTTAAAGTAATGTTCCTATCCCTGCTCAAGGTGTCTAAAGTTACCTGTTCAACTTACTTAAATTGTGCCACGTGCGTTTATTGTTCATTTCAAGTATACCAATATTCCTGTTTATTAATTTTTCAGATGTGTCAATAAATCCATCATTCAACCTGGGTACAAAGGTGGATCTGTATTTGAGACCGCCCATTCTAATTGGAGCATTTCATGTCCCAAAATATTTTTTCAGTTTGATAAGGCGTATGAGTTGGAAAAGGTCTACCCTGGTCCTAAAAGCATTGTACCTCGGGGTGGGAACAAAGCCCAAGCCCCTATTCAAAACACTGGTCTCAATGTCTGTGAGGGTCCAGTCAGATAAATTGAATACTAATTCCAGAATCTCCCTCTTCTGGGACAATGGCCCCCTTGTAAAAAATTCCTCTGGTTAGAATAGGAAATAGTTCTATTTCTCAAGGTGTGAGTGTGAGTTTGTTCGTCACCAGATTGTTCAGTGTCAGAGGCATCTGTAGTCTCATATGATGGTCCCGCATAAGTGGGTTTAGCCCAGGTGACCCTACATTTCCTAAACTCCTTGTTTTTAATTTGATCATCCCACAAATAAATGTTGCCTGTGCTATAGTCCTTCTTGTCTCAATTCAGTTTCCTCTGTTTAATCTCCCCTAGTTTAACTTCAGACTCCTTGATCAATTTGTCTAAATCTTGAGTCTTTACTTTAAATTCCTCCTCAGTCATAGAACTTTTGATTTTGTCTCTGGTAGCAGAGATTTCCGTTTGTAATTTATCAGCCTCCACAAATGAGGTGCCTATTAGCAATAACATCAAATCATAAGAGCAAATTCCTATGGCTGGTGTGGGACCAGGAAATAACAAATATAGATAATGTCTCTCTATAGATTATATATGGATCATGTCCATAACCTCCTGTGCGTCTGTTGTCTGGGAGAAAGCCATGCCATTGCATCTTTAAAATGCTGAAGACCGGGACTTTGCTTGGACCTGGCCACTGGCCATATTGTCTGGGAGGCCATGGGTGACAAGGAGTGAAGTGAGCCACTGAGGTGCCACAGGGAGAATGAGGGAGGAGAGGGATTGAGACATCTCTGCCCTCTTCTTTTCGTGCCACTGCGGAAGGGGGCCTAGAACTTCCTCTTTCATCTAAGGAGTATGAGCCTCACAACCTTCTTGCAAGACAGTCATGGTGACCCATCAGCAGTTTGCCACCAACTGTTTGAACTCTTGAAGCCAGGACACTTGAAGGGCCTTCTTCTCATACTTGAACCAGCTTGAACAGTCTCATAAGCCCTGCTGATGGTACCCCATTGACCACAAGGTACAAAGGCCTTTTTATCATGGCATCATGTTGGCAAAATATTCTCCCTGCCACCACATGTCTGCTGCCTTTCCTCTTAATGTGTTATCTGCTGCTGTTTTATTTTATTAAATGATGTTTTTACTGTTTGATTGTTATTTCTTGATTGTGACTTGGATTTTTAAAATGGTTTTATTTCTGTATTGTCGAAGGCTTTCACGGCTGGAGAATGATGGTTGTTGTGGGTTTTCCGGGCTGTATTGCCGTGGTCTTGGCATTGTAGTTCCTGACGTTTCACCAGCAGCTGTGGCTGGCATCTTCAGAGGTGTAGCTGAGAGATCTCTGTCTTTTGGTGCTACACCTCTGAAGATGCCAGCCACAGCTGCTGGCGAAACGTCAGGAACTACAATGCCAAGACCACGGCAATACAGCCCGGAAAACCCACAACAACCATCGGTTTTATTTCTGTTCATTGTTTTGAAAACTGTAGGGCTATGACATTATATATAAACAAGTGAAATAAATAATAATCAACTATATGGAAGTGTTGAATAGGTGTGAAGATTTTTAAAAATTCTTTAGTATTCCATTCCTATTCAAGAATGGACGTGATATTTATTTCTAGCAACTTAGGTAACAAATGCACAGAGCAGTTCATATTGTCTGACCATACAACAACCTTGACAAAGCTAAGCAGATCTGGGTCTGATTAGTGTCTTCATGGGACGCCATCTAGGAACTCTCCAGTAGAAAAGGTGGAGGATAAATAAATTAGGTCAAATGCTTTTATTGACACTTTAGTTTGAGTCCCTATTTATAGGGGCAGGAAGTTTAACTGACTTTATCTATAATCAACAACTGTCTTAAGAAGAAAATTAAAAGCTTTTTTGAAGCTAACCTTATTCCTGATATGCCTCTGAAGACTGCGTTTGAGAAAGTGTGTAGAAGGCATTTGACTCATGCAGCTTTGCTCAATAAAAGATTTATTTATTAGGAGGTTCTATGCTGCCTGCCCAGAGGCATGCTTGAGGTGGCTTACAATTAAAATAAATTATCCATGTAAAAACAAAAACCATTACAACAAGCCATTAAAACAAGCTCAAGGATATAAGAAGAATAAAACTGTCAATAAAAAAGACCTTAGACCAGAAGCAGACCATAAAACAACTGGAAAGGTAAAACCACTTATTAAAAGTCTGGGTTAAAAGATTATGTTTTGGTCCTTCTCATAGTAGGCACCAGATGAACCTCAAATGAGAGGGTGTTCCAAAGGCAAGGTGCCACCTCAGAAAATGCCCTATCTCTAGTCCCTACCCACCTCACGTCTGAAAAGATCAAAAGGGCAAGATTGTAAATATCTGACTAATTAAGCTGAGTATTTTGGAGTGGAAACATAAATCTCATTTTTTCGGAAGGGTATCTAGAATAACTGTCAGAAAAAGTTAGATGTTCTAGATGTTTTTTTCCTAGCCCAACAGCCTAATTAAAAAAAAAATTAGACTAATATTACTGTCACTTAGGCATTTTTGCCAATTCAGGAAAAAATTACTGTCCTTTGAATCTTTTTAGTATAAAATTGACTAACCCCACAATTTTATAAGTGGGTAATTTAAATCAGATTGCTGTTTCAGTATTGTAAAACACTATTGCTGCAAATACATAATTAGGAGTCAAGGATGAACAGTGAAAAAGTGAAGTTTGCAGATGGCACCAAAATTATTCAGAATAACATTCAGACTGTGAAGTGCTTCCAATTGAGTGAATGGACCATAACTGCAATTGACATTCCTGTGAAAGACTTGAAATGCTGAGCATCTACTAAACTGAAACCTTTCACAGCATAGGCATAGCCATCTGGTATTATTTTCCAAGGTAACTGGTCAGAACCCCAAAGAAAGCATCCAGTGGTAAAATATTTGGCTGCTACCATATCTCCAAAGATTTCATCCCTTATAGGAATTGGGACATCTTATAGAACAATTGCACCCTCCCAAAAATCTATTTTTGGTGGTTTGACCGCGGTAAAAATGCAGGAACAGAAGTACCACTTTGAAGGAACTCTTTTGGCTTGTTTCACAACTACTGAGTACTAACTATATGGGTATTGCACAACCTCCCTCCTCCATCATTTGAAAAACCCTCAAAGAACAGCAGTTTAGACTCTGGAAGTGACAGAACTGGGCCCCTTTCATATGGACATTGGCTTCTTAAAGCAAACAGACTTTTTGAAAAGTTTTTACACGACCTTCTCCTGCAGTTAATGAAGCCTTAATCTGGGATTTCTAAAACCCACTTCAGTCCATTTTTATTTTTTTGTGCTTAATGTTTTAGATGTGTGAAACCTTAAAAAAAAGTTTGCCTTCAGAACCAAAGTGGTCTAAAGAGTGCATATGAGTTGGCTGCTGTGAGGTGGCTGGAGCTCCTTGAAGGGTAGGATCTTTCTCTCTCACAGCCAAGCTACAAGTGACAAAGTACACTTGCCTGGCAAGTGAACAGACTCACGTGTATTCCTCCCTGTTCACTTGCCATTCACTTGCTCTCCACTTGATCAAGTGGAGCGCAAGTGAATGGCAAGTGAACAGGGAGGAATACACGTGAGTCTGTTCACTTGCCAGGCAAGTGTACTTTGTCACTTGTAGCTTGGCTCTCAGATCTGATGTGGAATAGTGCATCTGTTGACCTTTGGGGATGTCATTGTGTCTATTTATTCTACTTGTATCTTGGTAATAAAGCAAATCCTATCAAAACACCATGAGTCCTCAGTGCTATCTCCTCCAAAGGAAATAACCCCAGACAAAGCATCGCCTCTGGAATCTCCTGAGGAAGTAGGAAGTGCATCGCAATAAATGAACACATATATACACACACCTCCTGAACAGGAATAGTTGAACCATAGGCTCCAAGGTAGCATCCTCCATCTTGATTTACCCAACGCATGTGAAGAAAGGATAGCCTCTGTTCTTTCAACTCATCCTAGGCTAAGTAGCAATTTATTCCCTACTGGACAACTGAAAACACAGTCCAGAAGCAGAACAATTTATTACAGAAGTTAATGTAGAAGGAAACAATTGGCATTTAAAGAGAGAGGCGTGAATGCTCCCCCACTCACCTTCAGAAAGGATTGCATGAAAGAAGTCTTCCTAGAGCAACATTTTGCTTGATTAACGATATGTAGTTATGCAAGGAGATTTCATTTGTCTTTATCAGAAGGTCTAGTGTGTCAATCACATTGGAAGACATGTCAGGGACAAGTGTTTGATCTAGAAATTTATGAAACATGAAATGAGCTGTAAGCTGAAGTCTGCTGTACACCTGATTCATTAGGTCTCTTTGGAGCAGCAGAGTCCGGAACATTTTTATGATCATTGGGTAGGCTGAAAAATGATGAAGCAGTGAAAGGGGGGAAGTATTTCAGAGTTAATTGAACAGTTCATGACGGTTCAGAGTCTACGGTGCAGGGGATTCAGCTGCTCTTGCTGAGAAACGTTTCTGCTTCGCTAGATTGTAAAGGTTAATAGTAAATAAATAAAACGATTAATTTTTTTAGAGCACCATTTCACTGGACATTAACTGAGACTATTTTCCCTGATTCTCTCTCCTCCAGTCCACTTGGATGCCAGTTTGAGGGCAGGTCCTGTGCTGGGTGCATTGGGGCAACCTCTTGTCAGACAGTTTCAGATTAGTTTCCTTAATCAGTGTTGACAGAGTGCTTGAAGTTTTGAAGGCTGCTTCCTGCAAACTGGATGCATGCCCATCCTGGCTATTAAAATCATGTCTGGGGAAAGTGATATCTCCTTTGGGGAAGATTATTACTATGTCCCTCTTACACGGGGTGTTTCCTTCACAGCTGAATGAAGCTGTGATTAGACTACTTCTTAAAAAGTCATCTTTGAATGCGAAGGACTTGGACAATTATCGACCTGTGTCCAGCCTCCCTTTCTGGTAAGGCAATTGAGCAGGTGATGGGAAAACAACCGCAGGCATTTCTGGATGAAACATCTGCCCTTGACTCATTTCAGTTTGGCTTCAGGCCAGATTTGGGGGCTGGAACAGCATCATTGGCTTTGGTTATTTTATCTTTGCTCCAGCTGCAGCTGCATCAGGGCAATCCATCACTGCTGATACTGTTAGACCTTATAAACAGCATTTGATACCATCAACCATGACATTTTGGTGGATCAACTAATATAAGTGTTAGAAGTAAAATGGACGGCCCTTTGGTTTTTCTTCTTCTTGAAGATAGATAGGAAACAATTTCCACAGGGTAGGCAGAATCGGCTAATTGGAGCCTCCTGTGTGGGGTGCTCCAAGGGCCCATTTTTACCCAGTGTTTTTTAACCTTGATGTTTGGCCAAGGAGCTTTAGAGAAGTTTATCCCCCATATGCTAATGACAGCCAGCTTTGTGTCTCATTTCCAGAAGCATCTGTGAAGGCCCTGGTGCCATGTCTCAAGGCTGATCAAGTGGCTGAGGGTGAACAAGGGTGAAGCTTAATTCAGACAAGACAAAGGTGATGGAGGTGGAGAAGGCAGTGCATTTGTGCTTTTTAAAATACCTAAACCCTCACCTACAGTAACTGTTATTAAACCCTAATCAAAAATTTTTTTCTAATACTTAAAAAAAAAACCCTACCAGAACACTCAAAAACTACTCCCTCCCCCTAAAAAAGCACAACACGGAAAGATCTTTATAACAAATATGGAAGAACAAATGTAAAACCATATAAAACAGTAACAACTTGGAAAATCACCTCCCCCAAAGCACAAACCCTTTAAAAATGGGGAAAAAATTTAGAAACAGAGAAAAGCAATGCAGTTAAAAAATCTAAAAGAAGCCAAGAGAGAGAGAATGAAACAGCACAAGCCTTTAAGATCCTTTTAAAAACAGCACAAAATGAAACCAAGGAAAACTGTTTTTAAAGAATCAGAAGGGAAAAAGTGCTCTCTCCTCTTCTAAGAAACTACAACCTCCCCTCTTCGCCAGCAAAAACAAAAAACACAGAAAAACTTGAAATATTTTAATAATATTTTAAAACAAAGTCTAATATAGGAAAACTAGTCCTGAAGATATTTATACATAGAACAAGAAGGTCTTCCCAGGCAGGCAGCAGAAATCCAAGGCACAGACCAGAGCAGTTGGACACAGCAGCACTCCAAAAAAGAAAAGAAAAGAAAATAAATCTAGCCTTGAAATGGAGTCAGGCTGCAGGTCTGCTTTTGATCCTCTTTGCTCCTGCTCAGAGAGCCATAAAGGGCTATGAGAGAAGTGACTGAACAGGCAGTTCTATTGCTCCCCCTAAGTCTAAGCGCATTGTCTAGGAGAGCTGTCTCTCTCCACCATTCCTTCTGTTGCCTGGGAAATCAGTAAAATAGAAGAAAAACAGACCTGGGAGATTAAAATGCTAGCCCCAAATATTCCCAATATTCCCAGAATTTTTCTAGAGCTGATTACTGGTATTCTGCAAACCCTGAATATCGCTCTGGACACTTGAATATATCCTAAAAATACGTGTTTTCTGGATATATATTTGGGACAGAAATATCCGCACATACATCCCTATTAAAAACACCCTCTAAAGAAATCATCCACCAGCCTATATCACAGAATACTCAATGCAAAGGCCCTCATCAATAGTCCTCCTGTTCCATTCTTATGATGATTTTGGCACTCCGACCTCATGCAACAGGAGATTTTGTTCCCGGCAAACTTCCCAATACGCGCACTTGTGATTTTGTGCGAATAGGCAATGTGCATGACTACTGAGGAATTACACAATTTTAAAGTTGACTATGAGGAAAGTGACATTGTTCAAGATTCCTTGGCTCAATCATCAACCAAAAGGGAGACTGCAATGAAGAAATCATAAGACTGAGACTTGGAAGAGCAGCTCTATGAGAGCTAGATAGGATGTTTCAAATTTTTGGTTAAGGCATAAGAGGCCTGGGAATAGAGCTTGTTAGAAACTCTCAGTACTCTGGATCTCAGTACATAGTGATTTTAAGATAAGATAGTGTGCTGTCTTATTGCAGAAGTTACAGAATCACAGAGTTGGAAGGGGCCATACAGACCTTCTAGTCCAACCCCCTGCCCAGTGCAGGATGAGCCAAAAGCATCCCTGACAAATATTCATCCAGCCTCTTCTTGAAAACTGCCAGTGAAGGGGAGCTCACCACCTCTCTAGGCAGCTGATTCCACTTTTGAACTACTCTGACTGTGAAAAAGTTTTTCCTAATATCCAGCCGGTACCTTTCTGCATTTAATTTAAGCCTGTTGCTTTGGGTCCTGTCATCTGCTGCTAACTGGAACAGCTCCTTGCCCTCCTCCAAATGACAGCCTTTCAAATGTTTAAAGAGAGCAATCATGTCCCCCTCAATCTCCTCTTCTCCAAACTAAACATTCCCAAGGCCCTCAGCCTTTTCTCGTAGGGCTCAGTCTCCAGACCCCTAATCATTCTTGTCGCTCTCTTCTGCACCCTCTCAATTTTGTCCAGATCCTTTTTGTAGTGAGGCCTCCAGAACTGCACACAGTTCTCCAGGTGTGGCCTGACCAAGGCGGTATAGAAAGGGACTATGACCTCCTGCGATTTCAATGCAATGGCCCTTTTGATACAACCCAGGACTGAGTTTGCTTTTTTTTTGCCACCGCATCACACTGACCGCTCATATTTAGTTTACAGTCCACTCTTACTCCACAATCTCTTTCGCATACACTACTACCGATAAGCGTATCCCCCATCCTGTATTTGTGCTTCATATTTTTGTGACCCAGATGTAATACTGTGCACTTATCTATGTTGAATTGCATCCTGTTCACAACCGCCCACTTCTCCAGAATATTCAGGTCTTGTTGAATTTGAACTCTATCTTCTTGGGTATTTGCCACTCCTCCCAATTTGGTATCATCACCAAATTTAATGAGTAGCCCATTTACCCCTTCATCCAGATCATTGATAAAAATATTGAAAAGTACTGAGCCCAAACTGAGCCCTGTGGCACCCTACTGGATACTTCCCTCCAATCTGACGAAACACCATTGACCGCCACTCTTTAGGTGCGATCCTCTAACCAGTTCCCTATCCACTGAACCGTCCTATAGTCCAGTCTGTAGTCTTCCAGTTTACTCATTAGAATGTCATGGGGAACCTTATCAAAAGCTTTACTGAAATTCAGGTAAATCATGTTGACAGAGTTCCCACAATCCAGTAAGCTTGTCACTCGACCAAAGAAGGAAACCAGGGCTGAATCCACACGCCCTCGGAGCATCCCGGCGTTGCGCTAAATGTTCACTAAAGAAATCGCGCTAGAAAGACACTATACTTCTGGGTGTTTAGCAAACATTTAGTGCAATGCTGGGACGCTCCGAGGGCGTGTGGATTCAGCCCAGGCTGGTCTGACAAGATCTGTTGGGGACAAAACCATGGTCGAATCCACATTCACCCATTACCCGCATGTTTATCGGATATCTTCCGTTTGCCTCCAATCCGTGATTTTTTCCTCTTCGTTCACATCCCTGCTTCCAATCCGCCTTTCTCGCGCGTCCCTCCGGTCACACGGCTGCTCGAAAACTGCTTTTTTGGGCGGGACCTTTTTCCCCCGCCCATTTTTTAAAAACATTTTTGAGCTCACTTTTCCGTTATTTCGATCTTGTGTTATAAAGAAACATCATTGAAGATAATGATGCCCCTCTTTCCCCCACTGACAGCACTGATGGCTCTTCCGTTTCTTTTTTGGAAATTTTGAAGCATGTGGGAAGCTTTCGTGGGCATTTCCTATGCAGGACAGTTCAGTGCTTGAATTTTACTGAAGTTTCACAAAGCCAAGCTTTGGGCGGGTTCAGGCCGGTCAGTCGCTTTGGATGAAGAGGGGCCGTACAAAGGCTGGTTTGAAAGGTGCGGGTTGCATGTCTGTGTGAGTGGAGCGCGCCAAGACGCCACCCAGCCGTCCGCTCCCCCTTCCCCCCTCTCCAAGACTGGAGCGGCAGCGCCTGCGGAGTCAAGCCGGCTTGGCGGCCAGAGGGCCGTTTACCCCAAGGGGGGAAGGCTGCGCCCCCTCCCCTCCCACGGACCGCCGCGCTGATGGGCGACCTCGCAGGGGCAGGCACCCTTGCACCCCGCGAGCCGGGCCTCTGCGTGGCGAGCGCCTGTGCTGGAGCGCCCACAGTGGAGAGCGCGTCTTGCAGTGCAGCGCATCCTCGTCCCCCGGCAGCGCGGCACTGGCTCACTGCAGAGAGGCTTGGAGGGACGCGGCTGTCTCCTCGGCCGGCATCCCCGGCCCACCGCCGCCTGCTTCTCTCGGCAGCAGTTTTTAAAATCCCTGTTCGTCTTCAGCCCCCCTCTGTAGACGTGCCAGCCCACGGGCCAAGCCGCCTTTGCTGTCCCGGCAGCCCCCGCAAGCCCCGCCGTTCGGCTCAGCCGGGGATGCCTTGGCCAGTCCCTTCTCCGCTCTGAGCCGGGAGCCTCCAGCAGAGACTACGGCAATGTCGGCCTCGCGCTGAGGAGCGAAGAGGAGCCCCGCGCTTGCCGGTCTGTTGGCTGCGCCCGGGCTTCGACTCGGTCTGCCGGGTACCTTCTTGACCCCGGCGGGAGAGGAGGCAAGTGATGAGCCCGCCGGCTTCCCAGCGCCACCAGCCCCGCCGCTGGGGCAGCCCTCGGCAGCAACTGTTTTCTTTATTTTGAATGATTGATTCACTGTAATTTCAATATTACAGTAATATAAAATAAAAAAATAAAAAACAGTTAAAAAGGAAGTTTCGCGAGTCTGTTCTGAGGATGGATTCACCCCAAAATGATTTTTCAAACTACCACATTTGATTCAGAAACAGCATAATCAATAAATCCAATGCTATGAAGTCAAAAACAGTCTTTTGCAGACTACGGAGCACTTGCAAGTTGAATCAGCCAATAGGAACTCTTGGAATGGCTGGAGAGACAGGAAGGGGGGTGGTTTTTAAAAAAACCGCGTAAATTGCACATTGGACCGTTCACGGCCACCGTGAAACTCCCGTTGAAAAACTGTGACCACATATTCGGGAGAAATGCGAATGAAATGCATCTGTTTAATGAGGTAATGAGACAGTGGCTCGGGATTGCGGGGAGAATGCGGGGAAAACGCGGGAAAAAAGGGGTAATGTGGATTTGGCCCATGTTGACTTCCCCAGATCACTAAGTGGTCCTTCGGGTGCTTACAGATTGATCCCTTTAAAATCTGCTCTAATATCTTCCCAGCAACAGAAGTCAGACTGACTGGCCTGTAGTTTCCCGGGTCATCCTTCTTCCCTTTCTTAAAGATTGGGATAACATTCGCTCTTCTCCAATCTTGTGGCACATCCCCAGTCCTCCAGGAGGCCTTGAAGATGATGGACATAAGCTCTGCAAGTTCTCTAGAAAGTTCTTTAAGCACTCTTGGGTGCACACCATCTGGCCCAGGGGATTTGTATTCGTCCAGTGCAGCCAGGTGCCTCTCCACAATCTCTCTGTCAATGTCAACTAGGCACCCAGCTGTCCTGTCATGTCTACTACCATCCCTAGATGGGCTCAAGTTCTTCATGGAGAAAACAGAGGCAAAAAAGTCATTAAGCCTGTCTGCTTTTTCTCTGTCCTCTATCAGAGTTTCTCCTTCCACTCCCAACAGCGGTCCAATTGCCTCTTTTACCTTGCATTTGCTTCTCATATATCTGTAGAAGTTTTTCTTATTGTAGCGGCCCCCGCTGTCCAGACCCAGCTCATACTGAGCTTCGGCTTCTCTGATGGCTGATCTGCAGTACCTAGTAACCCTCATATAATCCTCTTTAGAGGCCTGCCCGTCTCTCCATTTCCTGAACATTTCCTTTTTCTCCCTTAGCTTAGATTGTTAGAACCTCCATAGTACAGCTTCGAGCTAATTAACATGCCTGAAAACACAGCACATTTTGCACCTGTGAGAAAGGGGCTGGGATCAGAGCTGCAGGTTGGTTTCACTCCTGCCCACTCATGTACTCGCCCTAGCAACATTGACATCAGCTTTTGGGGGTCCTGATTGGCTAACAGGCTTGAGCCACTTAGGCTCCCCAAACTCATAAAAATAGGTTAACAACATGGACCTTCAAGCATAGTCCAGTTTTAGTTCAGTTCAAGCTTCAGCTTCGCTACAGCTTCAGCTCTGGCTCTGATTCTGTAAGATGGAAGTTCTGCTGCAACCATCTTTTTGTCTGCTGTAATGGACTTGATCAACGGAAGTCCTGTTTGCCTCTGTGCAAGAGACTGTTATTTTGCACCTGTGCCTAAGTTGTGTTTTGCCTTCTGAAATTACTGTGGTATGTTTAGTTAGAGCTTACATGCTAGGGTTTTGTTATTTTATTCCCTACAGCCTGTCTTGTCCTGTTTTGAATATCTTTGCACCTTAAATAAATAGATATATTTTTATCTTGTATGGTTCTTGACTCTGAAACCTCAAAGAGCCACCTAGGTAAATTCCTGTTAAAGAACTTTGCTTGCAAATCATCTTTGCAAGGTAGACCTTCTGTTTAGTTCCCTGACAGGCTTGGAGATTTGTCCTTTTGCTCTTGCGCCTTGCGATAGATTAAAAGGATTGGTGACAGCTATTGAGGTTAATATGAGAGCAGTCTCTCATTGGCAGTTTTGTAAAGTTCTGTTTAAAAAGGGACACTGGGCTCTGTGTGTGCTCCCCCCTCCCCAGCCTTGGATGAAGTGACGGACCCCCATGCTTCTTTAATATGGACTTTTGGAGATGCTGGAAAAAAGAAATAGGCTTAGTACTGTAAAAGCCAAATCCCAGATGGCTCAAGCAGCCAGGCTGTCGCACAGAATAAACATAATAAATCTTGGCTGTCAGATACACCTGGAATACAACAATGAAAGATATTGTCCTGTTTCCAATATTGTGCAAAGCAGATTAGAAGCCAAAGAGCACTGGCGGCAGGCGAAACAGAATGGAGGAGGAGGAGGAGCTGAAGCTGTCATCATCCCATCTCTAATAACAGCCCCAAACCAAGACCATGTATACAAGCGGGCAGAATTATAGTCCTTTTCCAACAGAAAGATTAATTTCCATTTGCTGCATGGGTGTTCTTTGGCACTTTATAAGGCAACAAACAAGGACGTGCATTAGCATGATTTGTGTCTGTGCTGATTGCTTTCACTTGGCACCAGGAAAAGAGGAAAGTTATAAGGCACAGGCAGTTAGCTAAACTACCTAGTTTTGAAAAGGGATGATGGGAATTGCTGGCCGGTGATATTGGTTCTGACAGCAGCACGTGAAGGATTGACTGTCTTGGGCACACAAGTGACCTCTGTGCATTGGTGTTTGTCTGATTGTCAAGTTTCATTAGGCCTCATAGCAGGAGCAATAGGTACAAAGAGTTCAAAGGGCAGGACACAAGCCACTAAGGATTAGTAACAATTTCTTTTTTCACACACATCTGCCCCATCGCTTCAGGTAGTGTATGTTGGAGGGGAGGGGGGGGGGTCACCTCTTCAAAGCTCTGATGGCTGCTTCAACAGAAACAATACCCACTGAAGGCCAAGCTAGAAGTGCAGGTTGTTAAAAGAGTTGTCCCCACACCCAACTCAGGTTTCCACAGCCATAGAGCAGTTAAAAAATAAATGGCTGCTAAAAAATTAAAGAGCACCCAAACGGCCTCATAATGTCTTTGTGAGGGGAAGGAGGGTCTCCTCCCTCCCCCCTCAAACCACTTCCCCATGTCACAAGAGGAATCCCCCCCCATTTTTACTGCTCCACCTGCATAGAATACTCCAAGTAGAGCAGAAAAAACAGGGGGGGTCCCCCTCTGCTATTTTTATGAAAGGATCATTTTGCATGCTAGGATTTGTAAACTTGTGTTTAATACTTGCTGGTGTCATAATGCTCAGTCTCTCACATGCATGATGCTTATCAAATGGGCACTGATGTTCAGGGCAGCTCGCATGGTTCTCCCTTCCTCCATTTAGCCCCTCAACAACCCTATGAAGTAACTTAGATTGAGAAACACCAACTGGCCCAAGGTCACCAGGTGAATTTCTTGGCCGAGCAGGGATTTTAATTGGGTTATCATCAACCTTCACATGGTGGCTGGAAATATCCCAGAATTACAGCTGATGTCTCGGCCACAGAGATCATATCCTTTCGAAAAAAATGGCTGCTTTGAAAGGGGAACCCTATGGATACCACTGAGGTCCCTCCCTTTCCCAGACTCCGCCCTCCCCAGGCTCCACCCGCAAAATCTCCAGGAGTTTCCCAAGCTGGAGCTGGCAACCCTTTGAACCCGAGTATCTCAGATCCTAGACCAGCACTCTAACCATTGCACACCCTGTCTCTGCTACATCTTTGAAATTGTCAGTCATGGATTTGCTGATTTTCCCCTGATAAAAGCCATTTCCACAAGGCCAAAGCCTCCGGAAGAGCACATGAAACTCATGGAATGAAGCGTCTTCCTGGTGCATCGTTTAATGGCACAATTTCTGATGTCATCGCACCATTAAAGGGGATCGTGCCAGGAAATTGTGCTAGGAAGACGCTTCATTCCATGAGTTTCGTGCGATCTTATGGGTACGTGTGAAAATGGCCAAAGTCTCAGCCACAGCAGTCAAGTTCACATACATACTTTTTAATAAAACATCAACCTTTAAAAAAAATAATAAAAACAGACTTGGGGGTGGTGGTACAATTTTGAATCAAGGACCTAGAAAGGTTGCTTAACCCTTTTCTGTTGACTGTTTTTCCTCGCTTAGAAGAGCTCCAGTAGAGCTTTCTTTCCCCCTTGCAGATCCACATGCATTGGGCCGTACTTCTGGTCCTGCTTACTGGCAAAAGAAGCAAGAAGGGCTATTTTGTTACTCTCCCTCGCCCCCCGCTATTACTCCATGTGGGTCCTGCAGTCCTGGGAGTGGACTTTTCCAGTGTCAGAAAGAGCTACTGGATGGAAGAGAACATGGGGAATATCTGCAACTATTAAAGCTTTCTGTTGATGGATTACTGGATCCTACCCCCAAATAAATAAATGTAGCAGAAACAAAAAACATGATAAAGCCAGTAAGATAAACCCTTCTAAATATCTGCTCTTCCAAAGATCTTTAAAATTTAAAAAGGTAACCTAAAAGATCACAGTTCATAGGCCTGGCAAACTTCTCTTGCAAGGCGTGGGTAACATCAAGGAAGGAGGAAGGAAGGGCTTGTTTCAGGAGAGAGTGGCACGCAACAGGCTTATATAAGGTGATGTCAACATTTACAGCTGGGGAGGGAATCGTATCAGAGAAGGGCTATAGATGGGCGCAATCACATGTGATACCCTGTGATCTATGTGCATTTTAGCTGCTGAAAGCAGCCTTCAGTGATCTAGTTTGGATCAGGGCCATGATGCTGGAGAGGGAACGGTTTATCTGTCACCCTCTCATATCTCTGAGGATGTTTAAAGCCCCTGGAAGGGAAAAAGACATATACTCATACTATGCCTGCCTTTTCTTTTTAATGAGGACCATAGAAACTCCTCAGGGGAAGCATTTCCAAAGGATGCAGGAAAAAATATTCTTCTTTATTTTCATGATCCATATCTGTTGTAAGTCAGCCTGCTGCTCCTGCCACACTGCCAGTGGTCATGTTGTCCTCAGAGGCCAAGGAACTGGAGGAGCTGGTCTTTGCACCGAAGGAGCCCTCAGGAGGGTGTCCTTTTGCACCACACCCGGTGTCCTGCTTTTCCTCACCAGAATTCTCTCGACTCTGACTTCCAACCTGCACTCCTGGCCTTCTACCCCAGACTGCCTCTCTGACTGGAATCTGTCTGGCCCTGCCTTGAACTGACTTACTCTTGGACTGACTTGTTCTTGGACTGCCTCCTGTGAGTATTGACCCCGGACTGTTCTATGGCCTTGCTCTCACCTTGCCCACCAGCTGTCTCTCACCTCACTCAGTGGGGTGCCTGACTTGGGCTAGTGTACGGCCTCTGCCCTACCCAAGCTCTTCTGCAGTATGACCCAGCCCCTGAGTATGACAGTATCTACCTCTCCCCTACTGAATTTTGCAGATAAAATGCATACCTGTGGATCCAGACTCAGCTTCCCGGCATCCTGTGTCCTTTGGCCCTAGTGAGATATGCTTTCTGACTTGAAATGACTACTGATGAAGGTTAAAGGGGAAAGCGCCAAAGCAGGATTACAACTGAACATCAAGAAGACAAAAGTAATGACTACCGAGGAACTACACAATTTTAAAGTTGACAATGAGGAAATTGAAGTTGTTCAAGATTTTCTGTTCCTTGGCTCAATCATCAACCAACAGGGAGACTGCAATGAAGAAATCAGAAGAAGATTGAGACTTGGAAGAGCAGCTGTGAGGGAGCTAGATAAGATCCTTAAAGATAAAGATGTCTCTCTGGGAACCAAGATCAAAATAATCCAAACTATGGTATTCCCTATTGCCATGTATGGATGTGACAGTTGGACGGTAAAGAAAGCTGACAGGAAAAAAAAATTGATTCATTTGAAATGTGGTGCTGGAGGAGAGTTTTGCAGATACCATGGACAGCCAAAAAGACAAACAAGTGGATACTAGATCAAATCAAGCCGGAATTCTCCTTAGCAGCTAAAATGACAAGACTAAAGCTATTGTACTTTGGTCACATCATGAGAAGACAAGATTCTCTGGAACAGTCAATAATGCTAGGAAAAGTGGAAGGCAGCAGGAAAAGAGGAAGACCTAAAATGGCTTGACTCAATAAAAGAAGCCACATCCTCCAGTTTGCAGGATCTGAGTAGGTCTGTTAGAGAGGGAATGTTTTGGAGGTCTTTCATTCATAGGGTTGCCATAGGTTGGAAATGACTTGACGGCACATAACACACACATGTCTGATGCACACAAAAAACTTACCCTTTAGTCAGAGAATGCCAGCAGGTTTTTTAAAAATATACCTGCCCCTTCAGAGCCAAATTGCACCGAACCAGTAATTCTATTATTGTTTTCCTTAAAACACACACACGAGCAGCAGATGGTTTTGAGGCTGAGTAGAGCACTGGGAAGGGGAGGGACCATTTAATCCTTTCCCTGCCCACCATGTGTTCATTCAAAATGACCGCCCTGCATTTCTCCTCAGTGATACAGGGTGTCAGGCAGGCATGCCAGCCTGCCTGCCATCACTGTAAAGGCATATCTACTGGAGGGGGATGGGCTTTCTTCTTGTAGGTAACTTTCTCCTGGCTTTCTGGCTACGCTTTGCAGAGGCATTTTAAGCACAGCTTGGGAACGGCCTTGGAAACTTCCGCTTTGCATCTTTTCCAGGACTATCACTGACTTCAACTGTCTGTTTGAACTAGGGGGAGGGGACTGGGGGTATAACTTCTCAGGAAAGACTTTGCTTCAGCATTCCAGGCAATTTACTATGTACACGTGCTTTCTGGGAAGTAGTTTCTAATAAAGACACTTTAACTTATGCAATGGTGTTTGGTGAAGTGAAGACTCTGAAAGAATCCCCCTAGCCAGACCTGACACAGGGACTCATAACTTTCCCCTTGACATTGAGAAAGGAGTTTAGGAGAATTCCTTGTTAGGGAGAATATACGAGTTCCTGAATCTTAAGCCCCTTCTGCACAGGGGACATAACTATTCCTCAAGTCAAGCCGAAAGGCATGTATGTGGAATCAGCTTCTATGTGGCCGTTCACACCTTTCATGTGTGGTCCCCATGGCCCTGGTTATTTGGGGGGGGGGTCATATTTGGGCATTTCTGTTCTGGCTGGTTCTCAGGTTGAGAACTGATGGGTAGGGTGGAGGCACGGGTGATGACAACCTGCCTGCCCTCAACAAGGACACAGTTTTTTAAAAATTTTCTATTCACAACAGGTGTGGATGGGAATGGAATGAAATTGACCGGCCTCCTCTACTTAGCTAGGAGGTGAAATTAATGAAGGTCAGCCAATTTCAGTTGTACAGTCTTTCTGCAGAGGGAACCTCCTTCTCTATGCTTTCATACCTGTGATTTATCGATACTGCACAGGAATTTAAAACAAAAAAATTTTAAAAGAGGGGAGTGGGGAAGAATGGAAAGGAGGAGGAGAAGTTGGCCAGATGAGAATAGCCAATCACAATGCAGTGGGATGGGAGAGAGGGGAAGAGGGTGGAACACCAAAAATGGAATAAAGAGTATGCACGGGAAACAGATTTTTTAAAAAAACCTCAGGCTATAACTGCTCCCAGGAAAGCCGGGAAAAGCCGCATAGTGGCTGGAGTGACTACTCATGGCAGCAAATCTGGTACAAACCATCAGGGAAAAAACACTGCAGTATGGGAACTGAACTAGCAAAATTGGTTCATGCAGACTTGGCTTTAGAATGTTCTAAGGAGGGGGAGGGAAGGTGCTGGGATGCTCCCTCATGAAACTATCACTATTGACAAATGTTGGTCAATTTCAGTTGGCTGCAAAGGAAACCTCCCTCTCTGTGCTTTCAAATCAGTGATTTATTGATCCTGCACTGGACTTAAAAACAAAAATTTTAAAAAAGAGGAAAGGGGGGAACAGAGAAGAATGGGAAGGAGGGGAGGGGGAGTGGCTGGCTAGACAAGAGTAGCCAATCACAATGTAGTGGGCTGGCAGGGGGTGGGAGAGAGAGGAAGAGGGTGGAACACCAAAAACGGAATAAAGAGTACGCATGGGAAACAGCCTACTACAAAGCGTTTTTTTTTTAAAGTTGGGCTATAAATGTTTCTAGGAAAGCTTGGAAAAGCCGCATAGTGGCTGGAGTGACTACTCATGGCAACAAATCTGGTGCAGAAGGTCAGGAAAAAATGCCGCAGTATAGCAACTGAACTGGCAAAATTGATCTGTGCAGACTCGGTTTTAGAATGAACTAAGGCGGGGGAGGAAAGGAGCTGGGACGCTCCCTCATGAAACTATCAATGATTAGTTTATATTTTTTTAAAAAGTAGGGGGGAAGAACTGTGAAACTACATAAAAACCACAAAAGGCATGTTGTACCTTTATTAGCACTAACCAGAATAAAACAAAATAATATACAAGCTTTTGGGATCTCCAGAACTCTTTATCAGAACTCTTTATCTTTCAAAAGAAGAGGAGAGAAAGGGAGAAAGAGAGAGGAATGTTTTTTAAACTCTGAACTTTTAACCTTCCTGCCCCTGTAAAGGGATGTGAAATTAGGAAGGAAAAGTATTTTCCAAGCCCAGAGAACACTTGCTAAAACATGCAAAGCAGTTTGAGGTTGAAGTGACATAACTCATGCCTCTTAACTTCAGACTTCAATTAATATACATTTGCCAGAGGCTTTCACTTGTGAGTTTAAAACTTTGACTCATTTTAAAATTAAAATGGAAAAAAAATAAAGTACTGCTATTAATGGTTGTTGGGGGTTTTCCGGGCTGTATTGCCGTGGTCTTGGCATTGTAGTTCCTGACGTTTCGCCAGCAGCTGTGGCTGGCATCTTCAGAGGTGTAGCACCAAAAGACAGAGATCTCTCAGTGTCACAGTGTGGAAAAGATGTAGGTCATTTGTATCTACTCAGGAGGGGTGGGGTTGAGCTGAGTCATTCTGTAAGAGTTTCCCAGGGTGTGGAATGCTAATGGCGGGAGGCTTCACTGAATCCTGAGGAGGTTCTTTTGCATATGGATTGGTGCTTGATGTGCTAATCTTCTCTGCAGGGCTATTGTCGGGTGTGGAGTGTTTTGTTGGCCTGGTGTTTGAATGAAAACATTAGTGGATCGTGCAAGACGGATATGTGAGCCGCGCTTTCTCAATGAGGAAATTAATCATCTAAACCACGCACTTCAGGCAAATGGCTACTCCAGAAATGAAATCCGAAGAGCAATCAAACCCAGGATGAATCAAACAACCAAGGAAAAACAGTCACCTACAGGAAAAGTGTTTTTGCCATATATCAAAGGAATTACTGATCAGATGGGAAAGCTTATGGAAAAGCATAACCTTCAAGCAGTATTCAGACCCACCCGAAAAATACAACAGATGCTACGATCAGCAAAAGACAGCAGAGACCCCCTCACCTCTGCAGGAGTATACCGTATACCCTGCAGCTGTGGACAAGTTTACATCGGGACCACAAAGCGTAGCATCCAGACAAGAATAAAAGAACATGAAAGACACTGCAGACTTGGACAGCCTGAAAAATCAGCAGTGGCTGAACATAGCCTAACTCAAACAGGGCACAGTATCTTATTCCAGGACACCAAAATACTGGACAACACTTCCAACTACTTTGTCAGACTGCACAGGGAAGCCATTGAAATTCACAAGCATAAGCAAAACTTCAACAGGAAAGAAGAAACCTTAAGAATGAACAGAGCATGGGCTCCAGTTCTGAAAAACACCAGGCCAACAAAACACTCCACACCCGACAATAGCCCTGCAGAGAAGATTAGCACATCAAGCACCAATCCATATGCAAAAGAACCTCCTCAGGATTCAGTGAAGCCTCCCGCCATTAGCATTCCACACCCTGGGAAACTCTTACAGAATGACTCAGCTCAACCCCACCCCTCCTGAGTAGATACAAATGACCTACATCTTTTCCACACTGTGACACTGAGAGATCTCTGTCTTTTGGTGCTACACCTCTGAAGATGCCAGCCACAGCTGCTGGCGAAACGTCAGGAACTACAATGCCAAGACCACGGCAATACAGCCCGGAAAACCCCCAACAACCATCGTTCTCCGGCCGTGAAAGCCTTCGACAATACTGCTATTAACATTCTAAAGTCTCAGAGAAACTAGGACACAGCTCTCAGTTGTCTTTGAGAGCTGGCATGGTACAAAAAAAAGTTGCTAGAGTTTGTGGGTGAAGAATGATCAACTTTCTTTGCAACATTTGCATTGAATCTTCTCTTCATGCGCTACTAAAAGAATCACATCTGAAGGCACTGCTCATTCTTTCTGCTGTTAATTAGCATGTGCCCCAGCTTGGATTGCCTGTCCAGCACAGGCACCTGGTGAGAGATAGGTGAGAACCTGGTCAGGTTAAAGCCAACACCATAATTCATTTCAAGAGTAAACTGGACGTGGCATAATCATGAAGGTGCAATGCTGTAGGATTAAACCAGAGCTCTATGGTTAAACCCAGCTATTATTGATAAAAAGTATCAGTCTCGGCTATGTCAACGAGAAAGGAGTTGTCTCAGCGAGAGCCACTTTATTTATGTATTAGTTAAATTTCTCTACTGCCATTAATTTGTCAGCACTTGAAGAATTCTACCACTTGGCTCCAGTTCATTCATTCAGCTAGGATGGCACTGCCATGACATGGTGAAGGAACACCTACTCTCCACTACACTAATAATCTCTCATGTCAGACAGCATCTCTGTGTTCCATTCTATTCTTGCCCCTCTAGAACCATTAGCCTTGAATCTATGACAATTTTCTGGGACAATTTCCACTCTCTTCTTTTTCAAAGAAGGTTGTGGCATCATACATCATACAGTTTATCCTCACAACAACCTCTGTTACCAAGGGGCAATAGTTTTTTTGGATTTGAGGACAATAAACACACAAGTGCTGAAGGAAAAAATCGTTTATTAAATCCCTCTGGCAATTTACAGAAAGGAACAAGTACAGAATGGAGAATATACTGACGTCAGGCAGGGGTCATTTTGTAGAAAAAGAGTTGGAGGAACTCATTAGCATAACTCATTAGCATATGCCACACTCCTTGCCATCACCGGAATTGTGTCATTAGCATGACTGATTTGCATATGCCACACCCCCTGACATCACCTATCCTGGCTGTTTCGGACCCAACCCTGGCCATTCACGGCCGAAATTGGGCCCAAAATGGCAAAAAGGGGCTGAAAATGCCCCAAAAGCGGCCTAAAATGGTCAGGACTGGGCTGCTGCTGAGTGGGAGAGTGATCCACCACCCGTCAGAGGCCCGATCCGGGCCATTTCGGCCCCAATCCAGGCTGAAATGAGCCCAAAATGGCTGAGAGTCAGGTGGGTGGGGCCACCTGACATGTGACCTCTTTGGAGAACTGCCAGAACTGCATTCCTGTGCGTCCCCCCTCGAAATGAGCCCTGATGTCAGGTACCCAGAGATGACAAAGGGTGGACCCCTGGTTGTGGTCAGTTGCACAGCACTGCTTCTATGGTTAAGAGGTGGAGGGTCTTCTGCTGAGGAGTCCTCTGAAACTTAAACAGAAGCTATATGGAGGCACCTGTGCACTTGCTTTCCCCTAGTTGGCTTTGAAGAGGAGGGACATATTCAAAGCCAAGTGATAAGCAGTCTGTGGCAAGCGTATAATATGAAGAGTGCTGCTATCCTTTTTAAAAGACCTCTATACCAGGTGCATGATTTAACTCATAAGCATGCCACTCCCGAATGCAACGACAGGACATTGTGATCAGATAAGATGGATATTAAGATGGAAACATGTTTTTAAGAGACGAAAAAATCTTGCATTGCCAAAAGAGAATGTTTAGGCCTGGCCAGCAGAGCACTCTGGACACAAGATGGAGGAACTGGGACACACCAAACCTGACTCCTTGAGTTCACGATAGTCTTCTGCACGTAGCGCTGCGTAACCCTGTGGAATAGATTAGCCAAGAGACAGAGAGAATGGGCCTGATCTAAGCTCATAGTTGAGGAAGAATTTGAACCTGGCAACTTCTAGAGTGTCGTGGAAGGAACAGATGTGTTAGCAAAATAAAAGTGAAGTCCAGTGGCGCCTTAAGAGTAATAACATTTCTTTCAAAATGAGCTTTTGTGAGTCACAGCTCACTTCTTCATATATTTGTGGAAACCAAACTATGAATCCTTCTAATGGGGTAGGTTACAAGGGTGGTGGAGGAGTTAAGGCAGAAAAATTCAAGTAAAGCATCTTCATCATGTGTAGGAAATGAGTTAGAAACGAAGGTATGTAAATCCTGTCATAAAACTTCTAAGTGAGACTTCACCATATGTCTTAAACAGAATTGGTAAGTCCATGTAATGGGTGAGGAGAAAGATTGGTTTGATTTCCACGCATATCTGAAAAACTGATCAGGGACTTATGAAAATTCAGAAGGTGCCACTTAGCTTTAAAGGGCCACTTATTGTTGCCTAAGTGCCATGTGCAGTCTGAGGGTTCCGGCAAATGACACACAGACACCATCTCTTGGTTGGAATGGCCACAACTTTATTGATTACAGCTAAATGGAGCATTGGGCAGGCACATGGGTGATGGATGTGCATTGGCATCAGCAGGCACTTGTGCTGTCCGATGCATCACTCACCAGCCCACTTTGCTGGTCTGCCACAACACGGGTTGTTCCGCTGCCAGCCATGCTGGTCGGCCCTTGCCTCCCAATCCGCTGGGGTGAGCTGGCCACATGCTCTGCTCACCCTATTGGATCCAGCCCAATGCCTCAAAATTGCCACAGGAGGAAGGCCAAAGGCCCAACTCCCGCCAACGCTCTGACTGCTGTACAGAGTTGGACCCCCCCCCCAAGTGGTTTCTGGCATCAACGCCCAGAGAAAGGCAGAAAAAACCCCAAGAGGCACGGCCTATTTGCATCAAAGAATTGTTTCCAAGGAATTACAAGGGCTTGCTGGTGATACAATGTAATCACTTCTAGTCATGGGGAAAGTGATGTTATCGTCCCCCCCCCATTTCCACCACCAAGTGGTGGCAAGAAGAGCTGCTGAGGGATGGGAAATCACACACCTGGGGTGGGAACCTGGTAACCTGAGTTGCTTGCCATTATTAATTTTCTTACTGAGGAACCCAGTAAAACTACTTTGAATTAAGGTATAGTTGCTCTGAGGATGAGGGGCTGTGAGGATTTGGAGCACTGAGGCAATAAAGTGCCATATCCTTCCTGAAACAGTTCTTAGTTAGAAGGCTCCTGGTTCTGTCTTCTGGGATTTTCAGAAATAAGGACTTTATTCCCTGGCTGGAAACTGGACTAGTCTGGTATGCTGACGTCCAGGATAAAGTCCTCTGGAGGTTGGCAGCCCTGATGAGGTACTGGAAGATCTCCTGCCACCTCCAAGAGTTTGGCAGCCAGGTGTGGTGCAAGGAGATCTCAGTTGCCACCTGGGGTACAGAAGCCAGGTGCCAGCCATGATTCCCTTCATGACCTGGAGCTTGGCAGCCTGTCATACCCAAGAGATCTCCAACCACCACCTGGGGATTGGCAGCCAATTAGCACAATAGGGATCTCTAGCCCGCACCTGGCGATAAGCAGCCTGCTGTGGGTGTGAAGATCCCCAGCCCCCTGCCTGGAGATTGGCAGCCCCCATTCCCACCACAGCCTGGCTTGTGAAGTTCCCGGAGATGCTCTGGGGAGAGCAGCATTAGGGGGGAGGTGAAGGCCATCAGCTCCAGCCTGCCTGGCCAACTCTCCTTGGAACTGATCTCCATGGAGTGGAGATGGTTTGTGCCATATGAAGGTTGCTGCCTGGCTCCCAACTGTGCTGCTGTGGTAGCTACCTGAGCAAGTGAGTGAGTGTGCATGTGTGCGTGGAGTGGCCGCACGAGGCACCCTGGCCCTCTCTGTGGTTGGCTGAGGGCGAGAGAGCTGGTCAAATGTGTGCCCAGCCCAGTCAGGCTGCGGCCCACCTCCTGCCTGGCTGCAGGGAGTGCGGGCGGGCAGGTGCTGCCGGGAGCACAGGCAGGGCCAAGCTGCAGCCCTCTTCACGCCAGGCCCCGGGGGGGGGGGCAAGAGGGGCGCCAAAATGTCTGCTCCGGCCAAAAGATCTTCAAGAATGGTTCTGACCACGATGCTGGCCCAGAAGAGGCCGTCAGCTCTCTACCTCTTCCATCTCAGCCACACCTCCACCTCCTCCTTGCACTTGGTGCCAACGCAGCCTGCAGGTAAGTCTGCGAGCCTCTTTTCTGATCCAGATATCAGGAAAATCCTCCATCTCACCCTCCTGCTCTCTGCTAATTTAAACATTTTAATCCTTCAATCTCTTTGAACTGAGTTTGTTCCTTAAAAGTAGTCTCATCTCTATAATACGCCAAAACAATTCTTGTTATACTGCCAAAAGACAGTGGTTTGCCACATACCTCAACCTTTTACAAACTGAGTGAGCAGGAAAGCAAGTAAGGCTAAGGGAGAGAGAGGGGAGAGAAAGAAAGAGATGGAGTAAGAGAAAGAGAGAATCTTCCTTTTAATGTTGGGCTTCTTTTGCAGACTAGGGGAGATTTTTAAATTTGTTCTGTGAATCTCAGCCATAAATATTATTAACTTTCCCACCTAAGTTCATAGCCAACCTTTGTGAAACTTGAAAGAACTGCTTGTATTCAACTATATTCACTCCTCAGGCAGAATGAAGTAACTACCTCCTTAGACTAATCTGATGGAAGAGATTGAATAGGAATGAATGAGTCAGCCTGAGGCTAATATTGAATCAATTCACAGCACACAGGCTCATGTGTGTAGCTGCGTGGTGAATTAACTTTAAGGGAAGTCTTCCGTTCTGAGAGGGAAACCCTCCTGGTTAGGGAAACTGAGAACTTGGGCCCCAATGGCTAAATCATGTCAACAAATGCTTGGGAAATTAGCTATTGGTTGGATAAGAGATCCCACCACCTCACTTCCAGTATGCTGGAGCAATAAGGG
Source organism: Eublepharis macularius (assembly GCF_028583425.1). Lineage (NCBI taxonomy): Eukaryota > Metazoa > Chordata > Lepidosauria > Squamata > Eublepharidae > Eublepharis > Eublepharis macularius. The sequence goes on along the minus strand of NC_072795.1, from coordinate 28,945,390 downwards.
GGTCTAAGGGTTGCAGCATTTTTCCTATGAGAGTCTTGTGACTTTTCTGTTTAGAAAAAGGTGACAAAGAAGGGAGGTGATAGCGTCTTATAAAACTGTGGTGGAGAAAGTGGATTCTAATCCTAGAATTCAGAGGCCCTGGCTCAAGTTGGTGGGCGATGCAGACAAAAGGAAATTCTTGTTTACTCAACAGGTAATTATATAATGGAATCCATTGCCAGTGGACTTAAGTTATGACTATGAGCACAGATAGTTTTTGACAGATTCATGGAGGTTAGGTCTAGGGCTTTTTTTCAGCTGGAATGCGGTGGAATGGAGTTCCGGAACCTCTTGAATATGGTCACATGGCTGGTGGCCCCGCCTCCTGATTTCCAGACAGGCGCAGAGGGTGATCTAAACTCCCCTCTGTCTGGAGATCGGGAGGCGGGGCCACCAGCCATGTGACCATTTTTGCCGAGGGTGATTTAAACTTTTAAAAACTCCCCCCTTGTTCCAGCTGACCCAAAGTGATGTCATTGGTCCTGAGAGTGTGCACACACTTTGCATATGCGCATGTGGTACCAGGGGCACCACCTCCTGCCAAGAGTTGCCCCCTGTGCTGGCAACTCACTGAGTTCCACCACCTCTTTTCCTATAAAAAAAGCCCTGGTTAGGTCTATCAATGGTTACTAGCTATTGTGATTAGAGGGAGCCTTGGTAACATCAGGGGAATGTCTTCTTGACCTCTATGCCCTGTTTCTTTGCACCTCATGGAAACTGGTTGGCTGCTATGTAAAATAGGATGCTGGACTAGATGGGCCACTGGTTTGATCCCTCAGGGCTATTCTTACGATCTTATGTTCAGTGTTGTCAGTTCTGGTAGTAGCTGTTGCACAGATTTTCTTTGTTTCTTGCTCAGAAGATCAACCACATCTTGAAGAGCTTAAAGATTAATTTTCTGCTGCCCTGCAATTTCCAACAGCACCTCATAATGAAACTAGACTCAGAAAGCATCTAGGTCAATTTTGTAAAAGCGTGCAATGTCTGTGTGGTTGTCCTCACTGACGGCAAACTTTTCATTTTTGCTCATGTGTTGACAAACCTCAAAGTGAAAGGAATTGGACTTTAATATGGTACAGTTTGTACAAAATACATTAATGTTTACAGGCAATGTATTAACAATGACAATAACAATGACATTAACAATGACATTTATGGTCCATACATGTTCATTCATTAAATTTTATTTCATTTCAGTTAAAAGCAGCCTATAGTCTTAGCAACATGAGGTGCCAGCTAAAACCCACGAAAAGAATTGTGTAAACTGTTGATGATGTTATTGACAATTTAATGAAATATTTTTCTATAAAATTCCTTAGAAGCCCACTCATGTAAGATAGAGGTTAGTGATTCAAAGCCAATATTTTTGAGCCTCCCAGCTCTAGCTGCCACATAGAACTTATTTCTTCAGTTTTGTAATACTGCAATTAAACTGACCTGTGTTTTAAGGGCCTGATTGACTGATTTTTGCCGGTTGCCCTGAACCCCTAAACAACACTTGTTGGAAACAAGGATGGGATTTTACAGAAAATCTGAACAACTCACAGGAAGTGTCAATTCCCTCCTTCCATGCAAGGAAGGAGAGTGAATAAGGGAAGCAAACTAGCCCTCTACATAAAATGACAGCTCCTGGACATATATCAAACTGGATTAAGCTTATTGGGTTGCCTGCTGTGGCAACCTTGTGTCCCCACCAGCTCTCACCTGCTCTTGCAGCAGGAAAAGATGAGGGGTGACATTTTGGACATGGTGACATTACTTTCCATCACTGTGTCTGCAACACTCTAGGAATTTCCCAAATCTTGATGGTCTTTACCAGAGATTGGGGAAGTTCCTAAATTGCACAGAGTGTAAACTGCTTCCTGAGATTCATAAACTCAGAGAGTTTCCTTCCTTGTTAAATTTTTTTATTTTACTAAAAAGATTAAAATCCCATTAAAGGGAAAAGAAAAAAGGAAAAAGAAAAGAGAAGAAAGAGAAAATAGTATGTAAAGAAAAGAAGAGAGTTTCCTGACAGTCTTTGAGGCCCAGACTTTTGCAATAATACCGTCACCCACTGTGATGAACTTGTGGGGCTGCTGATAACAGAGTGGTGTACTTCTCACCAATGTTATCAGTCAATGTTCAGAGAGTTAAAGTTCACAAACCAGATTAACTATCTGGAGGAGCCATTGCTGATTATATCATAGATCTTTTCATGCAGACTTGGAATTTGGGCAATTTCCTAGACGTTACCTGCAGTTCATGATGAGTCACTCCAAAAGTACTTCCTGATTAAGGGCCAAGCTACACATGACGAATGACACTTGAATGGCAAGTGGATTGAGTGGAGGGCAAGTGAACAGGGAGAAATACACTTGCCGTTCAAGTGTCATTCGTCATGTGTAGCTTGGCCCTAAGGGTCTCACCACACAAGACAAAATACACTTGAATTACATGGGTAATTCAAGTGTATTTTGTAATTTGAATGTATTTGAGTGTAATTCGAGTGTAATTCAAGTGTATTTTGTCTCATGTGGTATGACCCTTAGTGGCAAAGCCTAATTTAATATTTTCTCAGGCAAAGGACTGAGAGTCTCTCTGAGAGCGGGACCACAAGTGACGCCTGACACAGGTTGGACACTTGCCAGCTTCCCTCAAGTTTTGATGGGAAATGTAGGCAGCTTGGTGGAATGTTGGACAAGTGACCGTTGAAAAGTCCATTGGACAGCAGTCAGAGAGTCAAGCTGCAAGACCAGGATGCCTACATTTCCCATCAAAACTTGAGGGAAGCTGACTAGTGTCCAACCTGTGTCAGGCGTCACTTGTGGTCCTGCTCTACGTGTTACTAAGTACCTAGGGATGCTCAAGTGAATCTCATGTCATGTGCCCCCTCCAACTTTCCATGCACTTGCTTGCACAGTCACACTTCAATTTGCTCTCTGTGAATACATTCACACGTTTCATATCAGCTGCTCCTCAACAGCTAAAAGAATCCCAGTTTCCCCCATATCCATTCATTCAATTGCAGTTCTGGACACTTTCTCACACCTTAGAGAAATGCAAATTGGTACTTCAAAGGAGCCTACAGTACTTGTTCTTGCAGAAAAAAACAGAGCTGAATTGGTGCTTTACCCTTCAGAACTGCTTGCAGATGCAGCCACACAAAGTGAGCTCCCATGAAAGCAGCATTCACATGCACTGAGCTAGAACAGCCTGCACGTGAATTGAGGACTACGCATACAATCTTGCTCTTGAGCATCCTTAGGTACTCAAGTAACATGTAGAAAGACTCATAGTTACTGAAATTACATCACCATATGCCACTGAAATTAGAAGAGAGATTTTGGCATCTGGATCAGTAGAAAATAATAAGTACATTCCATGTAACATCTGCAGATAAAACCAAACATATCAGCCCCTACTCAGGCTGTGCATGTCAACATGTTAAGAAAAGTAGAAGGCAGTAGGAAAAGAGGAAGACCTAAAATGAGATGGTTTGCCTCAATAAAAGAAGCCACGCCTTCCAGTTTGCAGGATCTGAGCAAGTCTGTTAATGATAGGATGTTTTGGAGGTCTTTCATTCATAGGGTCACCATAGGTCAAAGTTGACTTGACGGCACATAACACACACATGTCAACACTAGCTGCAGGTTCAAGAATTCTGACTTCAGATTTTGTACAAAGAAGAACCCATGGAGCAAGTTTGTTGTTCAAACTCTACCGTTACAAAGCCAAAGGACAGGTGACATCACCTGGCATCCTGGGAGCCTTACTGTTTGTGTGACAGAGAAGGCCAAGAGTTGTAACACATTCAGAATGTCCATGCTAAGTCACTTTTTGCATTTGCAACAGTGCTAACCAATGTGAGATAGGAATTGACTGAGGGCCTGAGGTGTCAATTATAAATCAAGATACCATCTATCAAATATGCTGTCAGATGAGTCTCACAAAGGTGCCAAAGTCACAATGTATGCTTTGTTGTTATAATGAGCAAAAGTTTGGTCTTGCTGGAAGTTATGATGCACGCCTGGTAATTTCCGAAGGAATTCTATCATTACTGCAAAAGGTTAGCAGAGAAGCCTTTTAAGAGGGAACGGGTTTAAGCTGCTTCAAATAAGTTTCCAAGGCATTTATGCCATCAGTGCAGGCAACACCCTTCTAAGCCCATTGACTTTGATGAGCTTGGAAAGTAGAAACTCTGCATGGTACATGGTATGTTTCCCAAGGAGTTTTCCGGTGCACCCACAGACTTACAAAGAGTTGATGGTAGTTGTGGGTTTTCCGGGCTGTATTGCCGTGGTCTTGGCATTGTAGTTCCTGACGTTTCACCAGCAGCTGTGGCTGGCATCTTCAGAGGTGTAGCACCAAAAGACAGAGATCTCTCAGTGTCACAGTGTGGACAAGATCTTGGCAGGTCATTTGTATCTACTCAGGAGGGGTGGGGTTGAGCTGAGTCATCCTGTAAGAGTTTCCCAGGGTGTGGAATGCTAATGGCGGGAGGCTTCACTGTATCCTGAGGAGGTTCTTTTGCATATGGATGGGTACCCTGCAGCTGTGGACAAGTTTACATCGGGACCACAAAGCATAGCATCCAGACAAGAATAAAAGAACATGAAAGACACTGCAGACTTGGACAACCTGAAAAATTAGCAGTGGCTGAACATAGCCTAACTCAAACAGGGCACAGTATCTTATTCCAGGACACCAAAATACTGGACAACACTTCCAACTACTTTGTCAGACTGCACAGGGAAGCCATTGAAATTCACAAGCATAAGCAAAACTTCAACAGGAAAGAAGAAACCTTAAGAATGAACAGAGCATGGTTTCCAGTTCTGAAAAACACCAGGCTAACAAAACACTCTACACCCGACAATAGCCCTGCAGAGAAGATTAGCACATCAAGCACCAATCCATATGCAAAAGAACCTCCTCAGGATACAGTGAAGCCTCCCGCCATTAGCATTCCACACCCTGGGAAACTCTTACAGGATGACTCAGCTCAACCCCACCCCTCCTGAGTAGATACAAATGACCTGCCAAGATCTTGTCCACACTGTGACACTGAGAGATCTCTGTCTTTTGGTGCTACACCTCTGAAGATGCCAGCCACAGCTGCTGGCGAAACGTCAGGAACTACAATGCCAAGACCACGGCAATACAGCCCAGAAAACCCACAACAACCATCGGTCTCCGGCCGTGAAAGCCTTCGACATTACAAAGAGTTGCTTGAGCCATTCCACCTGGATCCAATGATTGCACAAATTTACTGAAAAAAACAGAAATATGCTTTTTACCCCGAGGGAAAGAACTAATGAATAAACATGGCAACACATCAAACAACATGTTACACAAACCTAGTTGGTGATACACCACTGAAGCCAAAGTGAGTATTTGTGGAGATTAGATCTAGACCATAAATAAAGTGCTTAAGTAACATCCATGTCCAGTGCCTGCTATCCATCAATGGCTTGCTTTTGGTCCTGGGCAAAAGATGTTTGCACAACATGACCTTGCTTGAGCATAGCAACAGCTCAGTGTCAATGCTATTATGTCCTCCTCCGATCAGCTCAGTGCCTCGAACGCAGGCGAAGAGCCTGAGGAGGCAAGGCCAGCAGCTGAGGAGGACTGGCAGGACCAGAGAAGGCCTAATATTGCAGAGACACTGGCTAATGAAATGCAAGAAGCACCAGAGGCCACCCTGATGACGCCTACAAAGGAGTCCTCCTTGCTGGTCTGTTAACAGTCTGACTCCTCAAACAACAGCTAAGCTATTCAGCCAGCCTAGTAGCTTTTGCCATCCGGTAATATAGGGTCGCCATAGGTCAGAGGCGACTTGATGACACAACACACACACACTCAAAGGGTCATCAAGCACCATAGTCCACTTCACGAAGTCTATCACAACTGAGAGCCGGTTTGGTGTAGTGGTTAAGAGTGGCGGGACTCTAATCTGGAGAACCGGGGTTGATTCCCCACTCCTCCACTTGAAGCCAGTTGGGTGGCCTTGGGTCAGTCACAGCTTCTCAGAGCTCTCTCAGCCCCACCCACCTCACAGGGTAATTGTTGGGGGGATAATAAAAACATACTTTGTAAATCACTCTGAGTAGGCATTAAATTGTTCTGAAGGGCGGTATATAAATCAATTGTTGTTGTTGTTGTTACTGTCCACCGCTGGAGAAACCCATCAAGTTATTGTTTTGGGGCAAAGATGTCAGCTTGCTTCGAGTAACATTTCGCCCTAAAACTGGATTCTCTAGCCACCAGTGAGTTTGCGTGTGTTCTGGATCCGTCCACACAGCCCCAAATCCACTTGGGCCTCTTCTCTTCTCCTTATGAAATGCTGGTGGTTTTGCTGCTGCCTTCCATGGACCTCTGTCTTTAAGACTGGTAACTATTGCCTTCCCCGAAACTACTTTCTTCCCCTTTCTTTCCTGATTTTCTTAGTTAGCCTTGTATGTATGCTGTGTGTGATTTTCTGTACGTTTCCCTTTCATTTCTCTTTTAATAAAAAAAATCCATTTCCAGTTGAACATCTGCCTGCTTTATTTCAATAGTTCGTAAGAGAATAATCCCCGCAAACATAGGTGCAGAATCCCAACTCAAGCTAGCACTGTTGCATCACACAATTCCCAAGCAAATGGCCAAGCTGAGCAGATTGTGCCAACAATGATGTCCTGAAGAGAATTATTGGAAGAGACTGGTGTCACTACTTGCCCCACAAGCAGCTCACTTTCTGTTAAGGCTTCCTCTGACCATCTTCACCTGGACTTAGCAGATGAATTGCAAGGTTAACAGGAATGTTAACTAGCTGCTGATCTCTCAGCACCTGTGGTACTTTGTATCAATTTTCATGACATGACCAAGTGTTTTTTTTTAAGGAACTGTGGACCTGAATCAAGGTGGGCGAGAAAAGGAAGTTGTGGGTGCCAACACAGAATGGCTGCCATAAGATATGTGTCAAATCACAAAATGGCTGCCTTGGACATGGTGGAGGGAAGTGGCTTCACCAGGAAATCTTGGCGGGTGGCTGGAGTCATATTGCCCCTAAAGTTTATGCTCATAGTCTGCCCTGGTATGCTATTGTGACCTTCTAGGCCTTACCTGATTCCCTGATTCCCTGCCACTGCCTTTTCTACGCCTGCTTCATCTGTTCATAGACTGTCTTCTATCTATATCCCATGTTTCACGTGGGAACTGAAGCTAGCTTCTCTGTAACCAGAAATATTTCTTTTCTCTGTCTAAAATGCCCCAATGCAGTTGTCTGTAGGGGCATGCAGCTGAAGTCATATCCAATTTTTTTTTAAAAAATTCACTTTTATTTTGTATTCTCCCTTGAATAAAATGCCTAATAACTGTTACTAATTAATTAATTGGAATAGATGTGAGCAAGAAGCCAAGGCTAGACTCACAAATGTGCAGATCAGTTGTACCTGCTTCGGGTCCCGAGTAGGGAGAAGAGTGGGCTATACCTAAAAAATAAAAATGAAAACATGCTATTGAGTACTATACCACTCTCCTCAAATTCAGTCGCTTCTCATTACAATTCTAAATAGGTACTCAGGAGGATTAAAAAAGCACACACACCCCTACAGCTTTGTCTGGATGTGCTAAAGCTTACTGCAGGTAAGTCATCTTTATTGAAAAGTCAAATCCTCTGTACAGCAGCTTTTGCTGATAATCCATGAATCTTGTTTGCCTGGCATATAATTACTATTATCCCTATTTAATTACTATAAATTAATTTAATTGCAGTGCCAAATGCATGCCGTACAAACGGCGACAAAAATCTTTAAAATCTGGAATAATGATCCCCAATGCAGTACCTAAGGGCGCCAGGATTTTAATCTTATTTTACTTTATTTATACCTTACCTTTCTCCCCAGGGGGAACCCAAGGGGTGGCTTACATAATTCTCCTCCCCTCCATTTTTAACTTCACAACAACCAGTGACATAGGTTAGGCTAAGAGTGTGTGACTGGCTCAAGGTCCCCCAGCGAGCTTCCACGGCAGAGCAGGGAACTGACCCTGCGTCTCTCAGATCCTAGTCTGCCACTCTTGCAGACCACACTATTCCATGCTGCCCACGATTGTATTTCCTGGGATCCACTTTCTTCTTCGCCAAAGCAAGGAGCCAGCCATAGATTTCTTCTACTTCACTGTAGCAGGATGTCCTTCAGAAGCGCCCACAAGGTACAGCCTTTGTGTCTGGACAGGGCACCTATTTGGAAGCAGCCGTCTCCATCCATGGGAAGATGCTTGGCTTGAGCCTCCCAATCTTTTGTGATTGTTCCCATGCCAGCAATTTTGTGGTGGCACCCACTCAGGGTTCTCACAAATCCAAAAAGTCCCACGGGCTCAACAAAGTTGAGGACCCTGATCTAGAATATGACTTCCCTTCTGTTTGAGGCTAGTAAGCATCAAACTAATCACTCTACCAGAGGACCATGATCAGATGTCTGCAGTGTCTTCATTAAGAAGCAGCTGTGAGCAGAACCACAAGTGACAAAAGGCACAGATTGGACACTTGTCTGCTTCCCTCAAGTTTTGATGGGAAATGTAGGCAGCTTGGCGGAATGTTGGACAAGTGACAGTTGAAAAGTCCATTGGACAGCAGTCAGAGAGCCAAGCTGCGAGACCAGGATGCCTACATTTCCCATCAAAACTTGAGGGAAGCTGACAAGTGTCCAATCTGTGCCTTTTGTCACTTGTGGTTCTGCTCTGTGTGGAGGGAGAAGGTCTGGATCAGGGTTATGGCACTGGAGAGGGTGGTTTAAATCCTCCCCTCTGTGCTTCCTCCCAATGGAGATAGCTCCCTAGAGTTCCTGTTGGCCATAGCAGGAAGAAAAGACTCCTCCCTTGGTTTATAATGGGAAGAAGGGGTTTCTCCCTTTTTTCTTTTCTTGGCCCACGGCTCTTGCTTTTCCCCTGCCGTTCACAGTTTGCTATTTCAGCATAACAAATAACATCTCCCAAACACTTGTCCTTATTTTTGCTGGGGAGTGGCACTTTATATTGAGGAAATGGTATGTTTGAGGGAAGAATTACCCCCACCCCCACTCAATGATCTTCCCAGGTTGAGCTCCAATCCAAATCACCTCTATCCTCCACATAGGTGCTTCGAACATTTAAGAAAATGTCAGGATATCAGATCAAAGATGTCTGACATAAAATACAGTTTGGTCTTGAAGTAGGCTTGCCCCTGCTCCCACCTCCTCCCCCCGCCCCCACTTACCTGGCCAGTGGGGAGGCATGCCCCCGGGGCCCCCGGGCAGCGTGATGCACTCCCAGGTGCCACTGCACACTCCTGCACCCTGCAGCAGCATGCTCCCATGCCCTGCAGTGGGCCTGTTTTGAGTTGAATGGGCCCCGTGGAGAGGGGGGCCCTTTGGTGAGCGTGGGAGCACTCCTGGGCCGCCCTTTGACCTGCATGATGATGTCACTTCCCAGAAGGGACCTGGCAACCCTATCTTGAAGTGGTCACCCTGTGTCCAGGATGTACCACTTTATTTCTACATATTCCTGTTAATGACCTAAGAGCTTCGTGGCGCAGAGTGGTAAGCTGCAGTACTGCAGCCCAGGTCTGCTCATGACCTGAATTCGATCCGGGCAGAAGCTGGGTTCAAATAGCTGGCTCAAGGTTGACTCAGCCTTCCATCCTTCTGAGGTTGGTAAAATGAGTACCCAGTTTCCTGGGGGTAAAGTGTAGGTGACTGGGGAAGGCAATGGCAAACCACCCCATAAGAAGTCTGCCCAGAAAACGTTATGATGTGACATCCCCCGATGGGTCAGTAATGACTTGGTACTTACACAGGAGACTACTTTTACCTTTTACCTGTTGATGACAAGACAAAACAAAACATGAAAGACCCTTCACATAGAAAACAAGAGGCCAGACAGAAGACTCGGAGCCAAGCTACAAGTGATGAATGACACTTGAACGGCAAGTGAACAGACTCACGTGTATTCCTCCCTGTTCACTTGCACTCCACTTGCGCTCCACTTGATCACGTAGTGATCACGTGAATCTGTTCACTTGCCATTCAAGTGTCATTTGTCACTTGTAGCTTGGCCCTAAGTTAGAGCAATTCCCCTTGGCATCTAGGGGTTTTTTTTGGACAAAGGAGAATCCAGTTATCTGAGCACCTGCCTTCTACAGCCAAGACAAGTTTACCATCTTAATGAAAACTAGGTCAGAAAAAAGCCCCTAAATTAGCTAATGGCTTATCTCGGAGTAAGATAAGTGAGCCAAGCAGGTCTTTTAATCTTTTTGCTTTTGAGCAATTAGTCTCTAGAAATTTGCTGAATATCAGCCTGACAAATAAAAAGGAGTTACAGAACATGCAGAACATGTTTTAAGTAAACATGAACTAGGATGATAACTGGTGTTTTGTGTGGTGAATACCTCAGGCTGTGTTGGGTGTGTGTGTCAAAATGTAATTTCCCAGCATATGCAAGACTGGTACATACAGCTGTCTGGCTCGTGCTCTTCACGCACTGGATCATATGAAATATCAAGTGCTATCTTAGCAAAGCAATTAGAGGTATGAGCAGAGAAGTTCCTGACAGAAACTTCACTCTAGCTATAAGTTCACTAAATGTGAAATCCTAAACAGAGATACTCCAGTTTAAGCCCATTGGAATCAAACTAGTTGACTTGTGCTTCTTAGACAATGCATGTGAATCACTTTGAACACTCAAAAATGTTATATAAATGTTCTGCAGTAGTCTTACTATTCTTGAATGATAAACACCAAGCTCCAAAGTGCCCTGAGAGAAAAAAAAAAACCCTGTCCACTCGCACCACAACTCTCCACATCAACATGATACAGTCTAAGGCTTCGTGACATTTATTAATCATATATTTATTTATGTCATTTGTAGTCCGCCTTTCTCACTGAGGGCCAAGCTACACATGACGAATGACACTTGAACGGCAAGTGGATTGAGTGGAGGGCAAGTGAACAGGGAGAAATACACTTGCTGTTCAAGTGTCATTCGTCATGTGTAGCTTGGCCCTGAGACTCAAGGCAGATTACGGCCCCACTGCCTCACAAGCAACCCTCCATTCCATCCCTCTGAGGCGTATAGGTGCTAGTGACTGCCCCAAGTCTCCACCCGCCAACATGCAACTCACCCAGCCCACTCACAAGCTCTGCCACCGGCTGCAGTCGCAGCTGCCCACGCTGCCTGCACACCAGCTCCCTGATGGTGCTGCTGGTGGGTGCAGGTGGGAGTGCCACTGACATGGCCACCAGGAATGCTGATGCTTTGTGCACCATCCACCTGCCCTTCTCCAGGAGCTCTAGGCAGCAGAGGCAAGGAAGCACTCACAAGCAGGCAGTGGAAGGGTGCGAGTGCAAGCATCAGTGGTGATAAGGGAGTGAGCAGCCGTGGGCCCTACCTCACCATGTGTTGAGTCTAGCCCTGCTGGAGGATATAAAAAGTAGCACAGGAAAGTCTGGCATAGACATGGGGGGGGGGGTGAATCCAAAGCTGATGGGTTGGGCTTGGGTTGGTGGCTACTACTTCCTTGGTCATGTTGTACATAATTCTGTACCTTATCTTGTTTTAGCTCAATTAGTAAAGGAGAATATGCTGGAGTCCAATGCGAGAATAAACATAGGCCTTTATTGCTTATAAGCAAGGGAGAATAACACAGTAACCAGGATGAAAGGCCCCTTGAACTGGTCAGTTCTTCGGAGCTATGATGCTACAACACAAGACTTTATACCTTTGGATCAATTAGCGTAAGTTATATATGTTACAACCTTGGGACTACATTGGTCCACGCAAGTGACCACCCCCAGTTCACATTGGAAGAACAATTCTGGACGTCATTGCTTATCACCTCAAGATTATCTTGTCAAGGAACTTCTTCTTTTATTAGCAACATTTTGTGCTTTGCAGGCAAAATACTATCTTTGAAGCTACTTAGGCTCGCTTCTGACACCTGGGAGCTCTTCATGTCCTTGACGTGTCCTGCTGGTCTAGGGAAAAGGATGCAAGTCCTTCTCTTTGCGCCCTTCTTTTCTAGAGCAAAGTTCAGTGCCTGCTGTTTCTGTTTCTTGAAGGTAAACTCCCTCTGGCTGCCCTACTTGCAGATGGTCCTTCTCTCCTCTTTTCTCTATTCTTATTCTGGCATGATTAGTACAAATAGGAGATTTCCCTTATCAGTCTATAAATATGGCATAGTACATAGTGGTTACAGGTGCATCTTACTACCAGTAAGCTAGGCCAGTGTACATATGTGCGTAGCCTTTCAGCAAACTTCAAATAACAGGCACCTCACAGTGGCTGGCATTTGCACGTGTCATCTGCCTAGGCACTTTACCCCAGTGTTCACTCTCTACTTCGCACAGTAGAAACACAGTTCAATCTCATGCAAATAGGAAAGGCACATGAAAATATTCTAGTACATTAAATTCACTTCCATCAGTCACAATCCTCAAATGAAAATAAAATAGCAGTACAGTTTCTAGTCAATTCAGAATCTACAAGGATGGTTTGGTCTGTAGGCTTTCCTTGGGAGGTGGGTGAACATTCATAGGTAAAGCTAACTAAAGCACTCCTTTCTTGCTAGTCCTTTCTCAGGGGTTCCTTGGGAAAGTGGGTGTTAATCTTTGATCAGTCAGAAATTGGGGGTGGTCTATGCAAAAAGTCAAGACCGATAAGCTTTGCATTCTGCACTTTGGGGGGATTGTGCTACAGAAGCTTAAGGCAGGCTGCAAAGGGATAAGTTGAAGGCAGATATTAGAGAATGGGGGTGGGTGGGGGTGGGGGATGCACGAGGATGAGCACGACGGGAATAACTGGCTGCCTGCTGGTTTTATGAGTAAAACTACACTGTGATTACTCAAAGTTCATAAAATTTTATAAATAACTCATACACAAACCACAGTTTTCACACTATCTTTCAGATTTCTCACTCCAGCCTCAATCTGTAACTTGGAAATAATAAAACGTGTGGTGAATTTGCTCTTGGTGAACAAGTCTAGCATGCCATTTGCCCTAAAGCACAGGAATTACTGCCTTCTCTAAATGAACATGAGTGTTCTTTAATGGCTGTGGATGTTTTCTCGTTGGAATGAGCAGGAGATTTGTCTCCCGATAGCTTTCCTGTTCAAGGACTCATCAGAGTTTGGAGAAGGTGTCACCCATGTATCTTAAGTGTTAGTGCAAGTGCGTGAACATGGATACAGTAGTTTGGAAAAGATAGCGAAAGAACCAAACAAGAGAGCTGACAGTTGGCTAAGCCTTGGGACGCATAGTCTCTTGGCAGGAGGGGGTGTGCATCTGATGTGCTCTTGATCTCTGTTGCCAAGCAAAAGTGCCTTCTTGCCTCCATCTATATTCTGCACAAAGTACAGCTCCCTGTAAAGAGTTAAGGTCCAGGAACAGGTGAGAGTTAAGGTTAGTTTACCAGTTGCATGAGCCCATACCTTTTGTTATTGTTGTTGCAGCTCTGATCCAAGTCTATTGGCTCTTGCAGCCCTGCCAATCCTACATGGACCTCTTGGTGAGCTTTCTCCTGGTTGCCAGTGGCCCACCAGGGCAAAGGCATACTGGAAACTTTTCCAATAAGTTAAAGGACTAGGCTTCCCCTGACAGCATCATATGTTTAGAAGGTATTAGAATAGCTGGTTTGTTCTCCTCGTGGAGAACAAGGCAGGATATATCACTATTATAGAATTGCAACCACTTTGTTTTTCATCTTGTCTTGCTTTGCTAAGGACTGCTTGCAGAAGTCTCTTATACCTTAAAATCACTCCTCATTAGGTCTTCACACTGGCAACTCGTCCTCCTCATTTATCCATGTTGCCTTAATTAATAACTGTGGACCTGTTCTTCATCAACAACTCAAGAGCCAGTTCCCCTTCCTCATAGACCATATGCCTGTGTGTCATAAAATACCCCAAATCCAAACCTTTCCCTTAAAAACCTCATCAAAGCCTCTCAGCTGGAACCAGCATTGTCCCACTCCACCAACCACAACCTCTTTCCTCCAGGATCCTCAGGTATGAAATTAAGCTATTCTCTTTGGACAGAGTAATCCTTACAGCGACAGATCTTTTATTCACCAGGACAGTTGACTCTATGTTTATATGTTATCCAGGGTAGATTATAACACACACTGGAGTCAGAAGAAAACACAAAATAACAAATTTATTTTTTTTGGCAAGAGTGTCCTCCCTTCGAGCTAAATATGACTGAGAGAAGGGGCTTGAGAGTGTACACATTTAAATTAATGGTCTTTGAGAGGTTTGGACTGGATGATGGACTTTTGACTTATAACTGTTTTTAAGAGAAACAGCATCAAAACTTGCCTATTTACCAAAAACCTAAAGTCCCTGTTGGACCCCCTGCCTAAATAGAATACTTCCTAACCTCTCTTTCGCCTAATCCTTCCTTTCTACCCACTTGCAACCATTAAATGGTTTTCCTCCTCTGTTCTAACATTCTAATCCTCTTGTCTAGCCCACATTTAAAGGTGGTTGGCTGTAGCTGGGGAAGACAAACTCTTCTGACATCTCTGGGCATTGCAAAGTTTCCTTCTGGCCATCTTCTGCCCATCTCAGATGGTGTTTTGCAGGTCTTCCACATAGCTCATGATGATTCCCAGTTCCTCCAACATTCTTCTTCTGCATGTCCCACGAATGATGTCCATCGGTCCTTGCACCCAGCATCCATAAAATAATTCAAAAAGGCTTCCTTGTGGAGCTTCCCAATATGCAAATAGAAGGTACCGAAGCTTAATGTTTAGATCTTCTGGATGTTCTGCGGATTAAGCTCTTGGCATAGAATTTCATTGAACTGCTCTATCAATCCATCTGTCTCAGGTTGATAAGGTGTGGAGGTCAAGTGTTCTATTCCAAACACCTTCCACAATGTGGTGTAGTGGTCAGAACGTTGGAACAGGATCTGGAAGACTCGGGTTCATATCCCCCACTCTGCGATGGAAGCTTGCTAGGTGGTCTTGGGCAAGTCCTACACTCTCAGCCTCATCTACCTCACAGGGTGCTTATGAGGATTAAAGGGAGGAAAGGGGAATGAGGGAAGCTGCATTGGGTCCACACTGGGGAGAAAAGGTATATAAATGAAGTAAATAACAGACATTGCATCAGAGCTGACATAAAAGACGTGCCGAAGCTAGAGAAAATTTCTTGGGGAAACCCTAGACAACTGAATATGGTTAATAGTACATCTACAGCCCCAGAAGTTGCTTAAAGAAACAGCTTCTGGATACTGGATTGCCAAGTTTTCTATACTGCCATCCTTTGGTTAATCATTCTTTCTCAGCCTAATTTACCTCAAAGGATTGTTGTGAGATCCATAAACAACACACACACACGCACAAATTCATTTATTTATACCCTCCATTTAGGGTTCCCAAGTGCCTGGTGGTGGTGGGCAAACTCCTGGGGGTTTGCCACCTTGCTTGACAACCCGCCAGTGGTCAGCGGGAGGTGACAAGCTCCCAGAGATTGCTCGCCACTGGGAGGCACCTCAGGATCCTGTGCTGTACATGCACTCCCAACATGCGCTGGCTGTGGGAGCATGCCTGCGCTTTGTTTGGGCCCCAGACAGGCCAAATTGGCCCCTCATGGAGTATAGGAGTGCTCCCATGGCCAGTGCAATGTCACTTCCGGCAGTGACATTGGCTTTGGAGTGCATGAAGCGTACGCGCAAAGAAGACCTTGCCACCAGCACGAGGTAAGTGCAAGCCCCCCCTCCTGGTGGGAGGGTATAGGGACCTGGCAACCCTACCTCCATTACTTTCCAATGGGGACCCAAAGGGACAAACATTGACCTCCTCTCCTCTCTTTTATTCTCATAACAACAACCCTGTGAAGTAAGTTAGGCTGAGAAAGAGCGACTGGCTCAAGATAGCAAAGTGGGTGGGGGGAGGGATTTGAACCTAGGCATCTCAGATTCTAGTCCATCACTCTAACTGCCACATCATGCTGGCTGTCTAAAAAAGATCAAAAGATCTATTGGAGGTAACAGAGAACAAGCAAGAGATCACCAGTGACATATACTGAGAAGATGGGGTTTCTCCTAGGGTAGTAAGGAAGATTAAATCCAGTGAGTTCTAGTAACCTCCTGTTCAAAAATGCAAAGCTTTGCCTTGGAGTGACTGGGAAAGATTCATGTCTTGCTTCTGCAACCAGGGCTTTTTTTCAGGGGGAACATGGGGGAACGGAGTTCCGGAACCTCTTGAAAATGCCGGTGGCACGGAGGGCAATCTAAACTCCCCTCTGTCTGGAGATCAGGGGGCGGGGCCACCAGCCATGTGACCATTTTCTCTGAGGGCAACCCACTGAGTTCCACCACCTCTTTTCCCAGAAAAAAAAGCCCTGTCTGCAACCCTTAGTCCACTAGAGGGAGTTAAAGAGTTGGGGCACTCCTTATAAGGAAAAAAAGGTGCAATTTTCCCTGAGGGATTGGAGGGCAGGGAGAAGCACTCTTACCTCATAAGCACGCCTTTCTATGAAGATTCTATATTAATAATTTAGGTATGAGAATTTCTTATACTAATTACTGGAAGGGAGGATTATGTCTACATTAATTGGTTGCTAGTCTGTATTTTGATTGTTGTTGGGACTATTTGAAATGGATGTTATATATGAATTTTTCCCTGCGGGATTGGAGGGCCTGAAGCTGCAGGGAGAAGCACTCTACAGAAGCCACTCCTTTCTGTGAAGATTCTGTATTAATATTTAAGATACCAGATAGAACAGAAGGCGTCCCAACGCAGAGTACAGATGCAAGTTGGTGCATCTTTAAGGGACTGGCTAGATAGAAGTCAGAAAGACTGAAACCCGGGTCTGCTTGAATGCAGCAAGCTTGAATGGTGATCTGTTGGTTGTTGTGGTATATGCTTTAATTATTGTTCCAAATAAGATGTCTTTTCAAGTTGGTTCATTGTTATTTTAATAAATGCAAGTGCCACTTGGTGGGATCACACTATCGTAGGCGTGAACTCTCTCAGTTCTTTAATAAAGAAATTATTTGATATTGCCCCTTGAATTAGATAGGTTATGATCCCACTTTGAGAAAGGAAAATGAGGCATCTGATATGCTGAAGGGTGTTTAAGTTGTTTCCGTGAGCAGAGAACATCACCTGTTGGCAATTTTTATTTGCATTCTTTCTAGCCTTTTGGCAAATAAAGTTAGAACTGTGTCCTTTCTTATTGCTGTCTGAATTTCTATTTCACTTAACCCTGAAGCTAACAATAATTTCTCCTACAGGGCCTGTCTTGGCATCTTAATCTGCTTTTTCTAGGAAGTAAGCTGAGAGGACTAGTTCTATTTTGTATTCAAATGCACTTTCCCTTAGGATGAATTGTGCATGAATTTTCGTTATCGCAACTATTGAAATATATGTTCGTTCAGTGCCCCGAAACCTAATTGGAGGTATTTTAAAGAATCGATTCCATCTGAGTATGGCCTAGCATTTAGGGGGTATGCTTGAGATCCCCTCCCTGCTGGCATCCACACGTTGAACAAACTGATGTCCCTAACTTCTGAGCTTAATCAACCAGTTTTAGTTTGCTCAGAGAAGCCCTTCTTCTCACTACTGTTTCCATACATCTAAGCAGGTTCTTAGGATCAATTACATTAAATTAGAATCAATTAAATTTAAATTTTAAATTAAAGTAAAGTAAAGTAAATTAGAACCAAGCATTGCCCTGACCTGGATAGCCCAGGCGAGAAGCTAAGCAGGGTTGGCCTTGGTTAGTAATTGGACCCCGTGGTTGTGGGTTTTCATTCTTTCTTTCAATCTTTACAGGAGGGGAGCCTCTTCCATTAGTTGTGGGGTCCTTCTGACTTCCTCAGGGTAGGAGCTTATGCAATGTTTCAGCAAAGTGAGATTTCTCTGCCACTGTCACTGCTACCTTCTGAAAGCCAAGCTACAAGTGACATTTTTCATGTGAAGGACACTTGATAATTTTCTCACATCTTTCTGGGAACTGAAGTCCCTCTCCCCCACCCCTTTTCCTTCTGTTCCTTCCCCTCTTTGTTAGAATCACTGCCTGAAGAGCCAGAGAAAGCCAGCGGTAGCAGCAGCTTTTGCAAATTGTATTGCTCACGGGAAGCTGCTCCGGAGAGGAAGAAAGTAAAACCAGGATCCACACGGATCCTCGCGGATCCTATGGTTTTTTAAATAGGAAAAACACAAATGAAACATCAAATCACATATCACAGCCAGGTCCACAGACTGAAATATAAAAAACACAGATCCAAAAATATTTGGCGCTGCCATGGTGAAAAAACATGAATCTGAGACACGGATTCTCATGAATTCATATGATATTTATATTGAAACAAAACAAAAAGGCTGTCATATTTTAAATCATTTGGTCCTGTTTGTGGCATTGGACATGATCTGGGACAGTATACTGGATTTTGGGTGGCCCCATGTAAAAATCAAGAGGATCCATGAAAATCTGTGCTTTTGAACCAAGTTATTGCGCCGTGGCTGTGGCACAAAGCGGCGAGTGGCTGAGTTTTGTGGTCCTCTTTGTGGATATGGACATGATCTGGTATTGTATGGTTGATTTGGGGTGGCCCTACATAAAAATCACGAGGATCCATGAGGATCCATGCTTTTCGACCATGTTTTTGCACCGTGGGAGTGCCACGAAGCGGTGGATAACTAATTTTTTGCCCCTTTTGTGGCAATGGACATGATCTGGGATTGTATGGTGGATTTTGGGTGGTCCCATGTAAAAATCTAGAGGATCCATGCGTATCCGTGCTTTTGAACAGTATTTTTGCGCTGTGATGGTTCCACGAAGTAGTGGATGGCTGAATTTTTTGGTCCCATTTGTGGCAACAGACATGGTCTGTGATTGTGTGGTGGATTTTGGGTGGCCCCACTTAAAAATCAAGCGGATCCATGTGGATCCTTGCTTTTTTAGCATATTTTTGTGCCGTGGCAGCGCCACGGATTAGTGGATGCATGATTGTTTTGTTGCTGTCTGTAGACTAGGACATGATCTATAATATGACAACCTTTTTGTTTTGTTTCAATATAAAAATCATATGAATTCATGAGGATCTGTTTAAAATCATCTGGACCCAGCTTTTACCCACTCCCAGCTTTCTCCAGAGCAACTCCCCGGGAGCAAGACGATTTGCAAAAGCTGCTGCTGCCGCTGGCTTTCTCTGGCTCTTCAGGCAGCGATTCTAACAGAGAGGGGAAGGAACAGAAGGAAAAGGGGCGAGGGAGAGGGACTTCAGTTCCCAGAAAAACTTGCGAAAATGATCAAGTGTCCTTCACGTGAAAAATGTCACTTGTAGCTTGGCTCTAAGTCTTCCAATGAGTTCAGTAGCACATTCTGTCCCATTCAGTTTTCCATCAGTGAATCAGTTTTCCATCAGTGTGTCATGCACAGGGCCCATCAGAATCTAAGAGGGACCCACAGTGGTCAGAGAGGCCATAGAATTCTGAGCTGACCTGGCCAAAGTGCCATTGGCATGATAGTTGAACTCACCTAGAACCAGGGGTCATTTAGTAGAAAAAGAGCTGGAGGAACTCATTAGCACAACTTATTAGCATATGCCATGCCCCTTGCCATCATCGGAAGTGTGTCATTAGCATAACAGATCTGCATATGCCACACCCCCTAACATCACCCATCCTGGCTGTTTTGGACCCAATCCTGGTCATTCAGGGCCGAAATTGGGCCCAAAATGGCAAAAAGGGGCTGAAAATGGCCAAAAAGGGGCCCAAAATGGTCAGGAGCAGGCCACTGCTGAGTGGGAGAGTGATCCGCCACCCGTCAGAGGTCCTATCTGGGCTGTTTCGGCCTCAATCCAGGCTGAAATGGGCCCAAAATGGCCGAGTCAGGTGGGCGGGGCCACCTGTCATGTGACCTCTTTAGGGAACTGCTGGAACTGCATTCCTGTGCATTCTCTCTCAAAATGAGCCCTGCCCAGAACAATCGGTGCGTTTCCAGCACTAAACACAACATTACCTCTGCCAGGTAAGACAGGGTGCCCAGCTAGGAACTAGGCCACCAGAAGATAAGAACAGTGCCCAATCTGTCCATGGAACCTAACATAAGGAAGAAGCGATCGATGCCAGCTATAGTCTGCAGAGAGTATCTGCAAAAGGAGGCAGACTCATGGAGCATGATAGCCACCCCCTCGCCCTCAGTGCTGGGTTGATGAGGATGCACATAACCAGGAGACAATTATAATGCCATCCAGACAGGACTTCAGGGTTTTCCCTCACAGATCTGGTCTTGTAAAGTTCTAATGAAAAAGCAGAAGCACTAAATACCATTGCAATCAACTTATCTCAATATGAGTTAGAAGTTATGTAAGCCTTGTGTTGGGTTGTGTCTCACCAACCAGCTTTCATCCCTCCCATTTCTTCCAGGTCCCAGCTGTACGGGAATAACATTCTATCCAGTAAAGAACTGCAACCTGAACCAGAAGGGAGTCCACAGCACCCTGTCAGCCCCAAAGAACCCATAAAGCAGTCTAGGAACATGGAACTTGCGATCAGCACTGGCGTAAGAATGAACTATGACATCTGCTTGGGTCAATTACAGACGAGCCAAAGTGGATGTGTTGGAGGTTGCAAGTTAACAACACATCAGTTATTATAGAGTTAAACCATTGGTGTTAACAAAAAGGAAGTTATCTAAGCTGTAACAGAGACTCTCTCTACACGAGACGAATTACACGAGGGCGCTCAAGTGAAGAGAGACGCAATATTAGCTGGGAAGCCAAGTTTTAAAAGACAGATCGAAGGCTCTGTCAGTTTCTCCTCTATAGAGCCCACAAAAGGGTTTATTTCTTCTTTGCCTCCCTGAAGGCTCTGACAATTTCACCTCTCCAAAGGGGAGGAAGAGGAAATAAACAAACTACACATGGTGTCAACTATATTTTTAAAGGAAATAATCAATAGGATGTCACAGCCCCTTCTTACACCAGTGCTGATTGCACATTCCATGTTTACAGGAGGATTCTCTCTGTCTCCCCTGCTGGTGGAGCTTCTTCCCAGGCACAGAACGAACATCCTGGGCTCCAGGCTGTGCACCCCAGCCAGGCTGTTCAAAATCCAGATTGCAGGCACCGTGAATCAGTGTTTAAATCTGCCTTGTTCCTCAGTCTCACCAGTAGGATCATTGGAATTCATGGGGCAAAATATTATACAACATCATCTCCCACCACTTTGTCCCCAGTCATGCACTCTTATTTAACATTCTGCTGTGCAAAGCAGAAATAGACACAAGATTGCAGTCCCAGACGATAGAGAGTATGTGGTCTTAGTGTCTTCATTAGAAACTACACGCACACACACACACACACACTTTTTCCTCTATTGCACAGTACCTGCCCTCACCCACTGCTGTGGCCTCTGCTTCTTTCTTGCTGATTCTTTATTATTTGGTGCTACCTGTCATGTAAAGACTCTTTACTTTCTTCCTTCTATCACATGTGGTGGACTTGCCACAAAAGTAAAAACTTCTGGAAAGAAATACATACTGAGATGCAAAGGATTTTAAAATTTGATTTCGCCATGAATCCACAAACTATGCTGTTGGGAATTCTGCCAGAAAATGTAGACAGAAAATTACACAGACTACTTAGATATTTATTGACGGCAGCAAGGGTGGTATTTGCAACCAGATGGAAGGATGATGAATGCCCAACTAGGGAAATCTGGAGAGAAAAGATGGCAGAATATGCAGCGAAGGCAAAACTAACAAGCTATTTAAACAGAAGACCAATGAGAGAATTTGAAGAGAAATGGGGGAATTATTTTGCTTACAAAGGATAAAATGCATAAAATGTCTTAGTTTTAGAAACCTGAATAGGATGGTATACTGATATATTGTTATACATTGGATATAAGGTTAGGATCTGATAAGATGAAATCGGTTAAATAATAGTGTTGAGGTAGAATGCATGATATGGACTTTGGCAAAATAGTTAAGTTAAATAGAAATAATCTGTATAGAAGCATTAGACCATATTAAGGTATAGCAGTAAGAATCATAGAATCATAGAATCATAGAGTTGGAAGGGGCCATACAGACCATCTAGTCCAACCCCCTGCCCAGTGCAGGATCAGCCTAAAGCATCTCTGACAAGTATTCATCCAGCCTCTTCTTGAACACTGCCAGTGAGGGGGAGCTCACCACCTCCCTAGGCAGCTGATTCCACTTTTGAACTACTCTGACCGTGAAAAAGTTTTTCCTAATATCCAGCCAGTACCTTTGTACATGTAATTTAAGCCCATTACTTTGCGTCCTACCCGCTGCTGCCAACTGGAACAGCTCTTTGCCCTCCTCCAAATGACAGCCTTTCAAATATTTAAAGAGAGCAATCATGTCCCCCCTCAACCTCCTCTTCTCCAAACTAAACATTCCCAAGGCCCTTAGCCTTTCATCGTAGGGCTTAGTCTCCAGACCCCTGATCATGCTTGTCGCTCTCCTCTGTACCCTCTCGATTTTGTCCACATCCTTTTTGAAGTGAGGCCTCCAGAACTGCACACAATACTCCAGGTGCGGCCTGACCAAGGCAGTATAGAGAGGGGCTATGACCTCCTGCGATTTCGACACTATGGCCCCTTTGATACAACCCAAGATTGAATTAGCCTTTTTTGCCACCGCATCACACTGACTGCTCATATTTAGTTTACAGTCCACTCTTACCCCAAGATCCCTTTCACATATACTACTGCCCAGAAGTGTATCCCTCATCCAGTATTTGTGCTTCCCATGTTTGTGGCCCAGATGTAATACTGTGCACTTGTCTTTGTTGAATTGCATCCTATTCACAGCTGCCCACTTCTCCAGAGTATTCAAGTCTTGTTGAATTTTAATTCTATCTTCTTGGGTGTTTGCTACTCCTCCCAATTTGGTATATCGGCAAATTTAATGAGCAGCCCTTCCACTCCTTCATCCAGATCATTGATAAAAATATTGAAAGTAGTGGGCACAAAACCGAGCCCTGCGGCACCCCACTGGACACCTCCCTCCAATCTGATGAAATGCCGTTGACCACCACTCTTTGAGTGCAGTCCTCTAACCAGTTCCCTATCCACTGAACTGTCCTATAGTCCAGTCCACAGTCTTCCAGTTTGCCCATCAGAATGTCATGGGGGACCTTATCAAAAGCTTTACTGAAATCCAGATAAATCACGTCAACAGAGTTCCCCCGATCCAGTAAGCTGGTCACTTGATCAAAGAAGGAAACCAGGTTGGTCTGGCAAGATCTGTTAGGAACAAAACCATGCTGACTTCCCCGGATCACTGAGCAGTCCTTCAGATGCTTACAGACTGATCCCTTTAAAATCTGTTCTAATATCTTCCCAGCAACAGAAGTCAGACTGACCGGCCTGTAGTTTCCTGGGTCATCCTTCTTCCCTTTCTTAAAGATTGGGATAACATTCGCTCTTCTCCAATCTTGTGGCACATCCCCAGTCCTCCAGGAGGCCTTGAAGATGATGGACAGGGGTTCTGCAAGTTCTCTAGAAAGTTCTTTCAGCACTCTTGGGTGCACCCCATCCGGCCCAGGGGATTTGTATTCATCCAGTGCAGCCAGATGCCTCTCCACAACCTCTCTGTCAATGTCAATTAGCCACTCAGGTGTCCTGCCACATTTTCTACTATCTCTAGATGTGCCTGAGTTCTTCAGGGAGAAAACAGAGGCAAAAAAGTCATTAAGCCTGTTTGCTTTTTTTCTGTCCTGCATCAGAGTTTCTCCATCTACTCCCAACAGCGGTCCAATTGCCTCTTTTACCTTGCGTTTGCTTCTCTCATATCTGTAGAAGTTTTTCTTATTGTAGCGAGCCCTCCTGGCCAGACCCAGCTCGTACTGAGCTTTGGCCTCTCTGATGGCTGATCTGCAGTGCCTAGTAACCCTCAAGTAAAGTAACTCTTTAGAGGTCTGTCCTTCTCTCCATTTCCTGAACATTTCCTTTTTCTCTCTTAGCTTATTCTGGAGCTCTCTGTACATCCACATCGGTTTCTTGGAGCCCTTACCATGTTTCCATCTTGCTGGGATAGTGAGGGCTTGAGCTTGCAAAAGCTTGTGTTTGAGAAGGGCCCACCCTTCACTCGGTCCTTTCCCTTCCAGCACACTCCCCCACGGAATGACTCTCATCAAGCCTCTGAATTCATCGAAGTTGGCCCTACGAAAATCTAACCTACAAGTCTGGCTACAAACTTCCTTGGCTCCCCACAGCAACTGGAATTCAAGGAGGACATGGTCACTTCCCCCTAAGGTTCCCACCACCTT
Source organism: Eublepharis macularius (assembly GCF_028583425.1). NCBI lineage: Eukaryota > Metazoa > Chordata > Lepidosauria > Squamata > Eublepharidae > Eublepharis > Eublepharis macularius. The sequence goes on along the minus strand of NC_072795.1, from coordinate 28,921,102 downwards.
CATCTCTTCTACCAATTCTTCCCTGTTGGTTAATATCAAGTCTAGTATGGCCGAGCCCCTTGTAGCTTCCTCCACCTTTTGAAAAAGGAAGTTATCGGCTAGGCAGGTCAGGAAATTGCGTGATTCATGACACTTTGCTGAGCCTGTCTCCCAGCACACATCAGGGAAGTTGAAGTCACCCATAATTACAAGGTTCTGATGTCTGGATACTCTACCAATCTGTTCAAAGAGGGCAGCATCCGTTTCTTCTCGCTGGTCAGGTGTTCTGTAGCAGACTCCAACAATAATATCCTTTGTCCTTCCTCCCTTTATTTCTACCCATATGCTTTCCACCGGGCTGTCCGCCCCATTCTCCATAACTTCTTGACAATCAAGCCCTCTCCTCACATACAACGCCACTCCACCTCCTCTTCTACACTTCCGGTTTTTCTTGAACAACTCATACCCATCCACTAGCACATTCCAGTCATGGAATGTACATGGAGACTGCTTGTTTTGACCTTTAGTTGATCTAAAATTGAATACTGTGTAGGAAAAAGATCGTATTTAGTTTGAGAAGATACACAGGAGTTGGAATAGGAGATGTAATATTGATGAACTCTGATTAAGGTATGCTTTGTGCACTCTGTATTTTATTATAACAACTCTTGTAGCGCGAAATCTTATTGTTCCTCTGACCCTGTTATCCCCCCCCACTTTTTTTGTACCCCTCTTTGTTCTGAAAATAAAAAAGACTCTACTTTCTATAAGACTCTTTACCTTCTATAAAGACTCTTAACTCTCTCAGTTCTGATCCTGGTTCTGCCAAGATTTTTGCCTATGACAAACACTTTTTGGTGCCTCATGCTAACACTTCCCTTACCATTTGCTCAGTTCTGCTGGGCAAACTGCCCCATCCTTGCTGATGTTCAAATGAATGGAAGGGGGACATTGACTGAGGTCATGATGTCCCTTATGGGTTTCACCTGGAAGTGATGTCATGGTGCTCTAGGGAGTTTCCCAGAACTCTATGGTAAAACCTGGAAGTAACATTGCAACATCAATTAACTGTTCCCCTCCCCATGCCCCCCCACCAAGTTCAGCATAGAAGCCTGACTACCCAAGTCTTTCCTGTAGAATAGTTCCAACTGCTGCTTAAATTTCCCCAGATTTATACTATGCTGGTGCTTGGTATTACTATCTGACATGCATATATCCTTGGCCACCCAGGATCTTCTGGGTCTGCTCAGAGTTGCCTCTTTTGCTGTCCTTTTCTCCATGCTCAAAAAACCCTAACACTTCTCCAGGAATGAGAAGGGGCATCATACATGTATATTTAGTGAGCTGTGTTCTAAATTTTAAGAACTTGTTTCTGAATCCTTTCTTCTCCTTGTTGACTCTTTCTTCATTTGTCTATTGTGTTCCACACTGGTGGTAGAGAGTCAACCAAGTCACAGTTGACTTATGATACCCAAGTCACAGTTGACTTATGGTATCATAAGTCAACCAAGTCACAGTTGACTTATGATACCCCTGAAGGATCTTTGTGGCAAGAGACATTCAGAGGCCCGTTGCCTAACTATGCATAACAACCCTGGACTTCTTTGGTGGTCTCCCATCCAAGTACTAATTGGGACCACTCTGCTTAGCTTCCAAGATCTGATGAGACTGGACTGCCCTGTCCCACACTAGGACCTGCTGATTCTAACCCTGTGAAAATCTACTTGGGGCCATCCTAAAGAAAGAGCCAGAATATCTATCACCTTCCATACCTCAATGAAATATCACTTGGTGGTATCCATGATTCAGTGGCTAGACTTGTCAACTGGTGTGTGTGTGTGTGTATGAATACCCTGCTCTCCAATGATGATGTAAACAGTTGGACCGGCCTCTGCCATCTTTAATAGCCATTTTAACATGTCTGCTTGTGATATTAAAAATCACCAGGCTTCTGGATTTAAAATGGCAGCTTGTATTGCAACCAGCGGGCCTCCAGCTAACAGTTGCTGAGTCCCGCCTTAGAGATCCAGACATGAATGGAATGCCGCATAGGAATATGGAGTGATTAGAGGTGATTCGATTTGCAATCCCTCCAGCCTCTAAGGAATCCAGCACAACAAAGGTCTTGCAGAGTCATCCCCACTTAACACATTCCTTTCCCTCCTTCCATGATGACATCTGTCCTTGATTGAGGAGCTAATCAAATGACATTCATAAGTATTTACAGTTCATTCCTGGGCAGGTACATTCCCCAACTAAATTCACCAACTTAGCTCTGGTGGACTTCATTAACAAACTGTCCCTTTGTGCAGTGCTACAACAAATTTTGAATTTACTTTCACATGCCCCGGCAGCTACCAATCAAGGTAATCAAACCTTTTGTCAATCCCAGCAACTGACCATTAGAGTCTTTGTTCTAATGGCTAGGTGGGTTCTCCCACCTCAGGGCACATTTTACCTATAAAGGTAGAGCCCTGGCCTCATTCAAATTGGGCACACTTCCTAGCTGCTCCCTTAGGGTCACTTCCCTAAGCCTCTCTCTCTTTGTACATGCTTACCAGATCCAAAGCGCTGTTCCCTAGAGGTTTGCCCTAAGCCTCTTGCTCCCTTGGCTGGGAACGCTGGCATTTGAAGCCCTCCCTCCATGGACTTCCCTGCTCTTCAGATAGGTAATTATCACCTTGCAATCCCTCAAATCTGTTCCACCTTCAGCACTGCTTTTCTTAGAGCCAAAACACACGAGAAGAAATACCCAGGTTCAGCACGTGTTCTCTTACCTCAAGGTTTGCCAGGATCTGTAGGCGTCCTGGAAGCTTAAACTTTAGCATTTACAGAGCAGCAGGAAGGGAAATACAGGTACCTGTATTTCCCTTCCCCTTCCTGCTGCTCTGTAAATGCTAAACTTTAAGCTGCCAAGACTCCTACACTTCCCAACAAACCTTGAGGTATGAGAACAAGTTTAACATTTACAGAGCAGCTGGAAGGGGAAGGGAAATACAGGCGCCAGTATTTCCCTTCCTGCTGCTCTGTAAATGCTAAACTTTAAGCTTCCAGGACGCCTACAGATCCCGGCAAACCTTGAGGTAAGAGAACAGGTGCTGAACCTAGGTATTTCTTCTCGTGTGTTTTGGCTCTTAGGCCTCTTGTGTGTTTGTGTGTGTATGCATTTGCCCCTTGAATAAAAATCATCCTATAATTAAGAACACCAGCATCGTGTGTGTATATCCTTGGGAAAGGACTCCGTAAATTATTGGTGATAGGATCCTGTGGTTACTGGCCTCTCACATAGCTGTCTTCCTTGCTTGCTAATTCCTCCCCCGCCCCAAATTCTATTTACTAGCAAGGAGACCAAGTGACAAGGACCCAAAGCATCTTACATCATTTCCCTCAATTTTCTCTTCCCAGCAACCCTGGGAGGTGGATTATGCTGACAGTGTGTGACTGGCCCAAGGTTACCCAGCAAGCTTCCATGGCAGAGTTGAACCTGGCTCTCCCAGATTCTAGTCCAACACGCTAACTACTACACTAAGCTAGCTATACAATCTGACTTTTGATTCTGGGCTGTGTGATCACAAGATTTTGTCTTCCTTAGATTTACATTCAGAGGCAGATTTTATTTCAACAACAACATTTTATTTATATACCACTCTTCAGGACAACTTAATGCCACACTCTGAACAGTTTACAAAGTGTGTGTTTATTATCCTCACAACAATCACCCTGTGAGGTAGGTGGGGCTGAGAGAGCTCCTAGAAGTTGTGACTGGCCCAAGGTCGCCCAACTGACTTCAAACAGAGGAGTGGGGAATCAAATTCGGTTCTCCAGATTAGAGTCCTGCTACTCTTAACCTCTAGACCAAACTGGCTTTTGAGGAATGTCTGGTGGGCTGCTTGATCTGCTGTTTGATCTGCTGCTTGGCCTTTAAGAAATTAAGTCTTTTTCCTGGAATGGGTATTAAAATAGGGAAGAGGCAAACATGTAGTGATCTGTGGCTTAGAGCATCTTTCTTTTCAGCCTAACCTAATTTACAGGGTTGTTGTGAAGATATAATGGAGGAGAGTGGAATGATTTAAGCCAGTTTGGAATCCCCACTGGGGTGAAAAATAGGGTATAAATACAATAAATAAACAAGAGATCAGAGATAGTACTGAGTCACCTGGAAGGACAGCTGTCATCTCCCAGAAACATTTTTATGCATGAAAATGGATCACAAACAGTTCCAGTAGAACAAGATCCTTTTTAAGGGCAATAGGAGTCATTGGTCTTTCATGAATTCTTTAATTTCCATTTCTTCTGTACTGTAAATGTTACATAAACCATAGAAACCAAAGAAGAGTGTGCTATGGTTCTCTGAATGATTGAGAACGGTTTAATATCACTACCTCCCCCCATCACTTTTCAAGTCTGAGCCCCATTGCCACATCTCACATCTGTCTTGAGTGTCACATCTTCCCTTTCAGGTACCATGTTCAAAAGAACCTAGCTTCTGAATACTTGTACCAGAGTAAAGGGGTAGAAAGAGATTATGAGGTATTGCTCACTTTGCTGCCAGAGCTGAAGGAGTCAGTCTTGTATATAGTGCTGAGGGGGCCCCAAACTGTATCCATGCCAAGATTGCTTGAAGCAGCATGAAGTTTGATAGCTACCATGGTAACAATAGGGCTATCCCAAAGGATAATTTGCTGTACACTTCTGGCAGGTCACATATTTGATGTTCTGTTCTCAATGGAGGAGCGGGATACTGATGTGGATGGTGGGTGATTCTTTCCTTCCCACCATCCACCAACCTACTTTCTCTCCTGCCCTTCATCTTCATCTATATTCATTATTTCATTTATAAACCATCTTTCTCCGCAATGGAGACCCAAAGCAACTTACATTGTTCTCCTCTGCTCCGTTTTATCCTCACAGCTCTGGGGGTAAGTAGGGTTGCCGGATCCCCTGGAGCCCAGACCGGAGGATGGGGGGGGAGGGCATGGAGAGGGCACTCGAAGGGGGAATTTATCTGCTGGGAATGATGTAATTCTCAGAGCAACATGGAAGTGAAGCTTCTTGTATGGGGCTGATTTGATAAAAATTGGACTGATTTTCCTCAAATCATTCCCACACGGGTGGGGGGGGGGGTCTTCATTTCCTTGTCATTCCAGGAATGTGCCTGGCACAACAAGGAAGTGATCTGAAGCCTAGGGGAGCACGCTTTGGAGCTCCTGGCCCCATCCCCTGTGCTCGCCTGCCACTGGTCAAGTGAGTGGTGGAAGGGGACTGGTAACTAGAGATGGGCCTGAACAAGCAATACGAACAAAAAAAAAGCCACAAACAGCCCAATCTGCTGTTCGCGAACAAGCTGTTCGCGAGGCCCCATTCTAAATGAACAGGTGGTCATTGCAAGCCTCGTTCGTTGCTGTTTGTTGCTGTTTGTTGCTGTTCTTCAAGCCAGACAGTCTGGCAATGAACAACGAACATCAGGTTTGGGGTTTTTTTCTGTCCGTGCCCATCTCTACTGGTAACCCTAGAGATAAGACAGAGAATGTCTAACTGGCCTAAGTTCACGCAGTGAGCTTCTATGGCATAGTGGAGATTCAAACCTTGTTTCCCAGATCCAATTCTGAAACTCTAATCACTACTCTACACCAGGTTTCATGAGGTAGCTGCTGTTGAACAGTAGCGAGCACCCAGACCTGGGTAGGTCATGCAAGTTTGTGATCGCATGTTGCCTAATGGTTGCTATCAGACCTGGCCTTGGTGAGTCCTCCCTCAAAGGCAAAAACAGCCCTGGAAAGTACCTCCGCCCTTTCCCCTTGTCTTGTACTGACAGAAACTAAGGCTGTGTGGTTGCCTAGTAATGTCCACTGTGGGCATTTATTTCTTAAAGCTACAGGCACTATTTCTATTATTTTGAAAAAGTTTAACGCCCTCCCCAATTTATTTATTTTTTAGATTTCATATTTTTCTGCAAGTATCCATTACCATCTAAAGTAGGGTTTACATAAGACCATTAAGTCAAGTCTAAAGTTACTTAGCTGCACCATAAATTGCCCCCACTGGATATAGCGTAGTGTGTCCAATATGATTGTTACATCTGAAAAGGGCCTAACCCAAAAATCAAATTCTGGAGATTATTTTCTGTGGTTTTGGCACAAATAGGCTCCCGTACTGTAAAAGTTATTGGCTAGATTGGACTGGGATGCTGTGGTAATTAAGACTCTTGGATGATGACAGGGTTCCATGCTTTGAGTCTCATAAATGGGCCGGATCTCAAAGTGTCTCTACTTTTTACAACTTTTGCCTCAAGGAAAATGATAAATTTGTTTCATTTTCTCTACCCTATGCTATTAAACACAGTCAACCGATTCAATTAGTCAAATAGCAACAGGGAAGAAACTATGACTTTGAAGTCCTGAGTCCCAACAGCATGTTTCATAATCATAACTTCATTCTAGTTTATCTGCTAGATTTTGACCCTTCCCTTCTTCCATGAGCTCAGGGCCATGCACACTATATAACAACCCTGTGAAGTGAGTTAAGCTGAGAACATATGACTCGCTCAAGAACATATGACTAGACCCAGGCTTGAACCTGGGTCTCCTAGATTCTAGCCCAGCAGTCTTACCAGTACACTCCAGCAGCTCTAGTTAATAGGAATAGTGGACTTCTTTTACCACAAGTTTGGTAAAGAATGTTAGAAAACACGAACACCTCTTTTTTATTTAAAGCAAGACACAAATGTGTAGATTTTTTTTAAAGGAGAAGCCAGAGTACCCAGAATTTTCAAAGGAGGAAGCAGTTATATACAGATAATACTAGTGATGTCCACCAAAAAGTGAGAGCTGTGAACACCCTTAGGACCTCTGGAAATCAACATCAATTCTTGAATTTTTGTTTCAAGGCTTATTAAGCATAGCACTTTTGGCCTTTTCCCTTAGAATGTGGTTCGAGAGTTTCTAGGCATCCAAGTGGGTCTGAGATGAGGGTTGGTACTGATCACTTTACAAAGGTATTGATATTTCCTTATGTCATTACTTTCCAAGGGAGAAAACATCCCAACGCTTTGTCTGTCAGATGAAATTTGAAGGTTAACCAACAGACAAACAGTCTATTTATTTAGAACGGTTATACCCTGCGTCTCAAGGGAGCCTACTTAAAATGGCCTACAAAGTAAAACACAATAAAAACATGAAAGACAAAAGAAGTAATTAACAGTTAATGAACTTCTTAACACTGGGATTAAAAATTCAGCACTTTACCTTTCTTCCCTTCTCAGTTTTCCATGAGTATCTTTTTTACCTGACTTGTTGAATTTTTTTAGGAGGGAAAAGCTAACATAAAGACAGACATCTCATTGGTCTGTTATTACAGCTTAGTGGTGGGGTGTGCGTGCACAATTTTGGTTTATGTGCAATTGCTCCTAGTATGCTTATGGATGCAATTGCAGGCATAGACTGAGAACTAATGGTTGCCAGCCAACAGCAGGAGGATGAGTTTGTGGAGATGGGGGTGGGTGGGGTTGGCACTGAGTATTCACCAAAAGTGGCATTGCCTGGCCTTCAAAGTGCCCTTTAAAACAGTGTTTCCTTCTACCAGGCCAGTGGGCAACAAACAGAGGACTTTGTCTGGCGATAGAATCAGGGGTTATTTCGTAGAAAAAGGGCTGCAGGAACTCATTAGCATAACTCATTAGCATATGCCACACCCCTTAATTGAGCCGAAAACCTGGATTTGGCTGCTGCCAGATGGAGGAGTGTTCCCCCACTTGGCAGTGGCATGATCGGCCGAAAAAGGCCCCAAATGGCTCAAAATTGCCATTTTGAGCATGTTTTGGCCTGGATCGGGCCCAAAATGGCCCAGATAGGGTCAATGCTGGGCAGGGGAGGGGTCCCCCACCAGGCACCGATCCAATTCTGGCGGTTTTGGTCCTGATCCCTCCCAAAACGGGCCCAAAATGGCAAAAAATTGCCATTTTGGGCTTGTTTTGGCCCAGATCAGGGCTGAAACAGCCAGGACCAGGTCAGGCCCAGGCAGGGGAGGGTTCCCCCATCCAGCACCGACTCACTCCCGGCCGTTCTAGACCCAATCCCAGCAGAAAATGGTCCAAAATGGCCCAAAGTGGCCATTTTGGGCCTTTTAGGCCCAGATCAGGGCCGAAAAAGCCTGGATTGGGTCAGAGCCAACCCTCCCCTGCCTGGCAGTGGCCCAGCCCAGGCTGTTTTGGCCCTGATCCAGGCCCAAAATGGCCCTTTGGGATCCTTTTGGGCCAGGATCGGGGATGAAATGACCGAGGCTGGGTCGCTGCTGGGGGACGCTTCCCCTGCCCAACACTGACCTGATCCAGGCCTATTTGGCCACAGTCCAGGCCGAAACGGGCCCAAAATGGCCCAAAATGGCCATTTTGGGCCCATTTCTGCCCGGATCAGGGTCGAAATGGCCAGGACCTATTCAGTACCTGGTGGGGGAGGCTTCCCCCACCTGGCACCAACCCAATCCAAGCCATTTCAGCCCAAATCCGGGCTGTATTGGCCCTTATCCTGGCCGAAAAGGGCCCAAAGTGGCCATTTTTGGCCATTTTGCGCCCGTTTTGGCCCAGATTGGGGCTGAAATGGCCAGGAGTGGGTTGCTGCCAGCTGGTGGAGGCTTCCCCTACCTGGCACTAACCCAATCTGGGCTATGTATTGTCGAAGGCTTTCACGGCCGGAGAACGATGGTTGTTGGGGGTTTTCCGGGCTGTATTGCCGTGGTCTTGGCATTGTAGTTCCTGACGTTTCGCCAGCAGCTGTGGCTGGCATCTTCAGAGGTGTAGCACCAAAAGACAGCACCAAAAGACACCAAAAGACAGAGATCTCTCAGTATCAGGATAAGAATCTGTAAGTTCTTAAAGGGAACCTGTTTTAAAAAAACACTATAGGTCCCACTCATTATTCAAACTCAAGGGATTCATTGTTTTTAAATTAAAGATCCATTTTAAAATTAAAGATCCATTTCGCCTCCCTCTGTAGCAGTATCCCTTGTGAAGATCTATTCTCCTGGTTGCTTATTGTTTCCAAAACCAAAACCCTAAAGTCCTCAACAGCGTGTTTCTTAGTCTGCCAATGCGACACCAGGGGAGCCTCTACTACCTTTCTCCTAATTTTTGACATGTGCTCTTGAATTCTTATTTTAACCGGTCATGTAGTACTGCCAATGTAGAAATAAGAGCATGGGCACTTAATAATGTAAACCTCCGCAGCAGAACTACAAGTGGAGAAGTGTCTTAATTTAACTGTGTTGTCTCCTGAAATGGTTAACACCCGTCCTTCAATAGTCAATTTGCAAACATTGCAGTGGCCACACTGAAAATGTCCCATTGGGTGTGTGGCAGCCACCCTGTCCTTGTGTATGTCTGAGTGTACCAAGAAGTCTCTTACTTTTCTTGTTCGTCTTTAACCAATAAATGGAGTGGCTTCACAACCTGGCAGGTGTTCTATCAAATACCAGTGTTTCCTGATGATCTCACTAATGGCCAGAGCCCTGTTAGTGTATTCAATTGCCCAGAATAATCTGTTGCTCCAATCTCTTCGCCGGTCCTGCAATAACTTACTCCTATCCACTCCCGGTGCTCTTCTGCTTGCCTGTTCAATCAGGCTGCATACCCAAATGACCTCTGTGTTCCAACTTCGGGAGAGGGGGGGGGGGATGTGTGGAATGGTGTGAGACCTAATCAGCCCGCATATGCAAATGACCTTGAAAAACTGGCCCAGTCAGGGAAGAGTGGCTGAGCTGGCAGTGGGCGGGAGCGCAAGCAGGCAGCAGCCTGCCAATCACCCAGGGAAGCTGTATCCCTTTGGGAAAACACATTTTACCCCTTTTTACCCCCGGGGGGGCAAATTTCTTAAAATCCCTTCTTAGTGGGTGTTTATATATCATGAAAGGAATGTTCTCCCCAAATTTCATGTTTCTAGGTCCAGGGGTTTGGGCTAGATGTTGATGAGTCAGTTAGGACACTTGCTTTTATATATATAGACTAGCTTGATACCTGTGCTTTGCTACGGTATTTAACTACTTTAAATCTAGTTATAATACTTATGGGTATGTAACATTTTTTAATTTGTGTGTGGGGGGGAGTGAGTTGGTTTTGTACTATAATAGTACCTGAGCTTCACAAAGATGTTTGAATTAAGCGAAGCATGTTGATGCCAAAAACTGATGAAGTGAATTTTGAAATGTAACATTTATTGAAGAGATTTTAAAAGGAAAAGATTGTAGTGCAATAAATAAAGTGAAAAATATGTACAACCTTTTATTTCTACTGAAGGATCTCTTTGTAGACCTCATTGGTGGTTTTCCCCTCAGGATCACCAGGCTGTTGGGTGAGCTCATTCTGCAGCAGGCCACGTAGAACTGCCCTTGTGAGAAGCAGTCCTCCCTCATGTCAATTCCTGCCACCTTCAGTATCTACCCCTGGGACTTGTTGATTGTCATAGCAAAGCAGGCCTCGAGGGAGAACTGCAGTCTCTTGAACTCGAAGAGGTTATCTGATGGTATGGATGGTATGCATGGTATGAACACCAACTCCCCCCCCCCCAGCACTGCCAGGGAACAGTGTGGCCTCAATGACGTTCCTTTCACTCACAGTCTGGTGCCATTGCAGAGTTTGGGTGGGTTGAAGTTCCAGAGCAGCATCACTGGAGCCCTCACTTTGAGGAGAAGCTTGTGGCCTGGAAAGCCAGGAGGGCTGAGCATGTTGAGGAACTCCATGGGGTAGTGGACTGTGTCATCCATTTGCACCACTGAGTCCACAGATCTGTACTCCATTTCTGCCCCTTTGAGGAAGTTAAGTAGTGTTTCATTAATGATGGCAGCCTTGTTGTTCTTGGAGGTCAGAATGGCATGCTTGCACAGCCAGTCCATGGACTTCTCCGTGATAGTGGTGATATCAGGGTATATCATGGCTGTTAGGTCTGCTAGGGTTGTCACTACTGTGCCCAGGTCTGCAGGGATGGTCACCTTTCCCTTGGACTCGGGATACTCTCCATCCCCTATTTTTAGTAGGAGTTCAGAGAATTCCCCAGTGGACACCTCACCTCTCAAGTCAACCCTCATGTTCTTTCTTAGTGAGAGTTTCCTGATGAGGGGCCACAGATACGATGCCTTGACACACACAGTAACCTCATCAGCTCGAGTTCCCCTTGGGACTACTGGCAGAGTCTGCCAGAAGTCTCCAGCCAGCAGCACGGTGACTCCCCACATCACTGTCTCATTACCCCTGCCATCTTTGAGGGTTATGCTCAGTGCTGCAAAACATCCCTTAAGCGCCATGGTGCTCTCATCCCAAAGAATGAGCTTATAGTTCCACAGCACTTGGGCCATCTTGCTTTGTTTTGAGATGCTGAACAGGGGTGTTTCTGCATGGGTGAGGTTAAGAGGCAGCGAAGGATCATATGCCATGCCTGAATTAGTCTTGCCTTCCATGGAATTGAATGTCTCTCTGTTCGTCCTCCAGGATTGCTTTGCTCATAGAGAGAGTCTGCCACTCAGTGCATCTCGGGGTGATCTTGCTGGTACTTGGCCACTGCTGCTCAGTACACTGCAGGAGTAGGATGTGCATATTTCTTTGCCACATCTCTAAGTTGCTTCCTCCTTTTAGTGTTAGTGTATCTTGCAGGACATCTGCCAGAAGGCTTCTTGGCGGCAGTAAGAAGTGATGGCTGCGAAAGGTGTGAGGTGGAGTTGGACTGAGGGAGGAGTGGTGTGGTGGGCACTTCAGCAGGTTCATGTGAGAGGTTCACATTGAAATGGCCCCTAGAAATATCGTGCCCCGTCTCCCCATGAACATTTAAAAACTCAGTTGCCATATTGACTTTTATATAAAATCCCTATTCAGGAGTCTTGTACTGTCTTTCTTCAACTATCTGCAGTTTCCTTTACCTGATTTTTACCTCAGAACATGGGAGTTCCACAGTTGACCCATCAGGGAGGGGGAGAGTGTGAGCAGGCACACCCTGCCAGCCACACAGGAAAGCCAGGCCCCACAGGGAGATTGGCAAGACTGGTAGGTGTATTTTTACCTGAGGACACATTCAATGACTCTGAACAGCAGCCACACTATTTAGAATGTTGGGGTGATGATCAATCAGGCCTCATATGCAAATGACCTCAGGGAAGAGTAGCTGAGTTGACAGTTGGCAGGGGTGGCGGGGAGGAGAAGCCTGCCAGCCACACAGGGAAGCTGTATTCCTATGGGAAAACACATTTTGTCTCTTTTTATCCCCTTAGGGGGCAAATTTTTTAAAATCCCTTCTTAGTGAGACTTTCCATCATGAAAGGAATGTTCTCCCCAAATGTCACATTTCTAGGTCCAGAAGTTTGGACTGGGCATTGATGAGTCAGTCAAGACACTTGTCTTTATATAGAGAGATTGAAAAATAAAAGCTGCATCTCCTTATCTAAGACCCAGTGTGGTGGACTAGTTAGATTGTTAAGTTCAGGGACCATGAAGCTCCATTGGGTGATCTTGGGCCAGTAACTTGCTCTCAGCTGCCACTACCTCACAGGGTGTTGTGAGGATAAAATGAGAAAGGGCAAACTGTGTATGCAATTTTGAGGACCTTGAAGGAATTGTGGGATAAAAATAGTCCTAGATAGCTTGTACTAGATAAATGGGTACCTATTCTGTCACTTTCATAACACAATATGATAATTACTCAGTAGACTGGGGCCACCATTTCAAATTAACTCGGCAGGCTGGATCCACCTAGGCCTGCCCTGAATCCCACCTAGGGTTGGCAACCGATCTGGGAGCAAGGAAATGGGTGGGAGCCAATAACTGATGGCACGACATCATTTCTAGAAAAACATGGAAGCAATGTTGGTCAAAATTCTATGGTTTTATCAGAGTTTGGGTCAGTTCCTAGAGGGATGTGACAACATTAGGTTTTCCTGGAAAGGATGTCACATGATGGATCAACAAGCCATTTAAATATTATTTGGAAATTAATATTCCCATTTATTACTGGAAGTGCTGGCAACCTCTAATTTACTTCTATAAGTAGCTGTCCCTGTCTTCTGTGGACACTCACTTCCTGGTGCTGAGGGCAATCTGGAGTGGAACTGAAGCACTTGGAAAGCTAAGTTGGCAGGTTCAGCAGGAATCCCTTTCCTTTACACAGCCTCAGTACCTGAGGTAGCACACAGTCACATCCTTGTGGCTGTGCTATGCCTCATATGGGCTCGGGAGACAACCAAGGCCTTGATTGCTTCTTAGTGCCTTGACTGAGTCACCTCTTCTCCAGGGCAGACATTGCCAAGCAGCAAAGATGCAAAGCAGTTGCTTCTGCTGCCCTGCTTCTGAGAAAGCTAAAGAAATAGGACAAGCTTGACCCCCACCCAAGCATCTCACACTTCCCAAGATGAGGAAGCAGGGCCAGAAGGAAAAGCATAGCGGATCTTTTGGGTCAGATCCAGTATAGTGCCTGCCTTCCAAACTCCCACTCAGTTGCCAGCCAAATTATCCTCCTCTCCTGATTGTTTAATATCCAGCCTGAGGGAGAATTCTGTTAAATGTTGGAAGACCTTAGAGTTGGCAACCTGTTATCAGAGTGCTGCTGCTTTTGCAACGTAATTAATTAGATGTCATCATCACACTGCGAATGGTGAAATAGTGAGGTAGGGGTGGGGCCTCTGAAAAATGGTTTTAACCAGCAAAGATTCAGGGTAGAGACTCTTCTTTTTGCACAGGTGGCTGGCTGCAGGCATCAGTACGCTGACAAGCATCCTTCAGCTAGGCGAAGATCTAGAAAGAGAGGTAAGTGTCCTTGAGAGTATTTTGGGGCAAGTGCTCATTTTAATCCAGCAGGCTTCTTACACATGAAACGGAATTCACTCTGTTGTGTTTTTTTTTAAAGGCAACTTAAAGTAGGTTTTAATAATTTTATTTAAAATTTAAGAGATACATCATCAAAGAGGATGCCACAGGTTGATTTTTAATTTTTTAAGCATATAATAATCCTGAGCTTAACTTGAAGTTAAAACAACGCTCAGAATTTGAACATAAAATCGCCCCAGTGTATTTATCTTCAGATCTCTCCTGTATTGACAGCTGCTACTGTTTTATTATTTTAGCTATCATTTAAATGCTATTTCAATCCTTTTCTGATTCTTTTTTTTTTTGAAAAAAATTTATTAGGTGAGAATATTAATATATACAGCTTTCAAATAACATCTCAATATCATTTTCCCCCACCCTTTCCCTCCCCCCTTTTTCAGGACTTCCAACAGCTTTCCAACCCACAATCCTTTTCTGATTCTTTTACATTGCTTGTTATGTGTTCTTTATTTATTGTGTTAATCTGCACTCTGCAAGTCGCCTCAGGAGCTTCTTTGCCTGAAAGAGCAAGATAGATGTGTTTTAAGTAATAAAACAAAATAAAAATGCAATGCAAAAACAATCACGAGAAATTCAAATACAGTAGTTACTGTAGCCTATGGAAAAGTTGTCTGATGAATGTCTGAAACAATTACTTTTTCATCTTTCCTTTTTAAAAAAAGTTTCTTTACTTGACCATAGCACTGAAAAAACAGAAAATAAGACTGCAAGTTTACCATTAAACTTAAAATACTCTGTTCCAGATAAACAGACTAGGCTTAATGTTTTCAAGTTCAACCATAGCATTCCTTTTTATAAATTTTGAGCAATTATGTGCAATTATGTGAAATAATGGGTAACCCATTAGTTACAGTGCTCAGTTCAAGGAATTCGTTATCACTTACAAAGCTCTTCACGGCCTTGGTCCAGCATACCTACCGGACCACCTCCTTCCCTATGCTTCTCTATGGCAGCTTTGCTCTTCCAAACAAGGAAAACTAATAACTTATAATAAGCTTGCTCCTAGAACATTGCTGCAGCACAAGCACAAGCCTCCTTCTTGTGATGTGCAATGCAAAAAAACCCAACTGCAGTTCCTTGCTCGGTAGCTGCGGGTTGGAAAGTGAAACTGTGGCTCTGCCCTAAATGCTCACGTAGAGAATAATGGCAGCTCTCTGGTTGGCAGCCAGAGCTTCCTATTAAGGTTTTCAGGGCAAAGATTGGTGTGTTCCAAAGGTAGCAAAGGTCTGCAAGCGGCTCCTACATTGCCTAGGGAATTGATTGCTCGGTGCTGGGATGTCTGCGTTCATGGAGCAATGGACCAACGGACCTGTCCAAAAGTTGTGGCTCTATGAAAAACACGCATCTCATGAGCTGCTTGTTCATGAACGCCAAACAGAGCCAGTTTGTGTCAAATTTAGGTCCGTTTTCTGGTCCATGCCCACCTCTAGTATGTAGCAATGATTTCCGTGCGTATATACTATACACATATCAAAAGTGTCTCCACAGGAGACTTTTTGCATGTGCAAGCACTAAAACCACTCTTCATTGTCTGCTTACACTAAGAGAAATTGGTTGTAGCACTGCTAACTTTTTTGCAAGCACAAGACAGAGCAAAAGCATTCTGATACAATTTCTGAAACAAATTAGAATAAAATCACATGGCCCATTCTGTTGTACATTCCTCCCTATGTGCATTGTGATTTCATTAAAAGTTGTATTGAGTACTATGTGTCATGGCAGCCCTTGCTCTATTGCTATTGCAAGCACAACTGCACTAAGTGCATTTTCCTCTCCACCTCCTCAGGCAGGCCATTCTACAGGGTAGGGGCCACCACAGAGAAAGCCTGTGTACGGGCTGCTGTTGATTTTGCCCATGTACAGGGTGCCACCCCATTTGTTCCCATTGAGAGGAAGAATCTGACAGCAAATGGATAAACACATAGATCCTGACTTTCCCTGGGCCAAATATCCCTGAAATTTGGGGGGTCTTTAGGGAACAGTTAGGAGTAGCTCCCCTGTGAATTTGGTCGATTTTGGACTTTGGGGCTGGTATTTTAGAGCACCTCAAAGAAGGCACCCCCTTCTACCCCATTTGTTCCTATTGAGAGGAAGACTGACAGCAAATGGAAGTTTCTTGGGGGTGGCTGCTTTGGGGGTCTGTAACTCGAACCTCCGAAATGCAATCTTGGTCAAATTTGGAGAGTGGCTGGAGGAGAGCCTGCTGAAGACTCACTGAGAGTTTGGCATCTCTGGGTGCGAAGGGGGTCATCCCAGGGCCCCCAAATTGTTGTTCATGGACCAACAAACCAGTCCATGAACTGGGCAGGTCCATGAAAAGTTCATGATCTGAGCCTGAAAGAATATATTGGCATGAGTTGACTTTAAGAGCTGTTAAGAAGTAGTGCTACAGGCTTGAGAGGGGTTAGCAGACTAATTGCCTGCACCTGCGTGAATTTGGCACGATTGGTGTGTCCTCATGCCTTATCTCCTCTCACAAGTTTCTCAAGGCAGCAATTGTTTAGTGGAGGTTTGCCTTGATTGGCCGGATTTGTCTTAAGGTGGGACTGCTTTCAGCCTTGAAAAGGGAGTGCGGCTTTCCCTGCTATGGATGCTGCTGGACCACTGCCCTGATCGGAACGTCGCAGACCTGTTATCATGCTGTGGAGTCAGTTGGTGAGGCCGACCTGTGGGAGCATTAGTCAGCTAATCTAAGTGTTTCAGTTATGTTAGCCATAATTAGCCTTTTAGTGAGGATTTGTTATTTTATAGACGCTTGCAAAGTTTGATTTCCTTAGAATAAAACATATTTTTCTTTCTGTGTGCCTTGGTTTACTGTCTCTGCACCATAAACTGTGTTACACTGGGCGAACTCGCATCTAAGGACATAGGGGTCCTTTCCCCTGACGCTGTGGTCCGTGAAATGCAACGGACCACGGGCTGATGGTCCGTAGTTTTTTCCTGGTCAGTACCCACCTCTACTATACACATATCAAAAGTGTCTACTGCACAGAACGAAGCAGCTGCAAGCCCAATGCGTTTCCCACATATGCCTCTTTCTCAATATAAGCTACACTTTATCATTTTTATTCATAAGTACTTCATTCTTGTGTTCCTGTACAACCTAATCTTTTGGGATGTTCATTGGAAAAAAGAGAGGAACCTTGAGAAGGAATCACAGTAATGGCTAGGACCTGAGATTTTGAAGTATTTAGGGTTTAGCTTTTGCAGGAAGAAATTAGGAGACAGATTAATAAGGTTATCTAGGTGAGCCCATGTACAGGTGGTAGAGCATACATAGGTGAAGAAAATCCAGTAATGATGTAATGGATGAGGTGCGACAATTGCTAGAAAGAGAAAGACAATTCACATCTCGACCGCACCATTTCAGTACTATCTCTATCCATCAATGTGTGCAATCTATGAGAGAATCTGTATAATTTGAACATGGAAAGAATAAAGAGAATATAGTAAAATTCATTTGAAGGATAGCATCTTGGTAAGCAAAATTATGGTTGGGTTATATACGTACAAATCAGAAGTAATCACATTGGGCCGAAACTCTGTGTTTGACTGATCCAGAAGCTAAATGGGAATTCAATGCACAAGCATGTAAAAGAACACGTGAATATGTCGGCATAATTTTGCTTTTGCTCGGGGCTCAAAAGAAGAGGGCTGGTACTTACCCTTCCCATAGATTTCAAGCAGCTTTAAAGATTGTCTCTTTTAAAAGGGCTTTAATAGCTCTAATCCCTATAATTTAGAGCTAAAGGCAAAGGAGTCAGCAGGCTGCAGGGGGAGAACTCAGCATCATTCCTTCCGCCTCTTTCCCATCTACTCTTTCAGTTCCAGGCAAAGTGTGGGTGTATGGGAAAAATGCAAGACATTTTTGCAAGATAATTTGGTCCTAGCATGGAATTATTCAAGGAAGTTTTTTTACTTATAGGAAGGCTGTACTGTAAGAAAGTGGTCTCAAAGAGATGCATCAGTAAAGGGATAGGGACTATAGACTATACTACTATGTACGGTCTGTTGCTGTAAGTATGATCCTACTGGGTAGTTTCTGTGTTGTTTCATGTCAGTCTTAAAATTGGTTATGGTCTGTTTCAGATTTCTTCAGCTCTATATGGGATTTCTGCTGGTTTTAAATCTTTTCAAATTTGCGTTTATGCACACTATCAGAGCTTTTTTTCAGGGGGAACATGGGGGAACGGAGTTCCAGAACCTATTGAAAATGGTCACATGGCTGCTGGCCCCGCCCCCTGATCTCCAGACAGAAGGGAGCTTAGATTGCTTTCCGCACCACCGAGCGGCGCAGAGAGCAATCTAAGCTCCCCTCTGTCTGGAGATCAGGGGGTGGGGCCAGCAGCCATGTGACCATTTTCTCCGAGGGCAACCCCCCACCTCTTTTCCCAGAAAAAAAGCCCTGCACACTATTTATTACATTGTTTATTGAAATGTCTTTGAAATTGACTGTACTGACTCATATTGTGTAATCTGCCTTGAGTCTCAGTGAAAAAGGTGAGCCATAAATAGTATAAATAAAATAAAATAAATTGTGCTTACACAGCTAACACAAATAGAAGAAGAGATGCAGGGCGGTCTGGCAATTTGTGCCTAAAATTTGCATAAAACATTTCTGTGCTGCCTTTCCACCCAAATACCATAACCAAGGCAAAGAACACCAGAACATTAAAATATTTCAACACTAAAACAGCATTTTAAACAAAACAAGAAAAACATATAAACACCCATAACAAAACAAAATAACTACCGGGACTCCAACTGGCCCCACCTACTGAAGGACTGAACTGCGTGTTATGAGTTTTGTGTGGCTGCTACCCAGAAATGGACTGGCCTTAAACGTGCAGGGAAAATTTCTGGTGAGCTGCTGCCCTTGAAGGCCACTGCCAACTAGGAGCAAGCTGAGCCAAGTCACCTTTGCAGTGGCAACCTCCTGCCCAACCATCTCTGCTCCTTCTGCTCCTCCGTGGGGCAACAGGAGCAAACTGGGCATCCAAAAATTGGTATGGCTGGCACCGTAATGTCACTTCTGGGTCCAAATCAGAAGTGATATCACAGTGTCTCCAGTGCCAGTTCTGGAGTTCTGGCCCCCTTTTCCTCCCAGGAATTGCAAGTCGAGGGCTGGTGGCAACCCTAGTTTGGACCAGGGCTGTGGTAATGATGACAACAGGTATAAGCTAGAACATCATCACTGTGGCATTGGTTGGAGCTCATCAGACTGTACATTGCTGCGGCGCCACTGGGACAACTTGTTCCAGATCTCTTTTAACATCCCAAACCACTGTTGCTGCAACCGACCTGCTTCTCCCATTTGCTAACTATTAGTATTTGGTCCAACGAGACAGGTTGTATGATATTGTTGTGTTCAGTGTTTCCCTGTCCCACTCAAGTGAACTGCAGTGAGGTGCATAATGCTGCTTATACCACAGAAAATATTTCTTTGACCATGTTCCTGGGAAGACATGTGTGGGGATGTCAGTAGATGGCAATCACACACCCGTTGCAATGGAGGGCTAGCCTCTGAGGCCGTGCAGAGTCCTTTACAGCAACCATTTCATACACTCCTAGGCAGACTTTCACTTCTGTACCCAGACAAGAGCCTAAACCAATAGAAAATAATATCCCTTTTCTGTGATTATTATAAGCTGTCAACACAAGAGTAACTGGAGTATGGCAATCCCTAGGAAGATTCAAAGCTTTCTTACAGATAGCTCTGATACCTCCGATCATGATGACCTAACCCATTCTTTCTCCCACTTGGAGCAGGATTGAAACCCTATGGGTACATTCATAGAGATATGCAAACATTCCTAGAAACTGACTTATTCGCCGTTCTGCTTAGATCACAGTTCTCTTTCATTCTTTTTTTTTTTAACAGTCAAAATTGCATGTTTCAGAATGACATAAAGATATGTTTAATGGGCTGGGTTTTCCTAGGCAGGAAACGGAAGTTCTTTGAGCCAAACTTAAAACATATACACTGAGCCCTTAATTAGGCTGAGGAAAAACCCTGGAGTATTAGACACAAGAAATTCCACATTCCAATATCAGTGAACAAGTTTCAAAGAAGAGAGGGATGGCTTTTGGGGACCTAGCTTAAGGATAACGGGTTGGATCCTGTCAGCTTTTCCAGGCAATTGCACCCAATTGCCCTCCTTATTACAGCTGTTATTCCATATGGTCTGTGTCCATGCAAGTCCCACAATCCTCAGCATAGCCTTTTGGGGTGGTCAAAGGGGTAAGGACAAGATGAGATTGCCCCTGCACCCAAATATGACACGAGGCAATAATTACACAGACCAGTATAGATCCAGAGGAGTTAACTGTGTTAGTCTGTAGTTGCAAAATAGTAGAGACAAAGAGAACTGTGGTTCTCGAAAGCTTATGCTACATCTGATGATGTACATCTCAAAAGCTTATGCTGCATCTGACAAAGAGAACTGTGGTTCTTGAAACTTAGCTATAGTAAAGTTGGTTAGTCTTAAAGGTGCTACTGGACTCTTTACTATTTTACAGACAAGTATGTGTGGGTTCAACTGGTTTGTATTTATTTAACCATTTAACTTTAAACTGCTGATCTTTGTCGACACGTATAACATAAGCTGACAATTTGAGGGCGAGCTGCAATAGGCCTCCTCTTTGGATGCTGACCTGGCATGTCCACCTTGGCTCCAAACTTGTCTAGAGGTTTCACCCGCATTACTTATCATAGCCTGCAGAGCCTCCTGTGCCAAGAGGTGTTCAGCTTCATCCACCTTCCTTGATGGGCTGCAAGGTACCTACCATGTTTGAGAGATGCTGCTTAGCACTTGGGGTGCTCCTTCACAGTGCACCCAGCTGCCCGGTATGTGATAGCCTGTTCTGGAGATGCCTCGGGGCTTTTGCTGATTAACCAAACCTTTACAGAGCTACCTATTCCTGCCAAATAAGGGGGTTAGCGTAGCTTAACACCCCTTGTCCCACCTGCTGACAATTATGTCCATGACAAAGGTCAGCCAGAGATCATATCCCTCCTCAGAAGGGGTGACTCTGTCCCCTCTATAAGATGTGACCTATCACACCTAATCCAAGGATGACAAATGATGTCCCCTTTGTTTGCCACAACCACTTTTTCAAAGGCTGTGTCCTGGCCTTCTCGATTCCATCTGGTTTGCTTGCATCCCTCCAGATCCCCTCCGAAGGAGTTCCATCCAAACCAGCGGCAATCCAGAGCATAAATGTCTAATTTTTTCTAACTCCTTCTGCACCCTAATTATAAATGCAGCCCCTTTTGTCTGTTCCAGATCATCCTCACCTAAATGACCTGACAAGACATCAGGACCCTCTCTCAAAACCCGGTGGAGAGAGGGCAGAAGCTGGCCCCCAACACCCATCCTTTGCCATACCATCTGATGCTCACAAGAGGGGAACGGCCAAGCTGTGACTGGCTTCAGCCCTCCTTTTTGCCCAAAGAGAATCGAGTGGCCTAAAATGAGGATTCTGGTGGGGCTTCATGATGTGTGTACACTTGTAAGACAAAGCATATGTAGTAGTCTCAAAGCTGACCCAGGCCATTCCCACACACTCTTAAAGGGATGGCCCTGTCACCGAATGCTGGCGGCTTTCCCCCAGGAATCCACAGCTCCGTTTGCAAAATGGCTGTGAGCTGCTTGACTTCCGTTCAGCTTTCATGTTTTCGGCCGCTTTTTTGGGAACGCGGAAAGTGTGATCCCAGAAAAGGCACCGAAAAAAAGGAAGCCAAACAGCCTGCAGCCATTTCACAAATGGAGCCGTGTGGATTCCTGGGGAAAAGCTGCCAGCATTTGTGAGTGGGCCATCCCTTTAAGAGCGTGTGGAAACGGCCCCAGTTTAAATGGCCAAACATGCCCTGTGTTACCTAATGTAACTCTTGAAAATTTTGGATCACCCCCACAGATCCCCTGCAGTCCTCAAACTGCTTCAGATTGCCACCTGGCCAATGCGTCATGTCACTTGGCCTGAGGAGGCCCCAACTTGCCACAGGTCACCATCTGGCTGATCTGCTGTATCACACAGCCTGAAAGGTTCCAACTAGCCTCAGGCAGCCTTCCACTGGTCTACTGCCTTCCTCAGCTAAGCAGGACCCTGCTTGCATCTCTCCAGGCCGAAGGGGGAGGCACTTTGCATCTCTCTCAGCCAGGCAAGCCCCCCCACCATCCTGCATCTCTCTCAGCCACTTTACATTTCTCCAGGCCAGAGGCAGGCCCACATTGCATCTCTCTTAGCCAGGTATGTCTGCATCTCACATTTCCCTCTGCCACTTTGCATCTCTCCAGGCAAAAGCGGGGAGACACTTTGCATCTCTCTCAGCCAGGCCAGTTCCTCCTACGTCTCTCTCAGCCACTTTGTACCTCTCAAGGACAAAGGGGGGAGGGAAAAATGCATCTCTCTCAGCCAGGTAAGGCTCCTCCGTACTGCACCTCTCTCGACCACTTTGCATCTCCCCAAGCCAAGGACAGGTCCACTTTGTGTCTCTCTCAGCCAGACAGGCCCCAGTCTTGAATCTCTCTCAGCCCCTTTACATCTCTCCATGCTGTTGGAATAGGCGACTCAGCATACTTTGGACATTGGGGGTAATATATGCCAGGTAGCACCCCCCAACGTCCTTCTCTCTCAGCCACTTTGCATCTCCCCAAGCCAGGGGCAGGCGCACTTTGTGTCTCTCTTAGCCAGACAGGCCCCCATCTTGAATCTCTCTCAGCCCCTTTACATCTCTTCATGCCAGAGAGGCTCCCCCTTTCTATCTTTCTTGGCCACTTTGCGTCTCCCTGGGCCCAGCAGGCCAGGCAAGTGATTTCTTCTGCTGCATGAGGCAGCACCCACTGTACCCCTATATCTATCAGCCTGATGGACCCCACCCTGTCTCCCATGGCGGGCCTCCAGTCATCATCGAGCCAATATCCGGGCCAACTTTCTTCTTCGTGCTCCTCAATAATTATGAGATATCCCTTATCAAGAATATAAGAGGGGCTTTTCTGGATCCAATCAGTGGTCCAACATCCTGTCATATTTTTGATTGACGAGATAGTAAATTTTAAACAGCGTAGAACAGCATTCACAACCTGACCAACTGGCATGTTGCTGCACCAAAGTTTAACTGTAGAATTCCTAGCAGCTCAGCCCACAGATGCACTGCAACCACTACAGGGGAATATTCTAGAATTATAAGATCTCTATCCAAACCTGCTTTAAGCCAGTCCTAAGGCCAATGCTGGGCATACCACTTATCCTGGCAGAAAATTCCAAAACCCAAGATGGCTGCTGCATCAGCCCATACTTGAAATTCAGCTTCCGGTAACCTATCCTGCCTCTTGTAGCTTTCTAAGAACTCTTGTGAAATGAACAAATGAGCCTTCGTGGCTCCTGAGACTCGCCCACTTTTTCTAATAACTCTTGTCATGATCTTGTCTTCTCAACTTGTAGCCTACAAAGCTCCTGTTCAGTATCAATTTCAATGCTGAGAAAAGACAGTGAAGGCAAAGGGCCTTTCTTCTTTCATCAGCTAAAGGTACCCCTAACTCATCATCAAGGTAGTGAACAACTTGAGATGTGCCTGACATCTCGACTGCCCACTCAAAGCACGTAGTAAAACATTCAAAAGCAGCACTCAATATTAAGCACCCCATCAGTAAGGCTACCATTTTCTCCTGGGGAATTGATCTTTGTAATCTAGAGATCTGTGGTAATTCTGGGAGAACTCCAGCCCCCACTTGGAGGCTGGCAACCCTATAGCCTTATTCAGGCCTCAGTCACGCTGGTCATGTTTTTACTACCAGGTAGGATAACAACAACAACATTCGATTTATATACCACCCTTCAGGACAACTTAATGCCCACTCAGAGCAGTTTACAAAGTATGTTATTATTATCCCCACAATAATAACAATAACAATAACAACAACATTCTATTTATATACCACCCTTCAGGATGACTTAACACCCACTCGGAGCAGTTTACAAAGTATGTTATTATTATAGACTGGGGAACAACTCTTGCTTTGATCCTATTTGGGGCTGGTCACTGCTAGGGCACCAGAGAACCTAAAAGACCAATTAGATGGATGATAGGATTACTTTGATCACTGGAACTGCTGTGACTCGCTTTTCCGAGGAAGCATGGGACCAAAGGACCGCATTCACCATGGGCAGCTTGGTACCATAGACACCTGCTACTGAGCCACGTGCAGCATCAGAGATGACAGGCACAAGAGGATCACTCACTGCTCTCAGAAACACATAATTCTTTTAACTAAGAACTATTCTTTTTGAGAACTTACCTGAATACAAGTAAACATAATTCACAACTTACAATTGTTTAGCTGAGGAAATTATGGCAGCTGATGTTTTTCACTCCTCTGAAACATTGTGGCCTCACTAGCGGTACCTATTGAATAGCTTCCTTGTGCCTCCCTCCCCAGTGCTTCCCTTCCACATAGGGTCTGGAGGGAGGAAACTGTCCTGTCCCTTTACCAGAGGCTTCATGACATGTTATTTATGAAGGGATGTTATTTACCTCCATGCCATGAAAAGTCTCAGTTGCCCATTTCTACACTAAGTTTTTATTGAAAGGACAAACCATTTCTCACCAGGCTAATTGGCAACCCTACCAGTGGGTGGTTCATACTATCAGCAGAGTGCCTTTGCAGCAGTCAGGATACCAAACTGAGTAAAGGTATGACAAGAGCTTAATTATTAGAATGGACAAAACTGGATAGGAAAGTAGAGAGATAAAGCTAGCTGCCTAGGTAGTTTGAAAGACAGTAAAGTGTCGAGAGTTCTAGGATTACCATTCTGCAGATAGACAAGGGGGAAAGGTCCTAAGAAAGAAAATATTTCCCTTACATTCCTGTCTATCTAGAGCTTGCTGCCCCCTGCAGGACCTTTTCTTCTTCTTCTTCTTCTTCTTCTTCTTCTTTATATATGAGACATTGCTATATTCCAATATATACCCCACTGCCTTTCATAGCTTATGCCTGTGCTTGGAATACCAGTTTAGAATCATGGATTGTGGAAAGGAAACATACTGCAGTTGGTTTGAGCACCTGACTTTAGACATCCTGAAAAAATAGTTGTCTTAAAGCCAGCTTCTGCTGCCTGGAAGTCTTCAGTCATGCTTTGAGTATCAGATGTGGACAAATAAGTTACCTGAACATTCTCTGGAGCTTCACATAGTTAAGCCGGTGCATGTGTTCATCTCAGTGCTCACGAAAGGACAGTGAACTGACCCCCTATAGCTCAAAGGTGTAGAAATTCACCAGAGGCCAAACCTGACAACATCACAAGAAGTTACAGTTTCTCAGGACTTTTGAGCAATGAGAAGTTCTAAGGGTAGAACTATCAGGTTTATTTTCTGATGGGTAAGAGAGAACAGTGGAGACTTCTAATATATTTGCAATATTTGCTTTATTTATAAATATACAGGTAGGGCATAATAGAAAGAAACAGGCAGTCCTACAGCTGCCAGCACAACCACTAATCACTGTTTCCAGAAAGCAATTTATACAACTCCCCAAGGCAGTATGCTAGTTTCTAGCTAAGTCAGGTAGAAACTCTGCACTTCCCCCTGTCTCTCCATATTCAAAACTGCAAAATGAGCTATTTCTCTGTGTGTTATACACACCCTGCAGCACTAGTCTCTGACCCTGCCTTCTGAAGTTAGATTGGCCTTTCAAGAAAGTACATCTTGTATCTACTACGTCTCATTGCTGAAACAACCAAACAGCAATTATCCTGTCAAAGAAGGATTATCCAGCATCTCTGTTTTTTAAATGTCTCTATTGCAGATGGGACAGAGATGTGTCTTGTCTCAGGAAATCTAGAGTTCAGGGTTGAAACTGAGAATTAGATTTTGTGAGTTTTCAGCTCACATTCCTCAGTAAAATTGACATCAAAACAGCACTACCTCATTAGAAAAATATTGTAAAAAATCTAATTGGCATTGTTAATAAAAACAGTGATGACAAAAATTCCCTTTCGAAACTCTTATTGTAAAATACTAGAAATCAGATTAGTAATAATTACTAGTATTATTAATATAAAACATATGATAATAATAACAATAACAATAACAACAACAACATTCTCTTTATATACCACCCTTCAGGACAACTTAACATCAGAGTGGTATACAAAGTATGTTGTTATGATCCCCACAAGAATCACCCTGTGAAGTGGGTGGGGCTGAGAGAGCTCTGGAAGAGCTGTGACTGACCCAAGGTCACCCAGCTGGCTTCAAGCAGAGGAGTGGGGAATCAAACCCAGTTCTCCAGATTAGTGCCCCAACACTCTTAACCACTACACCAAACTGGCTCTGATAAAATACACTGAAGTTAACCCTGCTATGAAAAGGCTCTGTTAAAGCACAATCACAAACCACATACCTAAGACAACATAAGCAGCACAATATTGTGGACCAAACTAGACAATACCACACCCCTGGGTCTGCCCTTGGGATGGACCCATGAGAGGTCTATGCTGGCGGAAAAAGCAAGTTTCATTTAGTGTATTTGACTTTTAGCCCACCCTCCCTGCAAGCAGACTCAAGGTGGGGTACAATAATAATAAGATGTAAACTACAGGATAATAAATAGCTCACCATAAAACAAAACAAATATACAAGGGCACAGTCTAAAATACCTAATTAAACAGTAATAGCCACTTGAATGGCAGCTGCTAAACATGTCTGGACAGCTCTAGTTACAGTGGAACATCACTCATTGCTATCCTTACATCTCTTTGGACTCTTTGCAGGCAGCCATCCTACAGGGCAGAAGGCCAGGAAGGACTCCACTTTTGTGCACTAAAAAAATGGTATTATTTGGATCCAGGTGGAATACCATATATATCTGGTATTCCGGATATTAGGGTCCAAAAATACTGATTTACTATTCAGGTCCGGGTTGTAGTCAGGAATTTAAATAGGTTTGGCTCTATTATTCCCTATGGGGGAATGATATCCGGGCAGGCTGGGGGCAAAATTTTTGTGAAGAAGGGGCTTCCCAGCAACTCTCCATTGATTCCTGGTGGTGGTGGAGAGTACTCTCAAGTCATAGCTGACTTATGGCATCCTATGATAGAGATTTCATGGCAAGAAACTAACAGAGGTGGTTTGCCATTGCCTGCCTCTGCACCCCTGGTCTTTACTGGAGGTCTCCCATCCAATTACTAACCAAGCCTGACCCTGCTTAACTTCTGAGGTCTGATGAGATCAGGCTCACCTGGGCTATCCAGGTCAGGGGCACTGGTCCCTATGGGCGGGGGGATTCTAACGTTACCTGGCAGGTGCAAAATTTATACCAGTCCTTATATCCCTTAAGCCATTGCTATAATAGCTCCCTTGCTCAAGATCTATGTATCAAGGAACTTCTAAGGGATAAAGGAAAGGCTGAACTGACTTCTCCCCTTTGAGTGTCATTGTGACGGTGGCCTGCTGTTTCATCAAATGCTTGAACAAGGCATGGGTGGAGTTCCAGCAAGTACTTATGTCATTGATCAGGTAATGCTCCAGCATGCTTAGCAGGGCCTGCTTCTGGCACAGCTGATGGGTAGCCTTCACTTTGCACGAGAAGTGACTTGTGATGCACCAGCATCTTATGACAAGACACTGGAACTCATGGGATCCTCGAACCCTGACCCAGTGCATCTTCCAATGTGAGGTGAAGTTTGTGGGCCACACAATAAATGTGATTGCCAGTTGCCTTGCCACTGTTTGGATGGTTGTGCCGCCATCGGTTGCTATGTATCTCATGGTGATGTCCCTGCCTACCCACCCCACTAATTGCTTCTTGATGGTGGAAGAGATGTCCACCCTGTGTGCCTCATCAAGAACATCAGCAAGAAGCAAAGCCCAGCAGTAGCCAGCCTGGCGCCCCCCTCTCCAGATGTCTGGTGTGAAGTGTACACTTCTCCAACTAGCCTGGGACATTTGTGCCTTCACATAGTCCTTGGCAGCCCTGTTAAAGGAGGGCACCATGGTCTTGCTCAGCGTGGTGAGAGCAAGAGCATGTATCGAGGACAGACTTCTTGGAGCAGCCTGCAGAAGTGACATCCTCAGCTATGGAAAAGAAGTGCCTGTCTAGAACGACCATCTCACCAATGAAGCAAGTGACCCTCTTCCCTGCCATCTAGACCTCCCCTCTCGGCACACTGATGCCTCCTCAATCAAACGTCTCCGTCTGTCTGTGATCCTGCAATCTCTCAGTGCAGTTTGCAAAGGCACAGCAGCTTTGCTGGAGCAAGGGAGGCGGCAACCCCATTCTCAAGAATTGCTTACAGTGTTACTGATGCTGTTCAATAAACATGTGTATTACTGTACAGATGCGTCTCTGTCAGGGGTTGGATAGACCGAGATTGGTTATCTCACCTGAGTTCAGCATACTGCTTATCTTGCGTGGGGGCGGTCCAATGTGTCCACAGGGGTGCTTTTGCAAGGGGGAGGGGAAGAGTCCCCAGATCGTACATTCTCCCAAATCAGTTGTGGAACCTGATAAGCCAGGCAGCTTGCATTGCAGGGGGGCGGGAGGGGGGAGTGCAAAGATTACTATGGTGAACGATGGGTGCAGGGTGCAGCAAGTCAGCATGACTGAAGCTTGATGAGACAAAATATCAGCTGTACCTGGAACTCCTTTTGGGGCTTCCTTGCCACGTGTGGGACTTGAGCTAGCTCACTGGGTACGCTGTACCTGTTTCTCCCACTGCATCAAGCCTCCACTGTCCTTCCTGCCTTGGCATATATGTCTGGGGGCTGGAGGGGGAGGGGTCTGAACACTTGTGCGGGAGATGTCTTAGGTGTTCTCTCAGAGCTGAGTGAGCCACAAAACCAGGGGGCGTTTCCTTTGCTGTGTGTTCACCTGGCAAAAGGGAACTTGGTTGATTCTACATCTGCAGAGCTCACTGGAGAATTTTGCTGCAAAATCTTCCACACCTCCTTCCAGCAGAGGGGGCTGTTTCCTCCCTTAGGGAGTTCTGCCTGATTTCTAGGAAAGCTGGTTTTCAAAGTTTCTGCTTCACATAATCACATAATTACAGAGTGGGAAGGGGCCATACAGACCTTCTAGTCCAACCCCCTGCCCAATGCAGGATGAGCCTAAAGCATCTCTGACAAATATTCATCCAGCCTCTTCTTGAAAACTTCTCGTGAAGGGGAGCTCACCACCTCCCTAGGCAGCTGATTCCACTTTTGAACTACTCTGACTGTGAAGAAGTTTTTTCTACTATCCAGCCGGTACCTTTCTGCATGCAATTTAAGCCCGTTGCTTCGAGTTCTATCCTCTGCTGCCAACTGGAACAGCTCCTTGCTCTCCTCCAAATGACAGCCTTTCAAATATTTAAAGAAAGCAATCATGTCCCCCCTCAATCTCCTCTTCTCCAAACTAAACATTCCCAAGGCCCTCAGCCTTTCCTTGTAAGGTTCAGTCTCCAGACCCCTAATCATTCTTGTCGCTCTCTTCTGCACCCTCTCAATTTTGTCCAGCTCCTTTTTGTAGTGAGGCCTCCAGAACTGCACACAGTTCTCCAGGTGTGGCCTGACCAAGGCAGTATAGAAAGGGACTATGACCTCCTGCGATTTCAATGCAATGGCCCTTTTGATACAACTCAAGACTGAGTTTGTCTTTTTTGCCACTGCATCACACTGACTGCTCATATTTAGTTTACAGTCCACCCTTACCCCAAGATCTCTTCTGCATACACTACTACCCAGAAGTGTATCCCCCATCCAGTATTTGTGCTTCATATTTTTGTGGCCCAGATGTAGTACTGTGCACTGCTACCATACACTATTGTATCTCTTTCACTGAATGTCCTGTTGTTCATTATTGTACTTTTTTCAATGACTGTCCTAGCTGTTGATTATAGTGTATTTTCAATTGCGCTGTGTAATCCACCTTGAATCTCAGTAAGAAAGGTGGACGACTGACAGACGGACGGACGGACGGACGGACGGACGGACGGGCGGACGGACGGACGGACGGACGGACGGACGGAAGGACGGACGGACGGACGGACGGACGGACATAGATAGATAGATAGATAGATAGATAGATAGATAGATAGATAGATAGATAGATAGATAGATAGATAGATAGATAGATAGATAGATAGATAGATGTTTCCATATGCTCATCATAGGTACACCAGCAGCATGCCACTCTGTGATTGGTGGTTTGTGGCAAGGCTACTATGGTCTCTAGTGCAATTGCTATGCTCTCTGTATCTTTCTGGGGCTGCTTCTCTCATGCATTCTTCCTCTGAAGAGGAAACAGAGGATACCAACTGCCTTTTGGGGTCAGGACTGGGAGGCACTGTTCTGTGGTGGGTTTGGTCCTACCTCAAAAGTAGTTTTCGGAGTACTGGTTACTGGGGCTCTGCCCCTTGGTCCTGAAAGGTTCCATTTTGTCCCCTGTGCTTTTCAACATCTAGGTAAAGATGCTGGGAGAAGTCATCTGGAGAGTCAGCCTGAGTTGCCACCAAAACGTGGATGACACTCAGCTCTGCCTCATGCTTCCATCAGATTCCAGGGAGGCTGTAGAAACTGTGAACAGGTGCCTGGAGGCAGTTTTGAGATGGATAAGGACAAACAAACAAAACGGAGGTGATACTGGTAGCGGTGGGGAGTTTGACGCAGGAATGGGGATACCTCCTGTTCTGGATGGGGTTGCACTCCCTCTAAAGGAGCAGGTTCGTTGCTTGGGGGTGCTGCTGGACCTGGGCCTCCTGATGGATAAACAGGTGGCAGTGCTGGCTGGGGCGCTTTTCATCAGCTTCAGGTGGTGAGCCAGCCGTGGCCCTTCCTGGGTGGGAAAGATCTCATCACTGTGGTGCATGCCTTGGCAACAGCTAGATGAGGTGACTGCAATGTGCACTACTCGGCACAGCCCTTGAACGTATGGTTCCCAGGTGCCCACTGGCGGTGGGCAAACTCTCGGGGGTTTTCCTCCTTGCCTGCCAATCCTCCAGTGTTATCAGCAGGAGGTGACAAGCCGCCCCCCTGAGAC
This sequence comes from Eublepharis macularius, assembly GCF_028583425.1. Taxonomy (NCBI): domain Eukaryota; kingdom Metazoa; phylum Chordata; class Lepidosauria; order Squamata; family Eublepharidae; genus Eublepharis; species Eublepharis macularius. The sequence goes on along the minus strand of NC_072795.1, from coordinate 28,890,253 downwards.
CACCTGCCTCCGGCAGGCACCCTGGAAACACGCGTGGTGTGTGCACTCCTGGAGTGTGTGATGATGTCATTTTCGGGAGAGACACCATTGTGCCGGCCATGCAAGTGCTCCTGTGTTTTGTTTGGAGCAGATTTAACCCCAAATGGGCTGAACTGGCCCTGTGAGGAGTGTGATGATATCATCTCAGAAGTGACATTGTGCATGCACCAAGAGCCTGCATGCATGCTCTGTGCACGTACAAGGAGGGACGCACGAGCAGCATGAGGGAAGTGCCAGATAACACCCCACCACCACCAGAAGAGGAGAGGGAGCTAGCAACCCAACCTGAAGGGGACCCAATATGGGTGGAAATGGCATAGAAATAAATAAGCAGTTAATTAAATAAAAATCTGTACAGACGTGTTCTCCATCTGACTTTCTCTTCTCTTAGCTGGCAACGCAACGTCTTCAAGGGTAGATGTTGTGTTTTCTTTGGCATTCGGACCAAAATTTGGACCCTTGCCATCATTTATTCCCCAAACAGGCCCAATCCTAAAAGCCAAGACATCATCTGTGCTGAAGACTGGCAGACAGCATTCAACTCCATTTCTTAAACGCTGTATTGGATTTTTGCTAATGCGAAGTCTTTGTGAACTCTTGTATTTATTTACCCTCCGGCATTGTTTATGGAAATGTCTTTGATACTGACTGTACTAATGTCACACTGTGTAATTCTCCTTGAGTCTCAGTGAGAAGGGTGGACTATAAATGACATAAATAAAATAAATTCCAGTAAAAGACCACAAGCATACTAGGGCTGCTTCCACACAGTCAATGGAAAAGGCAGCAGCATGGAAGCGGCAGCGGGGGGCATGGAAGTAGGTGGGAACGGCATCCAAATGCAGCATTCCTCTGCTGCCCACTGCTGCCACCACCCGCTTTCTTTCTTTTGTGTCACTGCAGAAACACCAATGAGATGACAATTGTGCCAAGTGCCACAACAGACTGGCAAACTTCCTTCCTCCCTTCCACTTTCCCTGCTGAACCATGCCTTGTGGCTCATCTGAGACAGCAAAAAAGGCCTTTAAGGGCTGAAGGAGTAGGGGGAGGAAATGCAGAGCATAGTTCTGCCATTTTGAAAGTGGAGCTAAGTTCCAAACCTCCTCTGTATTGACCGTGGGAAGAGTGTCCACTTGATCCACGGAATGAGCGAGAGAAAATGTGATTTTTATTTTCACTAAGTCATTTGCAAGAAGTATGGGATCCACATGAGATTGGGCCTGATGTTGTGTGAATACTCCCCACCCTGCCCTCTGTACACCACGTGGAAGCTAGCTTCGATTGAAGCGTCCGCTACTGGTAGATCTTTTCATTTAAATAATTGGGATTTGTGAAGCTGTACATTATTTTTGTTCGTTCTGGAATTTTCAGAGTGCATTTTTCTGTTCATCCAGTTTCTCTCTACAGTAAGCAATACTTGTGGGCACTTAGAAAGGAGTGCTGTACTTAAGAATACTCTTAGAAAAACAGGCTTCAAAGATTTAACCCAGCACTCTTGTACATACACGGTTGTAGATTAAAGTCTGATGTAGATTTCTTGTTTTAAAAATCATTATAAAGACACTGGCTTCCTGGAAAATACTTTCACACACCCCTCCCACAAGCGATAGGAGGTTCCAAGGGGTACCTGGTTTGATTCTTGAAGAGGGAGAGCTAAAGACATACGACTCTCCATATTATTTGCATTATTTACTCATGTAAAAACACAGCACAGATGGTAAGTTGGAGGCAGAGCCAACCACCGTGAATCCCATTTTGTTCCTCATAAACATGTTCATTCTACCCAGAATGCCATTTGAGGGGTCCGTTGATGTTTAGCAAACAAACATAAATATACCAATCAGTATTGTTCTCCAATCTGAGCAAAATAGATGTTTAAAGGAGGAAGACAACACACCCTCAGATATACATTATGCAAAAAGTCTTCAGCTTTTCTAGAGCTGGGGCTAACCCGGAATGGGATCCACTGAGCTACAAGCATACTGTAGGAAATCATGTGGCTAGAAGAGGGGGTGTCATATGTATCAGTGTCAAGGCTCATACTGTGGGCTGCAGACCAGGGTAGCCAGGGATGGAAAACAGAACCTGAATGCTACTTAGTGAAGAACAAGATAAAGGATCAAAATTAGGGTTTCCAGGTCCTCCCTGGCTATTGGCACTTACTGTTTCTCATGTGTGAGCACATTCCTGTGGCATGCCCTGATGATATCACTTCTAGTGCAACCGGAAGCACCGTCATGACACGTTTTCATTATATTTGGGGCCAATTCTGGCCCTGGAGTGGTGCTGTCATTTCAAGTCACGCCAGAAGTAATGGCATCAGGTGGCACACAGAAGCATGTGCGTGGCCAATGGCAGGGAATCTTTGGGGGCCTGCCTCCTCCCATCAATCTCCAGTGATCAGCGGGCAGAGGTAGGAATCCTTGGGAGATTGCTCACCACAGGCAGGCACCCAGGAACCCTAGTCAAAACCTAGGGTTATCAGCTGAACTCTGGCAACTGGTGGGAGGTAGTTGGGCATGGAGATGTAAATATACAGCATTCCAACACCATAACATCACTCTCAGTGCAACCCCCAAAATGACATCATTGTGTTAGTGTGACTTACTAGAATTTCCCAGAACACTATGATTTTTACTATAGAATTACAGGGAATCCTAGAGCAAGCTTCAGTGAACACATCACTTCTGAGGTCGTGCCGGGAGTGATGTCATGGTGATGAAACACCCCCACCCTGCTCTGTATCTCTACTGAGCAGCAATGGGCAACCCAGGCTGCCAGTGGGAGGTCTCCTGCCAGAATGGAAGACTAGGCAGTCTTATCAAAACCATAGCCTGGTACAGAGGACCCCTGTATGTTTACTCATCTCATGAGTGCACAGGCCTCGTCCCTTGCTTCCACGTGATTCCTGAGTGGTCCACACAAGGTGAACGCGCAGAGGAAATGCCTGCCCGCATGCCTTTTTCCTGTGATCAGAAATGTTTCGAAACATTCTGAACTCCCGAGGTATCTGCACAGATACTTCCTCTGTATGTTTGTACTCTGCAGACACCCAGGCAATTGAGTGGAGGCAGGGGGCAGTGTTAGCACACTAATGCCTGCTCTCCCTCCCTGCGTGGTATGCCATTGCCCAGGGGTGTGCATCATCTGTACTGGGCTCAAGAAAGAATCCTTTCTACCACTGACCCACCCTGCTGCTCCTCTCAGCATGTGTGCAAAGAGAGGCAGGCGATATGATGTCCTTTTTCTCTAGCAGCAGCCGGTTCCTCCAAAGGGCAGCTAAAAAGCATGGCCGGCTTTGTTAGGTTGTGTGATCCAGCAGATGGAGTTCTCTTTCCCACCTGAGGGTTCTGATTGGTAATCTGAATAGAACTGCTTTCAATTGGTGTATGTATGGGGGGTGGATTTCAGGAAACGAGATGTTTGTGAAAATTTGGGCCACTTCCTTGACTCCTGTGGCATCAGTTGAGGCACACGGTCCCCTTTAGAAGTCTGTCAAAGGAGCGGCCTCAGTTGGTCTGTCAGGCTTTATTTGAGGAACATTTCCACCAGGACCTGCTTTTAGTGTCAGAGCTCAGTAACTGGCAATACATGGGGAAGGAATATCATTGAGCCCTGAAAAGCCTGATCAGATCTGAGAAGAGGGTTGCTATACAGAGGCAGACAATGGCAAACCACCTTTGTTAAGTCTTTTGCCTTGAAAACCCCAGCCCGGGTCGCCATGACTTGATGGCTCTCTCCACCACCAATATGACAGAAGAGTGATGCTTAAGCAAAAGGACAGTTATTGCCTTGGTCAGGCCGCACCTGGAGTATTGTGTGCAGTTCTGGAGGCCTCACTTCAAAAAGGATGTGGACAAAATCGAGAGGGTGCAGAGGAGAGTGACGAGGATGATCAGGGGTCTGGAGACTAAGCCCTACGAGGAAAGCCTGAGGGCCTTGGGAATGTTTAGTTTGGAGAAGAGGAGGTTGAGGGGGGACATGATTGCTCTCTTTAAATATATGAAAGGCTGTCATTTGGAGGAGGGCAAGGAGCTGTTCCAGTTGGCAGCAGACAATAGGACTCGAAGCAATGGGCTTAAATTACATGCACAAAGGTACTGGCTGGATATTAGGAAAAACTTTTTCACGGTCAGAGTAGTTCAAAAGTGGAATCAGCTGCCTAGGGAGGTGGTGAGCTCCCCCTCACTGGCAGTTTTCAAGAAGAGGCTGGATGAATACTTGTCAGAGTATTAGGGTGATCTTGCACTGGGCAGGAGGTTGGACTAGATGGTCTGTATGGCCCCTTCCAACTCTATGATTCTATGATTCTATTTCCTCTGCAGATAATATCAGGCATAAGGATGCTGATGCTCTGGGAAAACTCAGTGAATCTGTAAAGGTTTTCTGTCTGCTGTTAATGTGACTCAGAAATTAAGGGAGAGGCATTTTTCATTTCTAACTCCAGTGTGCATACATTTTAAGATAAGTCTTGAATAGGGAATTACCAGAGTTGTTTTTTTAAAAAAAAATCTTACTTTTGACAGCCTGCTAGATTGTTGATGAGTTCAGTGGGAACCGGCCTTGAAACGTCTGTCATCTGAGTGAACACTAGGTGGCGCTCATACTGCACTAGGCTGTCTGTAGGAGCATCCTCCAAAGTTGTGTCGAGCGCACCTCCCTCCCAACTTTACGTTTTCATAAATGTAATGCACAGAATATTCTAAAGTTGTTAGTTTAGCACTTTAACTGTAGAATGAGATGCTTAAGAAGAGTAATCAAAGTTCTTGGGGAGGGGGACAGTATGTGTGAGAGTTCTAAGTTGCATTTCTTTGTCTTGTGCTTGAGGGTTACCCATACTCAAGAATTATTGTTCCATAGTGGAGGGAGGCACATGCATGATCTTCCATGTCACCAAATGTATAAGGAATTGTATAAATCATGTATTCAACCCATAGAGAGCCAGTGTGGTGTAATGCTTGAACTAAGATCTGGGAGACGCAGGTTTAAACCCCAGTCTTGTAATATAATATAATTATAACATTCAGTTTATATACTGCCCTTCAGGACAATTTAACGCCCACTTAGAGCAGTTTACAAAGTGTGTTATTATTATCCCCACAGCAATCACCCTGTGAGGTAGGTGGGGCTGAGAGAGCGCTGGAAGAGCTGCGACTGACAAAAGGTCACCCAGCTGCCTTCAAGCACAGGAGTGGGGAATCCCTTCCATGGGAACTCACAGGGTGACCTTAGGCCAGTCACACAATTTCAGCTCAACCTACCTCAGAAGATAAAATGTTTTTGGGAGGATAAAATGAAGGAGAGGGGAATGATGTAAACCACTTGGGGTCCCCATTGGGGATAAACATGAGGCAAAATGAAGTAAGTAAATAAATATTAAAATAGGCATGTTATAGGGTCTTTCCATATAATGCATTTTATGTATGTACAATAAATAGACTTCTAAAATATATTTTGCACATAGTATGTGTGTATGCTTTGACCTGGATAGCCCCGGTGAGCCTCATCCCATCAAATCTCAGAAGCAAAGCAGGGTCAGCCCTGGTTAGTAATTGGATGGGAGACCTCCAATGAAGACCAGGGTTGTAGAGGCAGGCAATGGCAAAACAGCTCTGTTAGTCTCTTGCCATGAAAACCCCGCCAGGGGTCACCATATGTCAGCTATGACTTGAGGGCACTCTCCACCACCACAGTATGTGTGCATGCAGGGGTCAATTCCTAGAAAAAGAACTGCAGGAACTCATTAGCATATCTCATTAGCATATGCCACACCCCCTGACATCACCAGAAGTGTGTCAGAAGGCAGCATCCACCCCTCAGGCCCCTTTCCCCAAAAATCTCCAGGTATTTCCTTAAAGCAGAATGAACTCAAAGCAGCTTACCCTCCTCTGGAGAGCCAGCCCTGCTTGCTTGCACGCATGCACTCATGCACTCACTCACTCATTTTCTCTCTCTCCCCCTCTCTCTCACGAGTCACAAATGAAAATAAAGCAAGTAGCTGAGCAGAATGAATTCAAAGCAGCTTACGTTCCTTTGGAGCCCAGCCCCACGTGGCTTGCACTCACTCTGCTGCCTGCTGCTAAAGACGAGGACAGCCAGAAGGAAAAGGAATCACGTGGGCGGGGCCAAAACCCACATGACCTCTTTTCAGATCTACTGGAACGCCGGAACGCCGCACGTCCAAATGAGCCCTGTGTGCATGTAAAGTACCATCAAAGTACCACTGCCGACTTATGGCAAACCCAACGGCTTCTTCTTCTTCTTCTTCAAGGCAAGAGACAAATGGAAGAGGCTTGCCATTGCCTGCCTCTGTATGGCAACCCTGGACTTTCTTGATGGTCTCCATTCCAATACTAACCAAGGTCAACCCTGCTTAGCAGCTGAGATCTGATGAGATTAGGCTAACCTGGACCATACAGATTACTCCTTCTGTGAAGCCCTTTCTTCAACTTATTGGACACGCTGTGGTTTGTACTGAGGAAAATGCAATACTTGGTCTTGGACATAGCATTCCTTTGCTCTTGCAATTACAATGTAGAATATGTTTAGGTGTATTCATATTGTCAAGAATCATGACAATATGATCACGATGGAGTTCTATGCTCCTCCCCCTCTGCATATTTCACCTAGTATTTTAAATGTTTTTTTTAAATCCTCTGTATACTGTTGGTGTGTCCTTCCACAACTTCCTGTGCTTCCACTAAATATCCTTATTTATTTATTTGTTTCTTTGTTTCTTTGTTTGTTTATTTGTTTATTTTTCTTCCCATTAGGTCTGGCATCCTGACCCTCTCACAGCGAAGATGGATATTAAACGCATGAAGAACTACCTCTATTGGCTGTACTGGCAATTCCAATTGGTCACCTTAACTTACCTCATGGACCCCTTTGAATGGTGGGTCTTCCACAGCCTTCTCCTTGTTAGTGCTATAATAACAACGTATTGGTTTTGGATGGTTGTTCCTGCACAAATCCACCTAGTTCTGGAACGTATTCTTTATTTGTTGGACTTGCATTCAGAATATCCCGTTACCATCGTGACATAAACTTGCAACAGACTACTGCTTTCTCTCCCAGCAGTTTGCTTCTTTTTCTAAAGTCTTCCATTTAAAAACTATCAAAACATTTTGGGATTTACAGAGTCAAGTAAAGCTTTTTTTCCCCCCATGGTAGAAATGTTGAGGAAATCATGAAAGCTGGCATCCATATTCACTTTTTCATGCTGCAGAATGTCTCAACATGGTTAAGCAAACTGGTGAGTGAGATGTCCTGTAAAAAAACCTCAGCATTTCCAGAATGCTTTGTCCTTCCTCCACATTTTCTTAGGCTCTTAGTAGTTTCTTTGGACATTTGTTTCTTATCAGAATTCTATCATGTCAGAGCTTTTGTAATTAGAATTGTATTTCAATTTATAATGTAAAAATATTCATTGAGAAAATATAAAATGTGAATAAACAGTGGAAATTAGAAGGGAGTGAGGAAAAGTTTTCTTTATGGTGTACCTTGTGATGTGGGAATTAACCCCTGAGTGCTATGTGGCCTTTTGGTCTCAGCCCAGCTCTAAGTATGCACTAGGGCCTGAGATACGCAGGAGAAAAGCAGATCATCACACTCTAGTTTTGTGATGTATCCATATTATGAAAGAATGGCAGCCTTGTCTAAAAACATCTGAGATACTCTGTTTATGCCACAAATGGTTACTTCATACTACATCCCACATAAAAAAAAAATAACCTCATAAATTCTCTCCTCACACCTTACAATGAGAAATCAAGCAGTGACATGTGTCTGCCTCTAGAACAGTTTTTCGCATAGCAATCTGGGCCTGCAAAGATTAAAGCAGATGGAACCTGATTTTTAATGGGACCCCCAATCCTATTTGTCACTAATGTTAGCTGCCTAATCGTTTTCAGAAGTCAAAGCTATTTCTTCGAGCTGTGCTATCGCTTATGAAAATTCAGAAGATACCATAAATTTAATGGTGGAAGTTGATCCTACGGGCTGTAGTTGGCCCAAATGATATGTAAGGGCAGCTCTGGATTCTTGTTCCTTGGAGCAAAGAAGTGTAAATGACGTACACAAGTATAACAAGAAAATGGTGAGGAAGTGGAATCAGGGGAAAGATACATCTACGACCTGGTTTTCCTCAGCACTTGGTATAGAAAGGAAAGTGTGTGATGCGTTCTAGGGCACAAGTTCTCATGGGGGAAAAAGAGATCAAATTGGGTCTATCAACTCTGCCTTAGAATATTTCCCAGAAACATATACTATGTGTTGGTATTCTATGACAGATATTCAGGGATTCCTCATCAGAAAAGTTAATGTGGAATGTTTTTCACAGATCTATTCTTTGAGGCATTTTAACCACATTTTCCTCTTCAATAAGGACCTAATTCTCCCCTCCTCCATTTTAAAGAAAGGGGGAGGGAGTGTAAAACCCATCACAAAAGTGATCCTATTGCTGCACTTGTAGCAAGCAAATTCTGTCTTATAACACTTAAAACGTCTAAGGCTTCTGCAACTGTGCTGGGGACAGAAGTGTTATGTATTGGGCTAGCTTCGAGTAGAACAGGGCTCCTCAGATATCCAATCCTACTGAGAATCAGGGTTAGTAGCAGCCAATCGTTCCTCTGGGTTATTAGGAGCCAATTGCTGCCTTGTTACCTTTTGTTCAGTGCATGCAAATGAAGGATCCTAGTGCCTGTGTTCTTATTGGGGGGTTACTGAAAGGGGGTGTAGTTTGAGGTGTATATATCTGAGGAATATGGATTTGAAGAAAGACATTTTATATACCATTTCTGTGCCTTTCAGTATTATATGCACTTTTTCTATGCCCAGGAGCTATGGTAGTATTTGTAATGCAACCTGCAAGAAAATGATGTTTGAAACAAACATGTTAAACGCTATGAGAACTGAGAACTAACAGTATAATGCTTGCAACATGATGTAGAGATGCACCTGTAGAGATGTCACACATAGGTTATAGTATTCTATATGATTTTAATACAAAGGAGCTCTTTGTAAGAACTGATTAATGTAAAATGCTGCAAACTAGGTTGGCCCAATTTAGCAGCATCTCTCTCAAGGGTGGGAAAGAGAGAGGGGGGCGCATTCCTTTCCACCCACAGAACTAAGCTCTTTGCCAGGCTTCAAAGCTTCAAGTTTGCAAAGAAGCGGTTTTAGCGACTTTTGGGCACCCTCAAACAAGTAACAATAGCAAAAGAGGGGGTAGAAATGAGCCCAGAAGAAAGGAAGATGTTCTTCCTTCTTTCAGAGGAACAAGCCCAAAGACAGATAAGAAATTGCAATCTAGCAAGTTCTCCAATTATGGGGCTGACCAGGATTGCTTCATCCAATTAGAGTATCCCTAGACAGATAGTGTCAAGAAAGGGGGCTTCCTTTCTTGACCCCTGGATCCTGCGAGCCAATAAGATAACAAATATTATAATTAGCCAAAAGGTATTAATTGCTTTGCACTGCTATTGTAGCTTTGATGAGCTTTGGACACGAGGAGACCATTTACTCCTGTGTAAATTGCTCCTCCATTGTTTAATTCAGGGGTGGGCAAATTGCGGCCCGCGGGCCACATGCGGCCCGCTACAGAGTTTTTTGTGGCCCGCCAAGACAGTCAGAAAAATCCGCCTTGAACCGAGATTTCCTTCATTTCCTTCATTCCTACATTTGTCTCATTAAACTGATTCTAAAATTAAATATGCTTGCAGCTATAGATGATATGAAATTAGCACAATAAATAAATTGAATAAAACTACCATTATTTTATTTAATTTATATTTTTGATTTTTATGATACAATTTATACCTTTTCTGAAATGCAAAGTTAACTAATGAATGCAATCATTTTAAAAGGTGCGGCCCTCTGCTAACCTCCGCTCCCACAAAGTGGCCCCCGAGCCAAAACGATTGCCTACCCCTGGTTTAATTAAACAATCTATCTTGCTTCATTCTACAGGACTCTGTGGTGTGTCTCTCTTATTGTGATTGGCGAGAGGGACACCCAAGGCACAAGTTTGTCTTTAACATATCTGGCTCCTCCAGGAGTCACACAACAGAGTTCTCTTGCAATACAGTTACTCTGATGAGCTGAACCCACTGTCTGGCTGAAATCACTTGAGCACAAGGCACCATATCTAATAAGAAGATTACAGGTTCAGCCCTCAAAGGAGCTCAACTAGTAGGGTTGGGAAAACGCTCAGCCTGAGATCTTAGTGAGGGGCTGCCAATTGGTTCAGCAAGTTAAACCAGTGGCTGATTAAGTGTAAAGCTCAAATATATTCATAGGACCAGAAATGCCAAGCTGTGGCTAAAGGCTTCACAGTTGTACATGGAAGCTATAATAGCCTTCTGTAAGCAGGATATGATCTGGGAAAGCTGAGGTTGGTGGTGTAATTTTTAATACTCAGAAGGCAAGGTTTAGTCAAGGGGTTGTCTCCACAGGGAAGGCCTCCAGTGAATATACCTAGATTCTGTTACCAGAAACAGATGTAACATATACTAGTGGGACTGAGAACAACAAAATATTCAAGAAGGACTTGACAGGCAGGGATATTTACAAGAGGCCTGTTAAGGCAGGAGGAAAACTGGATTAGCTGCGAATGTCAACAGATAATGTGGGATCCAGAAAACAGGCAATAGTTAGTAAATGAAGCCTGTTGCTTAGACAAATGGGTGTGGCAGGAATTCTGTGAGAATAGGACCTAAAGTTCTGAGTCACTGAGCGGGCAATTCTACAAGTTTGTAACCTTCTCTACATAGCTATGTAATAGGTAGACATCAACAGATGAAATCATACCCTTTACTTAACTCATTTCCAGGCTGGGGAAAGCTGAATCTGTTAAATTTCTACTTGGCTCAGAATATTAGCCCATGAAAGGTTGCAATTCTATGTTAGATTTATCAGGTCCAGTTCTTGAGAGGCTTCTGCATCTCTGGGGCAATTTTTCAGGTGGGATATTCTCCCATAATATTGTGGCAGTGCCCAGTATCTAGAAAAACACTGATGGGCTGTGGTGCAGGCATTCTCAGAAAAAGGGAGAAGATTAAAATGTGGGGGAATTGATAATATCCTGACCTTTACCTTAACTAAACTGAGAGAGAGAATGGGATAGAGAGGCTAGTGAGGTTAGAGTGTTGGACAGGACCTGGGAGACCCAACTTGAAATTTTTGCTCCGGCCATGAAACTTGGGTGATCTTGGACTGAGGACTCTCTCTTAGCCTAGGGGTCTTGTGAGGATAAATTGAAGCAGCAGCAAACCATGTACATCATGGAGGAAGGGAGGAATGAAAAATGTCCAGGCAGATGCAGTCCTAGAGCTCAGTTCAGCTGAGTCTAGGGATCCCAGTTCCTCCGGTGGGGGCGGGGGATTCCCTGATCCTACTCCCTATCCCCTGCCATCACTCTCCTGGCTGTTGGGAGGGAAAGGCACAGGAACTGGCCTCCCGGGCAAGCTCCCGGGGTGATGTGATGATGTCACTTCCTGGGAGTGACATCATTGTGCTGCCCTGAGAGCTCTCCTCCACGTTACAGTGGGCCGATCTGGGACCCAAACGGACCCCATTTGGGGCCCAAATCAGCTCGCTGCAAAGTGCACATGTGTGTTAGGTGCAAGCACAAGGTCAGTGCTGGCCTCCCTCCCACCAAGAAGGTAAGAGAACTTGGCGACCCTAGCTGAGCCTCTGGACATGGTAGTACTCTTTAGCCATTATGGCTAATAGCCATTGATGGGCCCATCCTCTGTCTGACCCCCTTAAAGCCATGTATGTTTGTGACCATCATTCACTACAATTGTGAATTCTACAATTTAATCAACCATTGAGTGAAGAAGTAGATCCTTTTTTTCTGCTCTGAATCTGTTGATCCCATTTTCAGTCATTTCTCCATCCCACTAAGTTTGTGAAATGTCCACTCTATTTATATTAATAATAACGTAATAATATTTGATTTATATACCATCCTTCAGGACAACTAAACACCCACTCAGAGCAGTTTACAAAGTATGTTATTATTATCCCCACAACAATCACCCTGTGAGGTGGGTGGGGCTGAGAGCGCTCTAGAAGAGCTGTGACTGACCCAAGGTCATCCAGTTGGCTTCAAGTGGAGGAGTGGGAAATCAAACCCGGTTCTTCAGATTAGAGTCCTGCTGCTCTTAACCTCATACCAAACTGGCTTTCTCTTATTTAGCACCAAGCATATAAGCTCTCCCATTATATCGTGGAGTATTTTACTATTTGCATATAAACACCTATACTTTTTTGCCTTCTAGAAGTACCCTCTGCATGCACTTGTCCTCCTACATACACAGGCATTCACAGCAACATGAGGATATTCTTGGTGATGATTCTCACATGGGGATATCCCCTTGTACCTGCTATTCCCTCCATCACCCCCCTATTTTTGCTGGCTTTGTAGAAAAAAAACAAGTAGTATGTATATTGCTATAGTGCTATGATGCTCTAGCATTGCCAATTTTTTACCTACTACCAATTTTTTACCTACTACCAATTTTTTAGAAAGTCAAAATGCCTTCTGCTGGTTGTGGTGGTATGGAAATGGCAGATGTGGGTGGGGAGATATGGAAATTCATACCAGTCAGGTTTGGAAAATTATACAGATTGGCTGAAGAAAACCCAGAATATGAATAATGCCATGCAGAAGCAACTGCAAGTGCTGCAATTGAGTGGGTGGGAGATGCAGAGCAAAACTTCAGTGCGGAAGCAACCTAAATAACTCAGTGCAGATTAGTAACCCATTACTTTTTTAAAGGTTGAGAAAATGGTGGATTTCTTCCTCCATTTCAGTTCATGCTTGTGGGTTAAGTGGGCATAATAATTTAAATGCAGGACTTGAGGTAGTATTTAGTAACCCTAAATTAAAATAAATTAAAAGGTATCGTCTAAGGTGTATGGTATTATATATTGCAATGCAATCCATAGCCAGCTTTTCCTGGAAGTGTCTCATTGCTAAATGCCCCAATGTAGTGTGGATAGAAGCCAAAAGGTAAACAATGAATGTGATATTACAGTTATACTTTAATCTGAGGAATGTTACTGTTAAGTGTATATAGACTGGAATTGCAAGTTTTCTAAGCCTACATGGGGCATGCATTTTTACGGAATTCAAAACGGTTAATTGTGTTCCACTCAAGAAAATTTCTTAAGTGGTCCATAGGACTTATAGTTCATTAAACTGGTTTTACTAGATTGTGTATTTGGCTTTTGCTCTGTGATTGCCATTGCCAAGCTGCTTCCTTTGGAAATATCCGGTTGATGTCATTTTAATAAACGGTGTAATGTTGCCCATTTGAAACATATTTTTTGCTTATGGCCATCCAGCCATGTGGGTATTTAAACCCTGCTGACTTCATTTGAACAACCAGTTGCTTTAAGTGGCTATTATTGGGACTCTCTGGGACTGTCTATTATCGAGACTGGCTCTGGCTCTTAATTCACCTTTCCTAGTTCTCCCTGAAGATCTGCAGTGCAGTGCTAGCGATTGAGCAGATTGCTTAACAAGTTAGTAAACCATGCGAGATTCAAAAAGGAACACGTCAAGGTTGTCCGTTGTCACCACTCCTTCTTATTTTGGTGTTGGAGGTTTTGAATAGAGATATTAGACAGGATGAAAGGATCAAGGGTGTTAAAATTAAAAAAGAGTCATATAAATTAAGAGCCTTCGCAGACGACTTTCAGCGCAATCCTATGGCCGGCCCCAACGCCGGCGCGGTTGCACTGGTGGTGTGGCGGCGCCGCCGGGCCGGATCCTGTGCCAGCAAAGTGTGGCCGCAGCGGCGCCCGCAGCGGCGCAGAGATGCAAATTTGGAGAACCAGAAAGTGTTGTGGGCGGGTCTGATGCACGGCCGCCGCCAGGCGCAGCCAAAGGGTGCTGTTCCTGACAAGCAGCAGGGGGAGGGGCCAGGAAAGGCGCAGCCTATGGGCAGCACGCGATCCCGGCCAGGCCCCAGAGCAGCAGGCAAACCGCGCCCATGCCGGCAGACTGCCTCGGCTCGTGCGTCGGGCGGGGCTCGCAGTTGGGAAGGAGAGGGGTGGGCGTGGTCTGAGGAGCCTCTCCCCCGTTTGCCCAATGTAGCACCAAGTCCGTGGCGGCCGCGTCCAGAGAGGTTGGCATGGGACTGGCAGGCGCCCTGCCATGAGGAATCCAGGGCAGCAGCCAGTCTCTGGCAGCAGGGGACAGCCCCCAAGTGGCGCCGAAGGGGAGGGCTGGCCTGAGGCCGCCACCAAGAGGCAGACACAGCGGGCCTGCCCCCTCGTCCCCATCCCAAGGCAAAGAACACAGACACCCATTGCACAGAAATCAGCCTTTATTATTATATCATCCCACCTCCCCCAGCAGATGTGAGGAAGGGGAGACGTGTTGGAGAGCCGCCTGTGCAGCAAAACACCCCACCCCACCCCCAAGGTGGCAGCGGCGGTCACCGGCGAGGCCGGCGGCCGGACCCCCTTGGCCGTCCACGGGCCCGGCCTCTCGCACGCAACTGGGCCCGAGGGAGGGGTGCCTCTGGGGCGGGTGGAGCTGCTGCAGCGGGTGGGGCCGGAGGGTCGAGGATGGCGACGAGCTGCCCGAGCAGGGCTTCGGCACGGGCTTGAGAGGCACGGAGCCCTTCCCCCACTTCCAGTACCGCAGCCATGAACTCCCGGCCGCGGTTGTTCGCCTCCTCCCATGCAGCGTGCACCTCTAGCCGCTCCCTCTCGATCGCCGCCCACATTGCGGCTAGTGTCGGGGGAAGCCGCTGGGCAGGGCGGAGCCACAGGCAGCCTCGGATGCACCCCTTCCCTCCCAACAACCACGCAGTGTTGGTGCGGGGGCCTCGCAACTGCCCCACGGGATTGGATGCGAGGCAGGACGCCCTGGGGTGGAAGGTGTTGGAATGACCAATGGGGCTGCTGCAGACGCCCGAGGGGCTGGACCCACTCTGGGAGGCGGCCGCTCACGGGACTGTGTTGCTGGGGCTGCAGCTGCGATGGGGGTGACCCTCCCCAGGCGCGCGAGACCTCCTGCCCGGGATATGGCATCCGCCTGCCACCACCCTGGATTCCCCACTGGTGGGGCTAGGGTTCCAGCGAGCGGACCGTTTCCCCTGCCATCTCCCGCCCCCTTGCAGCGGCAGCTCGCACCACCCTCTCCCTGGCTTATCGGGTGCCAGCTACTCTCCCCACCAGGGATTGATCCCCCTCCCCGCTCACATGCCCCGCCCCAACCCTCTACCTGGCCATAGATGCAGGGGGGTTAGCCGTGTTAGCCTGTGGTAGCGAATTCAAAAAGGGTCCCCTAGCACCTTTAAAACTAACCAATTTTATTGTAGCATAGGCTTCTGAGAATCAAGTTCTCTTTGGCAGATGGGTGGTACAGACACTGGTCAAATACAGAGGAGGAGGGGGGGAGGAGGAGGGAGGGAGGGGGCGTTACTGTGAGGGGAGGGAGGGGGCGGGGAGGCAAGACGGGGTGTGTCGGATACATTTGTGGCAATGTGCAGGTGGAGATATGTGACGGGAGTGTTGGGGGAGGGGCGGAGGACGAAGTCAGACTCGCAGACACAGAAGGCAGTTGTTGTACATCTCGTTTTATTGCACTGGAAAAAGCAGGCTTGCGTTTAGGCTGGCGAGGGAGCCGGAGCATTCCACACAGCCCTCCTTCCCGCTCGGAGGGGCGGGGCTGGGATGCAGGCCGCGGCGCGACGGTGCTTCCTGGGCTGCAGCCAACCGTCTGTCAGAGATGTTTGGGGAGGGCGGGGTGCGGGGGAGCAGCCATGCCCTGGACGTGCCTGCGGGAGAAAAAGACACATGTGGGCTTTACCTCATTCTACTGCTGAGGCAAGCCCCACACTCCGCCATCCGGGGGGGTTGCACATGGTCGAGGGCAGCAGCTGATGCCTGACAGTCTGGCGAGGATGCACTCGGCCTTGGGAAGCCTTTACCTTTATGGGAGGGAATGAGCTGGTCACAACAAACACCTGGTCACATGTGGTTTTCGAGGCGCCTGCCTCTGAGGCAGCCAGGGGCGGCCATGGTTGCCCCCCACCCCTGCTGGGCCTCACCCAAAGCGGCAAGTGAGCGGGTGGGTTCAGGTGAATGGGCGGTTTGCACTAATCTGTGGAACGCCCCCCCCACCTCCTCCTCACCTGTCAGCGCTCCGTCGGTCATCACCAGGTGGGAGCACCAGAGTCAGGGCACCTGCAAGGAAACGGGAGAGCATGCGGTTAATTTGCAAAGTGTCATTCCCTTCTGTCACGGAAGGGTTAGTTTGTTTGTGCTTAGTTAGAAGCAACTAGCGTGCATGAGTCCAGTTAGATGTTGAGTCATTCTTTCTATCACGGTAGAAAGGGAGTTAGGCAGACATTTGCACGTCTTCCCCTTTACGAGAAGTTCCCCCACTTTTTCGCAAAGTCCCCCGAGTGCATTCTGCGCCTGCCAACGTGAATGCCCTCAGCCCGTTTCGGTTTTCAAAGGGGCAATGCCACTCAGCACACGGGCAGAGCCTCCGGCAGAGTGCTCACTTACCTGGGGGTTTGGGCAGCGCTGGCCGGATGTTTTGTAGGGCGGGTTCTCAGATGATTGGGTGCAGAGAGGGGGGCTCGTCCACGCCGGGCGCGCACGCTGATTGGTCCCCGGGATAGTTCTCATCCTATGCTCCTTCGGGCCATAGGGGCGGGGCTGGGCGCTCAGAGAGGGGGCTGATTTTTCGCCGTTCCATGGACGCCTATGGGCTACGCCTTCTTTTTCCGTGGCGTAGCTTTTTTGCGCCGCTGTGGGCGTTCCCGCACACAAATGATGTATTGGTGGTATATGTCGCCTGATAGATTAGCCAAAATGAGCAAAGGTATGTCAAATAAGTGTTGGAAATGTGAGAAACAAGAAGGAACATTTTATCATCTCTGGTGGACTTGCCATAAAGCTAAAAAAAATTGGACCCAGATTCATATGGTCATACAAAAATACTAAAGACTACCATACAGTGTAAACCAGAAGCCTTTTTGTTGGCATTAATGGACAAACAGTTGGAAAATCGGCATGGGATTTTATTTCTATATATGATTACTGCAGCTAGGCTGTTGTATGCTCAGAAATGGAAAAATACAGAATTACCTTCAATAGAGGACTGGACTATGAAACTGACATAGTGGAGATGGAGAAACAGCTTTGATCAGAGACAAAACATTGTCTTATCTTTTTGGCTAACTGGAAACTCTTTATTGACTTTCTGCATGAAATGAGGAATAGTGAATTGATGATTTGTGGTTTTGATTATTAAGAAGATAATGGGGGAATATAAAACAAGTAGAAGGGAGGCAGTAGCGGAAAAGAAAACCTTTAGAGAGACTAATTTCGCAAAAAAAAAAAAAAGGTCAGTGTTGTAGAGAAGAATGGAAATGAAATATGTATCATTGTTCTTCTTTCTTTCTAAGTTCCAAATTAACTGTCTACTTTTTACTTATTCTTGTTTTTCTGCCCTTTCTATGGGCCTTTATTTCTATTATTATTAATAATAATTAAAAAAACAAGTTAGTAAAGATATAGAAAGGGATCAGGATTAAGAATACCTAACACAGTCTAATCAAAAAGAGTCCAGTAGCACCTTTAAGACTAACCAATTTTATTGTAGCATACACAGTCTAGACTCCTATGAATAGCTAGTGAGGATGATAGGATGAGGAGATAAGCAACTTCTGTTCATGTCAACATGGACTGCCCTTTACCAAAGCCACTGTTCCATCTACATACCCTTCTTGTCCCTGTGCTGGCAATCTGGGACCAGCTGCTATTCCATAGGGGCTTGGATTTGGTCCTGGGGCTTCCAGTTGCTGATCTCTAGTCTACTTTATTTTGATCCAAAAGTAATCTGATAATCTTATGATTGGTTCCAGTATAGACAGATTAGAGATTTATATAACTCGGACTCTGTAAAGGGAGGTATACGAACAGAAAACTCGGCCCAGATACGCGGTCGCAAGCCTTAGTTCGGTTCCTATTCACTTTCCACGCCCTTCTTAGGATTGGGCTGCCAGTTTTGTTTCTGGAGGACCCGTTACATGGAATTGAAATACTGATGGAGAAATTGAGAGAATTTGGTGCTCTGGCAAGTTTTAAAATAAATGATCAGAAAACAAAAATGTTGACAAAAATATGGATATTAAATATCAGGAAGAACTGGTGAAAATAACAGGTTTTAAGGGTGAAAAAAAGGTAAAATATTTAGGTATTATGCTAATGGAGATGAACAGTATGCTATTCCAAAACAATTAATGTTAAGACATGGAGAGAAATTTAAAAAGATATGTTAAGATGGGATGGAGTGCAGTTATCCTTGTTGGGAAGAATATCAGTTATCAAGATGAATGTTTTACCTAGCATGTTATTCCTGTTCCAGACATTACCTGTGTTAATTTCAGATGCACCATTTAAACAGTGGCAAAAGGATATTTCAACATTCATATGGCAAGGGAAAAAACCAAGTGTCAAATATAAAATTCTCAGGATGCGAAGGAGAGAGACAGACTTGGTTTACCGGACTTGAAAGTGTATTATGCCTCTGCATGTTTAACGTGGATGAAGGAATGAATGTTTTTAATAATAACAAAATAATAACATTCAATTTATATACCGCCCTTCAGGACAACTTAATGCTCACTCAGAGCAGTTTACAAAGTATGTCATTATTATCCCCACAACAAAACACCCTGTGGAGCTCCAGAGAGCCGAACTAGCCCAAGGTCACCCAGCTGGCTTCAAGTGGAGGAGTGGGGAATCAAACCTGGCTCTCCAGTTTAGAGTCCTGTGCTCTTAACCACTACACCAAACTGTCTCTCTGACGTTGGAAAGATATGACTTGAGATTTGGATGGCATGCCTATTTGTGTTATGACAAAGTAAAAGTCAATGCAGACTTCAAAAATCATTATATTAGGAGAGCTATTTTGAGAATTTGGAACAAATATAAATTGAGACTAACACAGAAGACACTGCTTTGGATTTCAACACAGGAAGTGTTCTACAGAAGGGAGATGACTTTCAGTCAGGGATGGTTGACTTATGGAGATTTAATAGAATTCTCACAAGAAGATTGCAAACTGAAGACGGGGGAGGAGTTAGTAACCAGGTTATAAATGTCAATGATTTGCATATGCTCAGCTTTTAAAAAGATTTAAATTAGATAAAAAACGATGGGGCTTTGGGCAGGAAAAGACAGAGTTTGAAAAAGAGCTTTGTTCAAATGATGAACATGTTATTTCCAAAATGTATAAGTTTTTAATGAAATTTGAAATGGAAGAAGAATCTGTGAAAGCCTATATGGTAAAATGGGCAAAATTTGTTGGGTATAATATAATGATGGACCAATGGGAAAATATGTGGGTAAAGGGGCTTAAATTTATGTTGAGTGTTAGACTTAAAGAACATTTTTATAAAATGATGTATTGGTGGTATATGTCGCCTGATAGATTAGCCAAAATGAGCAAAGGTATGTCAAATAAGTGTTGGAAATGTGAGAAACAAGAAGGAACATTTTATCATCTCTGGTGGACTTGCCATAAAGCTAAAAAAAATTGGACCCAGATTCATATGGTCATACAAAAATACTAAAGACTACCATACAGTGTAAACCAGAAGCCTTTTTGTTGGCATTAATGGACAAACAGTTGGAAAATCGGCATGGGATTTTATTTCTATATATGATTACTGCAGCTAGGCTGTTGTATGCTCAGAAATGGAAAAATACAGAATTACCTTCAATAGAGGACTGGACTATGAAACTGACAGAGTTAGTGGAGATGGAGAAACAGCTTTGATCAGAGACAAAACATTGTCTTATCTTTTTGGCTAACTGGAAACTCTTTATTGACTTTCTGCATGAAATGAGGAATAGTGAATTGATGATTTGTGGTTTTGATTATTAAGAAGATAATGGGGGAATATAAAACAAGTAGAAGGGAGGCAGTAGCGGAAAAGAAAACCTTTAGAGAGACTAATTTCGCAAAAAAAAAAAAAGGTCAGTGTTGTAGAGAAGAATGGAAATGAAATATGTATCATTGTTCTTCTTTCTTTCTAAGTTCCAAATTAACTGTCTACTTTTTACTTATTCTTGTTTTTCTGCCCTTTCTATGGGCCTTTATTTCTATTATTATTAATAATAATTAAAAAAACAAGTTAGTAAAGATATAGAAAGGGATCAGGATTAAGAATACCTAACACAGTCTAATCAAAAAGAGTCCAGTAGCACCTTTAAGACTAACCAATTTTATTGTAGCATACACAGTCTAGACTCCTATGAATAGCTAGTGAGGATGATAGGATGAGGAGATAAGCAACTTCTGTTCATGTCAACATGGACTGCCCTTTACCAAAGCCACTGTTCCATCTACATACCCTTCTTGTCCCTGTGCTGGCAATCTGGGACCAGCTGCTATTCCATAGGGGCTTGGATTTGGTCCTGGGGCTTCCAGTTGCTGATCTCTAGTCTACTTTATTTTGATCCAAAAGTAATCTGATAATCTTATGATTGGTTCCAGTATAGACAGATTAGAGATTTATATAACTCGGACTCTGTAAAGGGAGGTATACGAACAGAAAACTCGGCCCAGATACGCGGTCGCAAGCCTTAGTTCGGTTCCTATTCACTTTCCACGCCCTTCTTAGGATTGGGCTGCCAGTTTTGTTTCTGGAGGACCCGTTACATGGAATTGAAATACTGATGGAGAAATTGAGAGAATTTGGTGCTCTGGCAAGTTTTAAAATAAATGATCAGAAAACAAAAATGTTGACAAAAATATGGATATTAAATATCAGGAAGAACTGGTGAAAATAACAGGTTTTAAGGGTGAAAAAAAGGTAAAATATTTAGGTATTATGCTAATGGAGATGAACAGTATGCTATTCCAAAACAATTAATGTTAAGACATGGAGAGAAATTTAAAAAGATATGTTAAGATGGGATGGAGTGCAGTTATCCTTGTTGGGAAGAATATCAGTTATCAAGATGAATGTTTTACCTAGCATGTTATTCCTGTTCCAGACATTACCTGTGTTAATTTCAGATGCACCATTTAAACAGTGGCAAAAGGATATTTCAACATTCATATGGCAAGGGAAAAAACCAAGTGTCAAATATAAAATTCTCAGGATGCGAAGGAGAGAGACAGACTTGGTTTACCGGACTTGAAAGTGTATTATGCCTCTGCATGTTTAACGTGGATGAAGGAATGAATGTTTTTAATAATAACAAAATAATAACATTCAATTTATATACCGCCCTTCAGGACAACTTAATGCTCACTCAGAGCAGTTTACAAAGTATGTCATTATTATCCCCACAACAAAACACCCTGTGGAGCTCCAGAGAGCCGAACTAGCCCAAGGTCACCCAGCTGGCTTCAAGTGGAGGAGTGGGGAATCAAACCTGGCTCTCCAGTTTAGAGTCCTGTGCTCTTAACCACTACACCAAACTGTCTCTCTGACGTTGGAAAGATATGACTTGAGATTTGGATGGCATGCCTATTTGTGTTATGACAAAGTAAAAGTCAATGCAGACTTCAAAAATCATTATATTAGGAGAGCTATTTTGAGAATTTGGAACAAATATAAATTGAGACTAACACAGAAGACACTGCTTTGGATTTCAACACAGGAAGTGTTCTACAGAAGGGAGATGACTTTCAGTCAGGGATGGTTGACTTATGGAGATTTAATAGAATTCTCACAAGAAGATTGCAAACTGAAGACGGGGGAGGAGTTAGTAACCAGGTTATAAATGTCAATGATTTGCATATGCTCAGCTTTTAAAAAGATTTAAATTAGATAAAAAACGATGGGGCTTTGGGCAGGAAAAGACAGAGTTTGAAAAAGAGCTTTGTTCAAATGATGAACATGTTATTTCCAAAATGTATAAGTTTTTAATGAAATTTGAAATGGAAGAAGAATCTGTGAAAGCCTATATGGTAAAATGGGCAAAATTTGTTGGGTATAATATAATGATGGATCAATGGGAAAATATGTGGGTAAAGGGGCTTAAATTTATGTTGAGTGTTAGACTTAAAGAACATTTTTATAAAATGATGTATTGGTGGTATATGTCGCCTGATAGATTAGCCAAAATGAGCAAAGGTATGTCAAATAAGTGTTGGAAATGTGAGAAACAAGAAGGAACATTTTATCATCTCTGGTGGACTTGCCATAAAGCTAAAAAAAATTGGACCCAGATTCATATGGTCATACAAAAATACTAAAGACTACCATACAGTGTAAACCAGAAGCCTTTTTGTTGGCATTAATGGACAAACAGTTGGAAAATCGGCATGGGATTTTATTTCTATATATGATTACTGCAGCTAGGCTGTTGTATGCTCAGAAATGGAAAAATACAGAATTACCTTCAATAGAGGACTGGACTATGAAACTGACAGAGTTAGTGGAGATGGAGAAACAGCTTTGATCAGAGACAAAACATTGTCTTATCTTTTTGGCTAACTGGAAACTCTTTATTGACTTTCTGCATGAAATGAGGAATAGTGAATTGATGATTTGTGGTTTTGATTATTAAGAAGATAATGGGGGAATATAAAACAAGTAGAAGGGAGGCAGTAGCGGAAAAGAAAACCTTTAGAGAGACTAATTTCGCAAAAAAAAAAAAAGGTCAGTGTTGTAGAGAAGAATGGAAATGAAATATGTATCATTGTTCTTCTTTCTTTCTAAGTTCCAAATTAACTGTCTACTTTTTACTTATTCTTGTTTTTCTGCCCTTTCTATGGGCCTTTATTTCTATTATTATTAATAATAATTAAAAAAACAAGTTAGTAAAGATATAGAAAGGGATCAGGATTAAGAATACCTAACACAGTCTAATCAAAAAGAGTCCAGTAGCACCTTTAAGACTAACCAATTTTATTGTAGCATACACAGTCTAGACTCCTATGAATAGCTAGTGAGGATGATAGGATGAGGAGATAAGCAACTTCTGTTCATGTCAACATGGACTGCCCTTTACCAAAGCCACTGTTCTGTCTACATACCCTTCTTGTCCCTGTGCTGGCAATCTGGGACCAGCTGCTATTCCATAGGGGCTTGGATTTGGTCCTGGGGCTTCCAGTTGCTGATCTCTAGTCTACTTTATTTTGATCCAAAAGTAATCTGATAATCTTATGATTGGTTCCAGTATAGACAGATTAGAGATTTATATAACTCGGACTCTGTAAAGGGAGGTATACGAACAGAAAACTCGGAACTAGAGCAGACCCTTCTTAAAGAGGACAAGAAAAGAATATCTAAGGTATACCAAGCACTGCTGAAATGGTATACTGAGGATGAAATAGTTAAAGGACAAATGGTGAAATGGGCCATAAATTTCAACAAAGAAATAACAATGGAGGCATGGGAATACTTGTGGAAGACTACAATGAAGACAACGACATGCACTAGTATTAAAGAGAACATTTACAAAATGATTTACCGTTGGTACATGACACCAAAGAAGATTGCGCTAGGGAATTTGAACACTTCTAATAAATGCTGGAAATGCAGGAAGCATGAGGGCTCCCTCTACCACATGTGGTGGACGTGTGAGGTAGCTAGGCAGTACTGGGGGGAAATAATAAGAGAAATGAGTGAGATATTACAATTTCAAATTAATAAGAACCCAGAACTCCTGCTACTAAACTTGGGAATGGAGGGAATTCCAGCCCATCATAGGACGTTGATATTTTACATGACGGCAGCAGCTAGACTTTTGTATGCGCAAAAATGGAAAATACAAGAAGTGCCAACTATTGAAGACTGGATCCACAAATTGCTGTATATGGCAGAAATGGACAAAATGACAAGAAAATTGAGAAACCTGGACTCAGGACAGTTTAACACAGACTGGGAGAAGCTGAAACAATATTTGGAGAAGAAATGGGAGGTGGGAGGAGAACTGTGGCAGTTTGAGAACTACTGAAGTACAATAAAATGTAGAGGGGGGTGACTTTACCGGGGAGGAGAAGAGGTAAAAGAGAATTTCTAAGCAGTTATGATATTAGATTGATATATATAGAATAATAAATAGAATATTGATAGAAAATAATTAATCATAAGGGTTAACTATAAGGATTGATTAACTAATAATATTTTCTTTTTGATTCCGTACAGTGTACCAAACTGAATATGTTTATTTGAAGTTGTATATGAGTCAAATTGATTGATATCATATATAGACTTATGACTGAAGGGGAATAGAAATACTAATGTAAACAAATATAACTAAAATAGAAAGAAGAAGATAGAATGAATAACTTATAGAGTATAAGTTAAACTGGTTGATTTATATGAATGTATGGTTTACATAGTTTATGATATATAGAAATATTTGAAAGTGAAATAATGAAAAATGGGATAAATTGTTTATCCATTATGGAAAATGGGACTCATAGTCAGGGTACAGAGTATTAAAAATAGTTAAAGAAGTATTGCTTAGAATAAAGGGAGAATATATATTTGTTAGATAGAGGAGATTAAAAGGAGTAAGGGAAAAGGGACAAAGGGTTGGAAAACTGTTGGAAGTCAACAAAAAGGGGGAGGAAAGGGAGGGGGTTAGAAATTGGGAAATGGGAATATTGACTGTAATGTGTAAACATTTGATCCTAACCCAATAAAAATTTTTTCAAAAAAAACAAAAAAACAAAAGTAATCTGATAATCTGACTTCAGCCTTCACAGATCCAGAACCTAACTGCAGTGTGATTTTAATTTTAAAATAGTTTATGATGTTATTTCTGTATGCTGACCATTCTTTCTCTACATGAACTGCTGGATAATGTTTCAAGATGGTGGCTGATATTTCAGTGTGTGCTAATGGCAAGAGAATGGGTATTTCCCTTTGTTCGCCATGACCTTAGAGGACCAGCAGCAGCGTGGCAAAACACATGTGAGCAGGTGAAGTGTAGTTATTGGTTTATTTTAAAGATCTGACTCCAACTTTTTCCACTTTCAGGACAGCTTGCAAAGAAAATCAAGACAAATATAGCAATCTAACCCCCCCCCCCCAAAACAACAAAATAGTAAAACCATCAAAATGGAAGCTCTCATAAAATTTCTGGTGTTTGCATACAGAAGTATTGCTTAAAATTACCTTTACCACATAGCTTTCCCAGTTTTATGAGAAAGCTATGACTGACTGATGTTGTTCTTTGAACATCTCCAAGCATACTGTTTCATAAAACCAGTGCTACCACCAAAAATGCATGGGACCTTGTTACAGAGGTATGCATATGGTGGATGTGGTGGTAGAGAGTGAGTACCCTTAAGTCATAGCTGAGTTATGGTGATCCCTGGTGGAGTTTTCATAGCAAGAGACTAACAGAAGTGGTTTGCCATTGCCTGCCTCTGCAACCCTGATCTCTGCTGTAGGTCTCCCATCCAGTTACTAGCCAAGGCTGACCCGACTTAGCTTCTGAGATCTAGATGAGATTAGGCACACCTGGGCTATCCAGATCAGGGCATGCATATGGGGGAAAAGAGAGCATCAAAAAGAAAGAATACCTGCATGTCAGACTCCCAAAGAACTGTTCAAAAATGTCAACAATAAAAATGTGTATTATATACACAGTTCAGCAGCATTCCAATTTGGTGTCTTTGCACTGAGCACCTGGAAAAGGCAAGGGATTCTACTGGTACACTGCCACCACTCTGCCTGACTCCTTGTAGGAGGTGGTCTTAGGCCTGCTGTCAAGGTTCCCCAAGTTTTTATTGGTGGATTCTCCTTGTCAGATGCAGCTCAGGATTTCACAACTTCCACGAAATCTGTGAGGCTGTCCCAGAGTGTGCTAGGCCCTATACATGTCATAATCTTATTTAATATATTGTGCTCAGGGACAATGACAGTCATCTGTTGGTAAGAAATATGTCAATGGTTCACTTTCATTAAAAAAGATGACTGTCTGGCAATATTTAGGCTTAGAGGAACACCCAGCTTCTTTAGGAGTGGGAGACTTGTTAGGCTGGGCTGTCCCTGAATGCAGAACCTTTGGGCAATTTGCTGTAGGTGTGGTTAGCAAACCTAATAAAGCCTATTAAAGCCAAAGCCTATTGATCTCTACAATATAAAAATGACGTAGATGTAGAATAACCAAACATCCTCTTTTTCAGAGGACAAGCTTCTGTTTTTGAGACCTCTCCAATATGTCTTCTTTTTCTGAGGGAGGTCCTCTTTTGGGGGGATAGGATCTCTTCCACATCTTGTTTTTCAGAGGACCGTCCTCTTTTTTTTTAAAGGTCTGCCCTCTGAAATATCTGAGTTCCATTTTCTGTCCAGTAAAATCAGCTGAAGTGTGTTTTTCCTGAAGAAACTTCTTGTAAACATCTGAAAGACAGCTGTCTCTCAAGCAGCCCACTTCTTCTTTTCTGTCCCAGGTAGGGTTGCTTGCTGAGCACTGCCAGCCTGTTGGGATATGTTGGGAGTGGGGACTTGGGAAGTGACATCACACAACATCACTTCTAGTCGAGCATCTAGAAGTGATGTCACAACACTCCAGGGAACTCCAGGTTGTATCTAGAAGTGACCTTGTAACATCATGTGCCATTGCTCCCCCCCCTCATTGAAGAGCCTGGGGGCTGGTGATTGCCTGCTGCCCTTGGGCAAATAGTATCCCTTGTCCCAGAATTAATAAAGGATGGTTGCTGCTTGAGACTGTTCAGTTTTTTCAGCTTATGCTAAGTTAAATGGCCTTGTTTGGACAGCAATGTTTGTGGAAGGAACTGTCTTGTTGCTTCCCGTCACTCCTGCAACCTTGCCTCGCTCCAGGCTAAGGAGAATTGTCTTACATTGCAGTTTTTAATATTTTAAAATAAATGCCAAGGTGCACATTAAGTACACTATAAGACCAGAAAGAAAGCTGGATCACACCACAGTTGCAAGCACAGTTACACCCTTTTAAGCATGTTGATTTCCATGGATTTAGTATGGTATAATTTTGTTTAGAATTGCATGCCAGTCTGTTGCAGCAAAATTAAATAGGACTCCAGTGATTGACACATTAAAAACTTTCAACATTTATTACAGCAAAGGTTTTTGTGAGTCAGAGATCGCTTTGTCAGATGCATGAAGTGTAAAATCCATTAGGCAGACACATTAACACTACAAAGACTACAAATAATAGAAAGGCAGGATGGGAGAGATGTTACAAAAAGTTTGAAAAGAACCATGGGAAGAGTAACCAGTTCACTCAGAGTGGGTGAGGACCACTCCCAACTGTTAACTAGACAGAGCAGGATTAATGTGAAATCAGATTAAATCCAGGAAAGTTCATGGTGAAAAGCTGATCCAATGAGAAAAGTTTAAATGCCACATAAAATTTAGCTGAACAAATTAACATCGATAAGGGGTGAGATTATGGTACCCCAAATCCTTGTTCAGACCTACAGGGAAGGGGGTAGGGTTGCCATCTCAAGATTGGGAAATCCCTGGAGATTTGGGGAGTAGAGCCTGGGCAATGTGGAGTTTGGGGAGGGACCTCATTAGGTATAATGCTATAGATTGCACCTTTCAAAGCAGTCCTTTTCTCCTTTATTGTCTGGAGATCTGTTGTAATTCCAGGAGATCTTCATGCCCCACGTTTAGGTTGGCAACCCTAGAAGGGGGAAAGATAATATAGAACTTTTTGATGAATCCTAATTTAGCACTTTCACACAGGATTCTTCCTTTGAAGTGCTTTTGTAGAAGATGTATGGCTTCTAGATCAACAACAAATTGCCCTGCTAGCTTAAAGTACTTGTGTGCACTCTGACGAAGAGAACTGTGATTCTCGAAAGCTTATGCTACAGTAAAGTTGGTTAGTCTTAAAGGTGCTACTGGACTCTATTTTATTTTTCTACTCCAGACTAACACGGCTAATTCCTCTGGATCTAATACTTGTCCATTGTTTCTGAATCTTGTAATTTTTAATGTCAGATTTGCATCCATTTGTTCTTTCTGACTGACCATTTTTGCACAGAACAGCATTGTTGATACATGATAACAACAACAACAGCAACAACATTCAATTTATATACTGCCCTTCAGGACAACTTAACGCCCACTCAGAGCAGTTTACAAAGTAAGTTATCATTATCGCCATAACAAAACACCCTGTGAGGTGGGTGGGGCTGAGAGAGCTCTGGAGAGCTGTGACTGACCAAAGGTCACCCAGCAGCTGCCTTCAAGTGGAAGAGTGGGGAATCAAACCCGGCTCTCCAGATTAGAGTCCTGTGCTGTTAACCACTACACCAAACTGTCTTATGATGGCACATGTCCCATCGGAGCTATACCATCTTGGATTCATCTACTTGCTCAGTGTAATATACATCTGATTGGGTTGCGCTTTAAACTTTGTCACATCCCTCTTTCTCGCCTTTCTATTGTTAGTAGTTTTATGTATAAATGTGTCCGCATAGTAATGGATGGATGCTTCAGATGGATACTGCAGATCAGCCATCAGAGAAGCCAAAGCTCAGTATGAGCTGGGTTGGACAGGGGGGTTTGCTACAATAAGAAAAACTTATACAGGTTATGTGAGAAGCAAACACAAGGACTAGTTAACATTAACAGAGAGGTTGTGGAGAGGCACCTGGCTGCGCTGGATGAATACAAATCCCCTGGGCCGGATGGGGTGCACCCAAGAGAGCTCAAAGAATTTTCTGGAGAACTTGCAGAGCCTCTGTCCATTATCTTCAAGGCCTCCTAGAGGACTGGGGATGTACCACAGGATTGGAGAAGAGTGAATGTTATCCCAATCTTTAAGAAAGGGAAGAATGATGACCCGCAAAACTACAGGCCAGTCAGTCTGACTTCTGTTGCTGGGAAGATATTAGAGCAGATTTTAAAGGGATCAATCTGTAAGCATCTGAAGGACCACTTAGTGATCCGGGGAAGTCAACATGGTTTTGTCCCCAACAGATCTTGTCAGACCAACCTGGTTTCCTTCTTTGATCGAGTGACGTGCTTACTGGATCGTGGGAACTCTGTCGACGTGATTTACCTGGATTTCAGTAAAGCTTTTGATAAGGTTCCCCATGACATTCTAATGCGTAAACTGGAAAACTGCAGACTGGACTATAGGACAGTTCGGTGGATAGGGAACTGGTTAGAGGACTGCACCCAAAGAGTGGTGGTCAATGGCGTTTCATCACATTGGAGGGAGGTGTCCAGTGGGGTGCCACAGAGCTCGATTTTGGGCCTGGTACTTTTCAATATTTTTATCAATATCTGGATGAAGGGGTAAACAGGCTACTCATTAAATTTGCCAATGATACCAAATTGGGAGGAGTGGCAAATACCCAAGAAGATAGAGTTCAAATTCAACAAGACCTGAATACTCTGGAGAAGCGGGCAGTTGTGAACAATTCAATATAGATAAGTGCACAGTATTACATCTGGGCCACAAAAATGTGAAGCACAAATACAGGATGGGGAGTACACTTCTGGGTAGTAGTGTATGCAGAAGAGATCTTGGGGTAAGAGTGGACTGTAAACTAAATATGAGCAGTCAGTGTGATGCGGTGGCAAAAAAGACAAACTCAGTCTTGGGTTGTATCAAAAGGGCCATTGCATCGAAATCGCAGGAGGTTATAGTCTCTTTCTATACTACCTTGGCCAGGCCGCACCTGGAGTACTGTGTGCTGTTCTAGAGGCCTCACTACAAAAAGGATGTGGACAAAATTGAGAGGATGCAGAAGAGCGCGACGAGAATGATCAGGGGTCTGGAGACTGAGCCCTACGAGGAAAGGCTGAGGGCCTTGGGAATGTTTAGTTTGGAGAAAAGGAGATTGAGGAAGGACGTGATTGCTCTCTTTAAATATTTGAAAGGCTGTCGTTTGGAGGAGGGCAAGGAGCTGTTCCAGTTGGCAGCAGAGGGTAGGATGCGAAGCAATGGGCTAAAACTACATGCACAAAGGTACTGGCTGGATATTAGGAAAAACGTTTTCACCATCAGAGTAGTTCAAAGGTGGAATCAGCTGCCTCTTCAGTTTTCAAGAAGAGGGTGAATAATTCCTTAGATGGGAAAGCTCCTGGTGGCTACGGAGGCTATATTTACTGACCCAGTTTGGAGTAGTGGTTGGTGTCGGACGAAGACTACTTAAAAGCAAAACGGCAGTGGAATCAGCTGCCTACACATGTTATGGGTTCCTCCTCAATGGCAGTCTTCAAAGCGCAGCTGGACGAATACTTGTTGGGGATGCTTTAGGCTGTTCCTGCTTTTGGCAGGGTGTTGAACTAGATGGTCTGTAAGACCCTTCCAGCTCTCTGTTTCTATGATTCTAAGATCTGTGAGACCCAAGTTCAAACCCCCACTCTGCCATGGAAGCTTGTTGGATGACCTCAGACAAGTCACATGATCTCAACCTAATCTACCTCACAGGGTTGTTGTGAGAGCCAGTTTGGTGTAGGACTTAAGAGTGACAGGAATCTAATTTGGAGAACCAGGTCTGATTCCCCACTCCTCTGCTTGAAGCCAGCTGGGTGACCTTGGGTCAGTCACAGTTCTCTCAGCCCCATCCACCTCACAGGGTGATTGTTGTGAGGATAATAATAACACTCTAAACCACTCTGAGTGTGGCATTAAGTTGTCCTGAAGGCTGGAATATAAATTGAATATTGTTGTTGTTGTTATTCAAATGGAGAGGAAAAAGATGTAAGTCGTTGGGTCCCCATTGGGGGAAAAGATGGGATATAAATGAAGTGTATAAGTGTATAAACAGAGAGCTGCTGTCACACAGTGGTTCAGTGGTCAGGCTGCAAATCAGCACTCTACTGCCATGAGCTCAGTAGGTGGCCTTGGGTAAGCCTTTCCTCTCAGCCTCTGCTCCCCAGCTGTATTGTGGGGATAATAATAACACTAATTTGTTCACTGATCTGGGTGAGGCACTAATCTGTCTAGATAAGCGGTAAATAAGCACAGTTATTATTATTATTAAGCGTAGTTACTATTAAATTCCTGAGCAATCACAGAATTCTCATTCATTAGCTATCTATAGTTGGAAAAAGGGCTGTTAAAACCACTTTGGATTAATTAAAGATTAATTAATTGGATTAATTAAAGATGATGAGCCACCGATAGGAGGTATAAAGATCTTGAAAATTTCCCCATCAGCAGTGGCACTTGAAGAGCAGATGCAGATATGGTTAGCATTTTTTTTTAGAGCAGGCACAATTACTTCTAGATGCTTCATCTCACTGATAAGAGATTGGTTTGTTGCTAGTTACACTGAAAGCTTAGGGCAGGGATGAAAGCAACTGGTAGAAGATTTGGGATAAGTCCACCCACACAGAGACTAAAGCTCTGGGCTGGTGATGACAGGCAAAAGAAATTCCTTCTCTGCTCATTGGATGGCCTAGTGCCATCTAACATAGGTGTTCTAACATGTGAGGGCCTTCTTTATTCTAGGCCAAGAATGTTCTAACATAACCCTTAGTGGCCCACTATGACTTAACTTGCCAAGCGCTTCACAGTTAAAATTTGTTGCAGCCTCTGGAAGCTGACTAGATGTTTGGACTGGAGTAACCTAGAAAGGCATTCCTAATGATTAGCCTGGCACCTCTTCCACTGCCTTTTAGCCACAAAGAAAGTCTGCTTTCTTTATGTTGGATTGTGATGCGAGTCTCAGGACTCATTATGAGTTCTGTTTTTCTCTTTCTTTTGCTTTCTCACTGTGCTGTCACGTTTATGTACTTTATTTCTAGTCTGCCTTTTTCACTGAGATTCAAGTCAGATTACAATTTGGGGGGGGGGATAATAAATGGGATATACATTCTCTGTGGTGGCCTCCACCTTATGGAACAGCCTACCTGAAGAGGTCAGGAAAGCTCTCACTCCCCTGGTTTCCCACAAAACTGAATTATTCAAGAGGGCCTTGTTATTCAGATAGGAGGGCTGTACTATAAGAAGTGGCCTCAGAGGGATACATCAGTAGGGATAGGGACTCTAGACTAGACATGGGCACGAACCACAAAAAAACCAAACCATGCGGTTTGTGGTTTGTGAGTTTCCACGAATCAGGAACCACGAACTCCCATGAACTGGGGCAAGTTCCCGAATCTGTTCATAGTTCGTGGGGTTTAAATGCCCCTTTCAGGCTGCTTAGCAGCAGGGAAAGGGGCATTTGACCATTTAAAGGGCTCTTTCCTGCCGTTTGTAAGTGGCATGTCCCTTTAAACTGTCACCTGGCAAGCAGGGGGAAATCTCCCCCCCACTGAAATCCCCCCACTGCCTGCCAGCTGATAGTTTAAATGGCACAAACCCCAGCCCCCCAGCCCCCATGTGGCAATGCTCTTATGTTCATATGTTCTTCCATGTGGTGTAGAGGTTAGACTAGGATCCGGGAGACTCAGGTTCAGATCCCCATTCTGCATGGAAGTTGGCTGGGTGACCTTGGACCAGTCACATAATCTTATCCTAACATACCTCTCAGGGCTGTTATGATGATAAAATGGAGGCAAGAAGAATGATGTAAGCTGGTTTGTGTCCCCATGGGGGAGAAAGTAGAATTGCCAGCTCCGGGCTGGGAAATTCCTGGAGATTTGAGGGTGAAGTCTGGAGAAGGTGGGCTATGGGATGGGGAGACAACTCAGCAAGGTATAATGCCATAGAGTCCACCTTCCAATGCAGCCATTTTTTCAAAGGGGACTGATCTGTAAAATCTGGAGATCACTTGGAATTCTAGAAGATCTCCAGCCTCCATCTAGAGGTTGTCAACCCCAGGAGAAGGCAGGGTATGAATGAATGAATGAATGAAACAGATTAAATTACTTTCTGGAGATCCTCTTCCTGCTTTAGAAGAATGTGTATATTTGTAAATAAAACAAATTTCCTGCATTGTGCAGGGGTTTGAATTAGATGACACTTGGGACTCCTTCCAGCTCTATGTTTCAGTGTAAATATTACAGACTCATAGACTTTAATCCTCCAGTGCATTCATGGCCAAAGAATTGAACGTGGAACTGCATGGAAATTAATATTTCCTTTACTATGTTGAGCACTATATATAATAGTAAACTTTCTGGCTCCTGTGCAGATGACAAAAGCAGCAAAAAAGGGGCATGCACAGACTATGTAGCGGTTTACCTACACACTGGACTTCCGAGGTATACAAAATAATATGACTTTGTAAATTAACCTAAACAAAAATACCCCCCTCCCAACAACTTGAATATGTGTCAGAAAGGACAGAACATTGACAGCAGCTAAGTGTCAGGTTAAAAGGAAGGAGTGAGAGAATGAGATGAAATTATGTGCTTAAGTACGTAATTTCCTGAGAATGCAGAGACTTTGCTATTCACTTTTGAAAAGACTAGAGATGAAGTTAAAGATTACTGACATGACCAACTTTCAGGTAAGATGTACACTGCCCTGAGCTGTTTGAAAGGGCAGAATAGAAATGTACCAGATAGATAGCATTAGGGAATTTTTGGGATGCTCTATTGTTTTTTATGTGTGTGGTCTAAATTGACTAAAGAACTCTTCTCCCTGTGTGCTTATTATCACCCCTCATTCCATCCTGTTTTGGTTGTAATAACATGAAGGCCTTGCTGTGTACAGTCAGTTTGCACTCTGAGAACAAATGAAGGCTACATATGTTTCCTTCCTGTCCTGTTCTCAGTCTTGAGTATGTTCGTCCTTAGTGATGTAGAGATAATTATGGAGTCTTTCTAATACTTTATGTTACATGCCCTGAAAAGAAACATAATTTTGACGTGTCAGTCTATCATTTTCCAAAATTATGAGGCATTCACTTGAATGTATATATTTTCTTATAATAACCCTATGTACTGTAAGCAACTGTTGTTTACTTGCATCATGCCTGTGTGATGATATAAATATAGGTGCCGCCTGTTTGTTGCTATGCACCCTGCTGTAATAGTTTGTGCATCAGGCTTATTTGAGAACTTCTCATAATAAACTTTTTCTGTTTCTAAGATCACCAAGTTTGAAGCCTTGATTTATTATTCAGACAAGGAGAGAAGAGGGACCTCATAATTGGCTAGCAGAGGTAATAAAACAGACAGACAGACAGACAGACAGACAGACAGACAGACAGACA